>NC_072412.2:21915561-22217525 GCF_028858775.2 Pan troglodytes
GCAATGGCTCGTGCCTGTAATCCCAGTACTTTGGGAGGCCGAGGTGGGCAGATCTTTTGAGGTCAGTAATTCAACACCAGCCTGGACAACATGGTGAAATCCTGTGTCTGCTGAAAATACAAAAAAAATTAGCTGGGTGGGCATGGTGATGGGCGCTTGTAGTCCCAGTTACTTGGGAGGCTGAGGCAAGAGAAACCCTTGAAACCTGGGAGGTGGAGGTTGCAGTGAGCCGAGATCGCACCACTGCACTCCAGCCTGGACGACAGAGTAAGACACTGTCTCAAAAAATATAATAATAATTAAACCATTACCATATTGAACAAACTCCTTGAATTATTCTCTTTGAAATGCTGATTTCGTTAGAATAAAAAAATACTGGATTTGCATTTTTTTTAAAAAAAAGGTCACCCTAAATTGGCTTTTGTATAAGCTGGATTATTTCAGACAATATGATGTAAAAAGACTGAGATAAATATCGTCAACATGATTCCTTGAGTTTCTTCCTTTACTGATTCAAACATATTCCCACACCCTTCTGTTCTATCATCTGATGTAATATATAAACCTACAGTATATGTGTAAACTTGCCTCCAAAGGATATTGATGTAATTTTCTTTCCAGGGAGGAATCTTAGCCATTTACTGGCCTGGTGTTGGTGCACAGACTGACCTGTTTCCTGAAGTCTGATGGGAGTTTCTGTTCCCAGTTTCCAAATAAGCCAGTGTTGAAAGTACTCACTGAGAACACAATGGCTACATCATATGTGTTCCCTTGTCTGCACTATCATGGTTTTAATGTCTTAACATTTTCCCTTCTGTTCATCCGCACATGCGTGGCTCCCCGCCTCCCGCTGCTAGAATGTGTCACCACAGGCACACATTATGTATTTCATCACTATTTTCCCAGCACCAAGTGCAGAATCCTGCACATAGTTAGTACTTGTTAAACAGTCCGTGACTCACTGAATGAATGAATGGATACATAGGAATGACCTGCACCCACTTCCCCAGTTGATGTATTCACTCATCATAAAACTTCCATGATAGCCTGGATGAGTTTCCTCAGTTCAGGAATAGCAAACTGCTAAAGCCATAATTTTATAGGATAAGGTAATGTTGAGAATGAATTTCCCCACAGTAAAATTAAGGGACTGTCCAAATTTTTTATATTATTGTACTTGATTTGGGAATAGTGCTTATAAATCTGAACCATCTACAAAAAAGAAATGAAACTTAGAAAATAGCCAAGTTTACTTGGTACTATCTTAAGATGAAAAGCAAAATTATAAATAAAAGTGAGAATTTTTTAATCTTTGGTGCTCAGTTGTAATGCTTATTAAAACATTAAATGTCCTGAACATCTTACATGCCGGTACTTTTCCTTAATTTTAAAATAAGATTATAAGGACAAAATAAAACAAACCTCTTTAGTCCCATTTCTCTAGCAGCTCCTACTTGAGCTTTCTTGTACTTGAGAAATAAAAGAAATGATACTATTTTAGATGGCTCAGAATTGCCTTGAACACTTAGATAAATGCATTTGCGGTGTGCAGTATACATTGCCTTGGTATATTTGTTTATCTTATATCTAAGACTACTCTGTTTAAATAGAAAATGGTCACAAAGTGTTTCTTTTTATCTTTTAAGGCAGAAAAATGACATGTAAGACACTGCCTTGAAAATATGTCAATGCATCAGTGAATAAACACTCTTATCTCCATCACCATAATGGAGAGTCAAATTGGTATTGACGTGCAAGGTGATCCACTCTCCGACATGGAAATTTTTCATCAGGTGTATGCTTAAATTTCTAATTGTTTCCTGATAGAGACTTTTTTTTAAAGTTTTTCCCAAAAGGTGTTTAGCTAATCCATCTGGCTAATTTCACAGTGAAACTGAATTAATTACCTCTTCCCATCTCTGTCCCAAACAACTCTATTTCTACAAACAAAACTACCTAAATGTATGCTAGCTAACAACAACCAAAAGGAAAATCTGACGCTAAACACTTAAGAATGTGTCCTTAATTCTGAGAAACTGTCACATTATGGAGTAGCCTAAGGAGACATGAAGACTAAATATAATGTTGGATCCTGGAACACAAAAAAGAATATTTGCTAAAAACAAAGGAAATCTGAATAAACTATAGACTTTAGTTATTAATAATGCATCTATATTGGTTAATTAACTATGACAAATGAACCATAGTAATATAAAATGTAAATAATGGGGAAAACTGATGGATGAATAAAGAAAATGTGGCCTATATACACAATGGAATACTATTCAGTCATAAAAGAGAATAAAATCCTATCTTTTGGGGAATGGAACTGGAGAACATCATGTTAAGTGAAATAAGCCCGACACAGAAAGACAAATATCACCTAATCCACATGATCTCATACTTATGTGGAATCTAAAAAAAGGAATTGGGCCAGGTGAGATGGCTGACACCTGTAATCTCAGCACTTTGGGAAGCCGAGGTGGGGGGATCACTTGAGGTCAGCAGTTCAAAACCAACCTGGCCAACTTGGTGAAACCCATTTCTACTAAAAATACAAAAATTAACCAGGTGTGGTGGCACACATCTTTAATCCCAGCTTCTCAGGAGGCTAAGGCAGAATGG
This sequence comes from Pan troglodytes, assembly GCF_028858775.2. Taxonomy (NCBI): domain Eukaryota; kingdom Metazoa; phylum Chordata; class Mammalia; order Primates; family Hominidae; genus Pan; species Pan troglodytes. Next base: position 21,918,187 of record NC_072412.2, read on the forward strand.
CTTGAGCCTGGGAGGCAGAGGCTGCCATGAGCCAAGACTGAGGCACTGCACTCCAGCCTGGGTGACAGAGCAAGACTCCGTCTAAAAATAAATAAATAAATAAATAAATAAATAGTTGATCTCAGGGAAGCAGAGAGTAGAACCATAACTACCAAAAACTCCAGCAACTGGGGAGAGGAACAGGGAGGAGAGGATGTAGAGAGGTAGGGTGACTATGATTAACCATAAGGTATTATATGTTACAGAATAGCTAGAAGAGAAGATTTTGAATGTTCTTATAACAAAGAAATGATAGATAATTGCATGTGGTTATGGTCACACTAAATACCCAGATTTAATCATTATACAACATGTTTATCAAAACATCAAATTGTACCCCATAAGTAGGTATAATCACATTGTGTCAGTAAAAATAATAATAGGGGAAACAGTGTGGGGTATATGGGAACTCTCTGTGATACCTTCATAACTTTTCTGTAAATATAAATCTATCCTAAAATAAGGAGTGGATTAAAAATGCTTTCTCTTTTTAATTGAATAATTTTTACTCAGAAATATTTTCAGTGTCTTAGAATTAATATGAAGATTTGTATGCAATCTCATCAGAGATAGAGCTGAAACTTTGACAAAAATATGTCCTACATTTAATTTTGTAAAATTGTGTATTTTCCTAAGCTTATTTTCATGTGACTAATGAAGCATCTAGGTAAAAATGAGTTGACAAAATTTACCAAAGTTTTAAAACATTATTAGCTATTAAAGTAGTTAATGATCAAATTTAAGAATTATACAAAATAGTCTCTTCCAGTGGACCCTGTACTGTGGAAATAGCTCATTTTGGAGATTGCTCCATTATAACCAATAGTTGACAATGGAGGGCAATCACCATGTTACAGGTAAAAGGGAATGTCATAGCTTCACAAAGTCAGCGATGGTCCAGGGACTGCTTTTTAGAACGCAATGTCCTGCTAACTGAATAATTACAGGAATCAGAAATGACAAAAGAAGTTCTGAGCCTTCTATCTATGATTCATTTGGAAAATGATTCATTTCCAAATCTTTCTCTCATGTATTAATAAATATCTACCAGAGCTGTGAAGAGGAAAATGGAATTCATGGTATGAGTTGTTAATATTTTACCATCATAAAATTCAAAGAAATTAGGAGTCTGCAATTTTCCTTTATTTCAAGAAGTATGTTTTCTATATCACCAAATGGAACTGTGTGTGCATAAACACAGGCCACAAGGAACAGAGGCTCATCAGATCTGTTGAGAAAGCTACCAAGCAGAAGAATAAATCAGAAACAGTGGTGCTCATGCCCTTATCCCACAGAGTCATTTATGATGTATGGATTGTTTGGATTTATTCTACCTTGCAGGAGGGAGTAGGAATGTGTTAAATCTTCCTTGTGCTTAGATTTGTGAAAAGTAGCTTTGAAGATTCCTTAAGAAAGCAAAATCTGTACTTAATTCAATGCATTAGCACCTATTATTAATCCTGAAATGAAGCTTTTTCCTTTGTGATAAATCTGAGATAACAGTAGGTTCATGTCGGCATTCTCTGTCATGTGGCTGGCTCCTTGAAAAGATTTATAACAAACAGGCTGCGTCTGGGGAAAGGGTTACTTTTAAAAATCCAGCGGGATAAATGCGAGCTTCACAGCGCCACCTCTGCTTGACTGCCTGTTTGCGAATGGAGGAAATCCTGACATAGATTTCAACACACCTTATGATTACCAGAGCACAGACGGGTCAGCACGTTGGGGCGAAGGGGGAGCGCCTGAAGGTGAGATATTTCCAGTAGAGGCCTATGTACAGATGGCAAGAGGGACTAAATATTCTGGACCTGTTGCATATGGGCGCTCCCGCTGATGCAAAACGGCGTTCTGAACAGGGAAGGCATGCGTGCTGCGCAGCAGGGCTCCCGCAGCGGGGTGTGGGTTCAGGGTGCTGGACTTCAAAACCGCCTGAAACGCAGTCCAAACAGGAACATGAAGCCCTCTCAGGAGGGAGTGCCCTTTTTCCTCAACCATTTTTAATAAAATATTTTAAATGATTTTTCTTCATTTTACCATATTTACGAGGAATTGTGGCATCCCCACATCTATTTATAGCACTTACACGTGTCTAAACCAGAACAGGATCTATATCTGAAGAGCTGACGCCTCCTTCAGATGCGCGTTCCGTGGGTCGAATCCACGCCAGTCTGTGACAAAAAGTGCTCTTGCAAAGACCAAAATGTTAAAAGGGTATTGGAAAGCCACGTGGGGTTTTGAAAGAACAGGAAAAAGAAACAGAGCCTTGCCAGGCCCTGGTAGAGAAAGCCTCCATTAGAAAGAGCTTCATTTCAATGAACCTTCTCAGGCAAGGTGACACCGGTTTGGGTGATTGGCTGGTGACTCCGCCAAGCATTCTGCAGTGGAGTAATGACTGGGCTCCGCGCCCCCACAGCCCCTTCGCTGGACCTGTCCTGAGTGGCTCCTTGGGCAAATCGCAGTTTACTTCCCAGTAGGGAGAGAAACTCAGGCATCCAGGTGTTAGACTGTGGGGGTCCTGCACCTTCTTCCTTCAGCCCCTGGGCGCACAGCTTGAAGCCCTCCTGGGCCGGACGACGTGGGGAATGACTGCACCCCGGAGGCCAGGAGCTCGCGCTCACCTCCCAATGACTTCAAAATGTGTGGCTGCATCTTGAGGAAGAGCAGATCCTGCCTGGTGTCCGCTATCGGCGCGGTGGCTGACACCGAGGCAGGCGGCGCTCTCCCTGGCCATGATGAAGCCGCCCTGTGACCCCCACAGCCCGCACTTCTGAGCAGCCGCGACTCCAGGCCTCACTCTGTGTCAGCTACTTCAGGAGAGGAGAATTACGAATGAGGTACTAATGAGGAATTTCATCACCTGTTTACCTTCACTGATCAGTGGCCCTCCTTTAATTTACCAGAAACACATTCTTTTTAGGCTGCTGTCAGCTGGAATGGCCTCTTATTTGAAGTGGTTATAAAGTAACACATACCTGGGAAACTTGCCTCTGTGCATGCCTTGGGCTGTGATACCACAGTCTACAGGAAGAGACAGGGAGCCAAACACAACCAGGGTTTCCCAAGCAGAGAGGAGAGGTTAAATACCTGTGATTGCACCCAGTAGTATGTTTTACTTTTTAACAAGGACCACCAATAATGTTAATCCATCAGAGACAAATTCTCATAATTTAGAATTAATACTGAAACAAGAGGGCTTATACCCTATGTGGAGCTATTTCTTTTTGGAATCCATACCTAGGAAGGTGGTAGGAGCACACACAGGCAGCAAGAAAGAAAGATCAAAGGAACTGGGTTCAGATCCCAACTCTGTGTGACGTCCGTAATCACTTCCCCTACTTCATCTTTAATTTCCTTACCTACAAAATGAAAATGAAAATGAAAATGCCTTTCCCATTGGATCATGGGAAAAATAATGACACAAAGTTACAAAACAGTTTTCTACACTGTCTGGCACCGGTAGATGATCATAAAGGCCGCTTTCTTTTTCATTTTAACAGCTACATAGATTCAATCCAATTTATTTCAAATCAACAGATACATGTTGCAGAAAATAGGAAAACATTATTAAATAACTATAACAACCAAGTAGCCATAAGATAGAAATAACAAGCAACTTCTTTAAGAATTTTATTTCCTATTTAAGCTTTAAATTTATTTTTCCATTCTTCATTTTCACATAAAATATTATTTAGAAAATTGAATTCATGAAGATAGAAAGTAGAATGATGGATACTAGAGGCTAGGAAGGGTGAAAAAAACAGATAAAAGGAATTGGTTAATGGGTACAAAAATACAGTTAGATAGAAGGAATAAGATCTGGTGTTCATTAGCACAATAGGGCAACTATATAGTTAACAATAATTTATTGTATATTTCAAAATAACTAAAACAGCAGTATTGGAATGTTACTAACACAAAGAAATGATAAATGCTTCAGGTGATGGGTACCCCAATTATCCTGATTTAATCATTACACATTGTATGCTTGTAACAAAACATGTACCCCATAAATACATACAACCAATATGTATGCATAACTAAAAGGAAAAAATTAAAAAGAAAAAAGATTATGTCCTACTCTCCACAACAATCTAGTTTACTGAATTCTAGTTTCTAATTCTAATGTAATTCACCTTTGACAAAATTTCAGTGGCTTACGATGACCTAGTATGTAGAATCTAAACTCTACCTCGAACTCTACCTGGTTGGTGTGGCTGCCTGCATTTACTAACTGTATTAGTAGACACTAAAGTTACAAGTGACAGAAACTCATCTCAAACCAGCTTAAACTAAGTAGAGAATATATTGGCTTCCTTAACTAAGAAGGGAGAAAATCTGCCTTGGGCATGGTGAGATTCAGAAACGCAAATGATTTCCTCAGGAATCTTTCTCTTCTCCATCTCTGGACTCTGCTTTCAGATATTTTGGCTTCATTTTTAGGTGGGCTTCCTCCTTCATTTCAATAAAACTTCTCAGGTAATGTAGGGAGCAAAGTTGCCCATTGGAGTTCTAGGATTACAACATCGCTTAAGCTAACAAATCTAGAGAGAAGATATTATCTTTTTCCAGGAAATTCTAGCAAAATATTTATGCAGGTTGTTTTTGGTCCAGTCAGATCATGTTTGAACCAATTGCTGAGACCAGGGTGACAGAGAATTTTGATAAACCAAACTAGGATTACATGGCCATGTCTATGGCTAAAAGGGAAGGACGTCAAGCATATCAAACACATAACATGGGCTTGTTTGGATTTTGCCAAAAAAAATGTTCAGTTACAAGAATAATTATAACAAAAGTGTACTAACTATTGGGCGCATAGACCACCATACCTCTCTTCCTGTCAACTCTAGTCAAGCCCTTAGGCTGACCCAGTTGTTTACTCATTCTTACTTGAATACAACTTCTCATGGATAGGGCAAGGTGGTTCTTGGCTATAGTATGACCAGACTCTCCTTGATACTCTCCTGTAATTTTCATTTTCACATTTTTCCAGATCCCTGATCTTCTTCCTGGTTTCTAAATTCTCATGCCGTTTTACACTGTTAATCTTGCACCTCTCTGATCAATGCCTAATTTGAAATATTAAGCCAGTTCCTGAACATGACTGACCTTATCCTCGCCACCCTACTGGCCTCAATTTCTCCCATCTGGCCTGATTTCTAAGAAACCCACATATGCTTTGCAAAAAATGCTCCACTTCATATTTCTTACCGATGTGTTGTAGGAACCTACCAAGCTGGAAATAATATGAAGAGATAAACGTGTTTAAAGACAGACTATTCTCCAAAATAGTCTCATTTTTTTGCCTAACTTATTATGTATTTTCTGTCAGTTTTAATAAATTAGTCTAAATTAATATACTTTTCATTTTCTAGCCCCGTTAATGTATTCATGATTTTCTAAAGAATCCCACTATCGGACTTTCAGATTATGTAAAGGGAAACTGTAGACTTTCAAGTCATTTAAAGGGTACCATGATAAAATGAAAAATTGTATGGATTTAGATTTAGAAGTCATAGGTTTCAACCCTAGCACTTCTAACCAGATGACCTCTTGCAAATCACGTCATCTTAGAAAATCAATGTATCAATAAAATGGAATACCATCCTTAGCAGTTTGTAGTGAGACTAAGATTAGATATTGCCCATCTGCCAATTGCAAATATTTTTCAAATGTGTTTCCATTTTTATACTATTTACTATTTAGACTTTCTATTATGGTCCAGTTTTGCTCCTTCAACCAAATTAGATATTAATTGACAGAAAATATTGTAATTTATTACTGTTTACTTCTAGAATAGCTTTAAGAACATAGCAGATGCTCAGTAAGTATTTATTTCATGCTTGGCTCTGAAATATAATTGAAGGATAAATATTTGGCAGTTGTGATCCTTTAAATTTAAATGATAACCCCACTATCAAAATAATCTAACTTAAAGTCAAATTATATCACTTAGGTAAACTGGAATAGATGTGCAAAAAGAGCCAGTGATTCTCATTTTTTTTTCAAAAGAGGAGAAAGATAAGAAAAAGGAGGGGCTATTGAACTGAGAATAATTGCCATTATATATCATTATAAAATTGGGACTCAAGAAGGTGAAAGACCTTTATAATGAAAACTACAAAACACTGATTAAAGATATTGAAGAAAACACAAACAAATGGAAAGATGTCCCATGCTCATAGATTGGAAGAATTAATCTTGTACAAATGATCATACTACCCAAAGCGATGTACAGATTCAAAGCAATCCATTTCAAAATACCAACGATGTTCTTTACAAAAGTAGAAAAAAAGTTCTAAAATTTGTATGGGACCACAAAAGACCTTGAATAGCCAAAGCAATCCTGACTGAAAAATTAAAAAGCTGGAGGCATCACACTACTTGACTTCAAAATATACTACAAAATTATAATAAGAAAAACAGCATGGTTTTGGAATAGACCAATGGAACAGAATAGATAACCCAGGAATAAATCCACCTATTTACAGCCAACTGGTTTTTGACAAAGGGCAAAGAATGTGCAATGGGGAAAGGGCGCCCTCTTCAATAAATGATGCTAGGAAGACTGGATAACCATATGCAGAAAAATAAAACTGGACCCCTATCTCTCACCATAAGAAATCAACTCAAAATGAATTAAAAATTTAAGTGTAGGACCCCAAACTAAAATACTACTAGAAGAAAAAGAATAGGGCAAATGCTTCAGGACATTGGTCTAGGCAAAGATTTTATGTTCAAGACTTTAAAAGCACATGCAACAAAATTAAATATAGACAAATAAGACTACATTACACTAAAAAGCTTCTGCACAGCAAAGGAAACAATAAATAGAGTGAAGATGCAACCTATAGAATCAAAGAAAATACTTGAAAATTATTCATCTGAAAAAGCCTACTATCCAGAATATACAGGGAACTCAACTCAACAGCCAGAAGAAAAATAATCCAATTAAGAAGTGAGCAAAGGATCTGAATAGACATTTGTTAAAACAAGACATTCCAATGCCAGTAGGTGTATTAAAAATTCTCGACATCAATAATCATCAGGGAAATAAAAATCACAACCACCATGAGATATTATCTCACCCAGTTAGGATGGCTATTATCAAAAAGACAGAAGATAACAAATGCCGCTGAGGATGTGGATAAAAGGAAACTCTTATAGCTGTTAGTGGGAATGTAAATTAGTACAATCTTGTGTATTTATCCAAAGGAAGGGAAATCAGTATATCAAAGGGATACCTGTACCTCCATGTTTATTGCAGCATTGGTCACAATAGCCAAGATATGGAATCAACCTAAGTTTCCATCAATGAATGACTGGATAAAGAAAATGTGGCATATATTCACAACGGAATACTATTCAGCCATAAAAAATGAAATTCTTTCATTTGCACCAACAGGGATGGAGCTGGAGGTTATTATGTTAAGTAAGACACTCCTGTGGGAGCTAAATATCTTGATCTCATGTAGGTACAGAGTAGAATGATGGTCATTAGAGGCTGGGAAGGATGGGAGTGGAAGGAATGAGGAGAGATTGGTTAATGGGTACAAATATACAATTAGAAAGAATAAATTCTACTGTTTGACAGCACAGTAGGATAACTATAGTTAATAATAATTTATTGTATATTTCAAAATAGCAGAAGGGAAGGATTTAAATATACCCCAAACAAATAATTGATAAATGTTTGAGGTAACAAGTATCTTAAATACCCTGATTTGATCATTACACATTCTGTGCATGTAACAAAATGTCACATATACCTCACCAATATTTTTAATTGTTGGGTCAATGAAAGAAATTATTCCAGAAAGTAGGAAAAGAAGAAAAGCTGCTTAACTCCTTATTCCAAAATCAGGTAAAGACAGTACAAGAAAAGAGAATCATAAACCCTGTGTTGCTAATAAATATGTGTGATGTGTGGTATATCTGTGTGTGGGTAGGTGTGTGTATCTCTGTGTGTATTTAAAACTTCCTTCAAAGTGTTAAATAGACATCATTTTGGGGTGGGAGTTTACAAAAATAAAAATAGAACTACCATATAATCTAGTGCAACTACTGGATATATATCCAAAGGAAATGGAATCAGTACATTGAAGAGATATCTTCACTCTCATGTTTATTGAAGCACTATTCACAATAGCCGAGATATACAATCAATCTAAGTGTCCATCAAGGAATGAATAGATTTTTAAAATGTGGTATCTACACACAATGGAATACTATTCATCCATAAAACAGAATGAAATCCTATCATTTGCAATAACATGAATGAACCTGGAGGACATTATTAATATGAGATGTCAGACACAAAAAGGCAGATAACCTCATGCTCTCACTCATATGTGGAATCTAAAAAAGTTGATATTATAGAAGTAGAATAGAGGTGGTTACCAGAGACTGTGAGGGTAGGGTGGGTGGGGGATGGGGAGAGGTTGGTCAATAATTACAAAGCTACAACTAGAAAGGAAGAATAAGTTCTGGTGTTCTATTGCACAGTAAGGTTACCATAGTAAATAATACACTTTTGTATATTTCAAAATACCTGGGAGAGAAGATATTGAATGCTGTCACCACAAAGAAACGATACAAGTTTAAGGTGATGACTATGCTAATTATTCTGATTTGATCACTACAATGTATACATGTATTGAAACATCATACTGCATTCCATAAATACGTATATTATATATAAACTAAAAACAAAATTAAACTTCTAGAAAAACAGTACATATTTTCATACACTAGAAAACTAGCTTCTTTACTAATAGACTGTACTGGTTGAATCCAGATTCCTAAATTGGGCTCCTGAGTTTGAACCACATCCCAGGGCTGTAACGTAAATCACATAATCTCTCCATTCCTCCTTTTCTTCCTGGCAAAATGCTAATAATAATAGAATCAATCACATTGAGTTGCTGTGATGATTAAATGTTGAAACAATCCTAACAAGTTTAGAACAGTGACCAACACATGGTAATATTCAATAACTATTGTTGTTTTCATTACTGCGGTAGGGATTTTTACAGAATGAGGTTAGCAGTCTGCTCTTGAAAACAGAATACCCTAGAATTTAAGAGTAATTTCAATCCATTCAAGTTGCTTGATATAGTGTGGGTATTTGTCCCTGCCCAAATCTCATGCTGAAACATAATCCCCAGTGTTGAAGGTGGGTCCTGGTGGGAGGTGTTTGGGTCAGAGGGGAGGATCCCTCCAGGCTTGGTGCTGTCCTTGTGATAGTGAGTGAGTTCTCAGGAGATATGGTTGTTTAAGCGTGTGGCACCTCTGCCACTTGCTCCTGCTCCTGCCTCTGCCATGTGACGTGCCTGCTCCTGCTTCACCTACTACTGAGAGTAAAAGCTCCCTGAGGCCTCCTCAGAAGTCGAGCAGATGCTAGTGCCATGTTCCTGTACAACCTGCAGAGCCAGGAGCCAATTAAACCTCTTTTCTTTATAAATCATCCAGTTTCAGGTATTTGTAGCAACGCAAGAATGGCCTTAAATACACTGCTCATTTATCAGGTCAACTCAGCCTCAACTTCATTCCTTCCTTTATCAACCAGCCCTGGTAATGCCTCCCACCCCTGGCATGTTAAGATTCTCACCGGTTTACATGGAGTTACTTCCCTGATAAACCCATTGTAAGTAGAAAAATCTTAAGTAGAACCATAGTAAAGTTGAGGATATCGGTTATTTTCTCATTGGAACTCATTTCATTAGTAGCATCCATTCAGTTTTGTCATTGCTATCTATTGCCCTACACTTTTTACAACCTTAGCCCTGTATACGGACCACTGAAATTCCAAACCTTTGGTGCTGCTGCATCATCACAGGCCAAACAAATTAGAAGATTATTTGCTAAACTTAACAGAACTATAAGATAAATATGAAGCCGGGCGCAGTGGCTCACGCCTGTAACCCCAGAACTTTGGGAGGCCGAGGAGGGTGGATCACGACGTCAGGAGATCGAGACCATCCTGGCTAACACGGTGAAACCCCGTCTCTACTAAATATACAAAAAATTACCTGGGCATAGTGGCGGGCGCCTGTATTCCCAGCTACTCTAGAGGCTGAGGCAGGAGAATGCGTGAACCCGGGAGGCGGAGCTTGCAGTGCCGAGATCGCGCCACTGCACTCCAGCCTGGGCGACAGGGCGAGACTCTGTCTCAAAAAAAAAAAAAAAAAAAAAAAAAAAAAAAAAAAGATAAATATGAACTGTTAACGTATTAGGAAATTTTTCATGGAAGCAAAATAAAATAAAACAAAGTAAAAAATACTTTCATATTTATGATCTCAAGTTTCTATTAACGGAAGGCTCCATTTTATAGACAGTCCGACTAGTGATCTTATTTGTTTACTAATCAATCCACCTTCATCTATCAACCTATCAATCTTTAAAACTATTTATTATTTTCTGCTAGTCCCCATCTATTGTATACAACCCTTTTTAGAGGATTATCTATTGCGTGTACTAGTAAAGTCCCATATTATCTTTACACAAATGTAGACTATTCCCACTGCTTATCAAGCTTAACCAGAGTTTGAGGAGAATTGAGGAGAATTACAAAAAAGATTCAATTAGTTTTTGTTTTTTTTTTTGTTTTTTTTTTACCAATTGTTAGCATTTCTAGTAAAAAGACTTGGGTGTAGTAGAATACTGAAGCTAGGGCTAAAATAAAATTTAGGACCTCTCTTTAGATTTCATTTAATTCTGTTACTACTTCTGAAATGGGAAAAGTTCCCTTGTTCCCCTTGCAGGGCATGCGATGGGGGTGTGGCTCACTTCTTCAGCGCCCCACTGCTCAAACCTTTAGGGGAGCATACAGAGGGGCAGGCTGTGGGGCTCCAACTCCAGGCAGTGTCTAGGGCTGATTGTTTACAGCTGAAGCTCCAGTGGGCATGTGTTACAGTGTGCTTTCAGTTTTGCCGCCTATAGGCAGCTTGTGTGAGTCAGCTCAACTGGATCCCTGCCTTATTGCAACTACAGAGGGCTTTCTGTATCCCGAGGTTCTTGCCCCAGAAGAATTAGATCACACGTGGGCTTGGAGAATGAGTACAAGGTTTTATTGAGTAGAAGTAGCAGATGGCAGAAGACAGAACGGAATGGAGTGGGAAGGTTTTCCCCTAGAGTCGGGCCGCTTAGTGGCCCGGGCTCTCCTCTGCCCCAGCCAAACTGCAGGTTGTTCTGCTTCTGCCCGTCGGTGGCCTGGTGTGCCAGCATGCCGGTGCCTGTCGCTGTGTTCCTTTAGGCATCCAGCCGCCCGTGCGCTCCTCTGCCTATCTGCTCCTCTCTAGGCCCAGCAGCTTGTGTGTCTGCCTGCTAGGGTTGTGGCCGGGGCAGGGGTGGTGGGGTGGTTATAGGCGTGGCAGTCCAGGGTGATCTTGGGAAATGCAACAAAAATGCCTGTCCTCACCCAGGGGTGGAGCCCTAGCCGGGGACCATCCTTTCTCTACCCAGCACTTCCGTTCCCCACTTCCATATCGTTTAAAGGGACCAGCTCTTCCCTTCCCAGCACTTCCCTTCCATATCACTTCCATCACCAACATGGGCAGTTAGGTGTTAATCGGAGAATCTGAATCACAAAGAATGACTTCTAAATAAAAGAGCCTTTAAAAACTCTAATCTGATGTTTTGGTTGAAAGATGCTAAAAATACAATAAAATAAAAACTAGGCTCATTCAAGAGAAATATTAAAATATCCTCCAGCCAGCAAAAGTACTCCTTAAAATATTATGCCAATAACACAACTTTTAATTTTATTTTAAAAATATGTTTCTTCTATGAGTTAATGTGATATTTTACAAAGATAACTGTAAATATCAAATGACCCTACAGCTCCCTTTCCATGTATTTATGCTTAGTGGTGATTCAGAGACCTTGCTGTGATAATCATTTTCAACTTAATCTTAGACTCAACAGAGAAATACTCCCTGAATAAATAAGTACAGATTGTAGTTTGAAAAGGAAATGACATTTCAACTTTTTTATTTACTCATTCTTGTTTCACTTTAATATAGTGTCATGCAAATATATTTTCCCCTAAGTCAAGTAAAATAGAAGCATTAATTTGGTTTCCACTCTTGTATCTATATTTTCTGTGTGCATATGTAGAGGTATGAATTTTGAAAGAGAGAAAATATTTTTTCTTTTTTATAAACATATGTCTCATATATATATATATATATATATATATATATATATATATTTTTTTTTTTTTTTTTTTTTTTTTTTTTGAGACAGAGTCTTGCTCTGTTGCCCAGGCTGGAGTGCAGTGGCACAATCTCAGCTCACTGCAACCTCCACCTCCTGGGTTCATGCCATTTTCCTGCCTCAGCCCCCTCCCCGAGTAGCTGGGACTACAGGCGCCTGCCACCACACCGGGCTAATTTTTTGTATTTTTAGTAGAGATGGGGTTTCACCGTGTTAGCCAGGATGGTCTCAATCTCCTGACTCGTGATCCACCAGTCTTGGCCTCCCAAAGTGCTGGGATTACAGTCATGAGCCACCTCACCCGGCCACCTATGTCCAATATTCTATACTGTGGGACAGAATTACGTTACGAAACCTTCCAAAAGTCGCTAAAACCCATTATGTGCTAATAGAAAAAATAATTTCCTTGTGTTTGCAGTTATTCATGTGATGAATCTAACTTCATGAGCATTATATTTAGAATTCAGTATGAATTTCTACCCTATCAGCTGTAGCATGGATTCTCTGAAAGACAATGGAGATTAAACAATTTTACTGTACAGAATTGCATGCTGGCTCATGGTCTCAATTTTGAAGTCAAATGAAATGAAAAGTGTGGATTTTTTTTTTTTTTTTTGAGACAGAATTTTGCTCTTGTTGCCCAGGCTGGAGTACACTGGCTCAATCTTGGCTCACCGCAACCTCTGCCTCCTGGGTTCAAGCGATTCTCCTCCCTCAGCCTTCTGAGTAGCTGGCATTACAGGCATGCACCACCATGCCAGGCTCATTTTGTATTTTTAATAGAGACGGGGTTTTCCATGTTGGTCAGACTGGTCTCGAACTCCCAACCTCAAGTGATCCGCCTGCCTCAGCCTCCCAAAGTGCTGGATTGCAACTATTTCCTGAAATCCATTACTTTCATAAAGAAATCTACTCTCAACACCAAGCCTGTGCCTGACCAAACACCACTGTCCCAATACATCAGTGATATATTTATTCCCCACTAATTATTTCCTTGAGATTTTTTGAATTATTAACTTTTCTACAGAATAAAGAAACATTATTATGAAGACAAATGTTATAATTCACTATGTTGAGAAATAGTTTAACATGAATTATACTTTAAGCCCATGGATGAAAGTTTGTTCTTGGTAATTTTCTTTCAACACAACGACTTTTACCCCATTCTTAAGCAATTTAAACACCTAACAGGATTGCAAACACTTTCTGTCATCTTCACTAGGTCATTGGTTAATTTCTGAAAGTCTACAGAAAAATAAATTTAAAAAGCAATGCACTTGTAATTATAAGATGTGAGTTCTGCCAGGTTCACCCCTATGCCCCACCAAAATTAACTTTTGGTGGTTTCAGATTTCTCATCCCAAACACTGCCCCACCTAAATGGAGCTGGATTTGATGTGTAATTGACAACTTTTCAACACCTACAATTTTTGACATATTCTTATCCATGTTGGTAGCTCTATTTTTAAGTATATTTTCTGCTGAAAATATTATTGCCACTAATAATACATGTCTACCTTTTTATTAATCAATAATAGATGCATGTCCAGTTACCTAGCTATTTAGGGTTTCTTGTGAGAATGAAATAATAATTGTTGTTAACTGTTACTGATAATACATGTCTACCTTTTTGTTAATCAATAGTAGATGCATGTCTAGTTACTTAGCTATTTAGGGTTTCCTGTGAGAATGAAACAATCATTGTTGTCATTCTTAATTGACGTAACTTTAGCCAAAAGAAAAAAGTCTTAATATTTCAAGTAGTCTGAACTGCATCAGCACCAACAAAGCTTAGATCCCCTTTCTCAATTTTATATTGGGAACCATTTCACCAGATGATCTCAGATACTTTCCCTCACAACCACTTGATAAAGCATCATTCAGTCACTCACAAGCAAGTTGACAAAGCATCGTGATGTCTTTAAAGTGTAATCCTGCCATGTCAACTTTAAAAATGAAACATATTTAGGCTATACCATCAGCTGTAGCAAGCAAGGATCCTATGCAGATTTTCAGGTACTTCTCCCATCCAATGGGTTCACTGCAGTATTGCTGTATTGAATTTCCACATGAGGAGCCAGCAATCTACACTGAAGGAGAATGTACCTGTCTACTGGCACAACGCAGCAAGAGCCCTATGTATGGAACACCTTCAGGCCATACCCTGAGGAACATACAAAGTTATATGCAGTTCAGTATCTGTCTTCTTACAAACTATTTGATAAAATGAGATATAGCCACATTTCATAAACCTAATAATACAGCATAACAAATTGTCCGGGACAATTAATTATATAGTGACTGCTATGACTTCTGAAGAGTCTCGGGAAAGCTTCATGGATAAGTCTGACTCAAATCAACAAGAAGGATGGTTGTGATTTAGATTGGCTGAGGCAGGGAGGCCACCATTCCAGACCGGAAATCTCTTTCCAAAGAGCAAAATCAAACTAATTTTTAGGGGCAGAAAACATGTTTTCTTGCTTGAACTAGTGTATTCTGAAGGAGCGACAGCTAAAGATATTTACATTAGAAAGAGACAACTAATTAGTGATGATCCTGTGTGATATGGTTTGGCTGTGTTCCCACCCAAATCTCATCTTGAATTGTAGTTCCCATAATCCCCACATGTCGTGGGTAGGGCCCAGTGGAACGTAATTGAATCATGGGAGCAGTTACCCTCATGCTGTTCTCTTGATAGTGATTGAATTCTCACTAGAGCTGATTGTTTTATAAGGGGATTTTACCCCTTGGCTTGGCATTTCTCTCTCCTGCTGCCTTGTAAGAAGGACATGTTTGCTTCCCCTTCCACCATGATTGTAAGTTTCCTGAGGCCTTCCCAGCAATGTGGAGCTGTGAGTCAATTAAATCTTTTTCCTTTATAAATCACCCAGTCTCGAGTATTTCTTCATAGCAGCGTGAGAACAGACCAATACACTGTATTACTCAGATTATATGCAAAAGTTCATTGAAAAAAAGAAAACATTTGCACAGATCATTAGTTTGAGAAAAGGTGATTCTTTCCCTTTTGCACTTACCAGGAAGATAGAAGGAAGGAGCTGATGAGCACATAAGAAAGGAGTTGTGAGTACAAGGATTTTTATCACAGAGACCAGCAGTAGAGCAGTTTCCTGAGAATGGCCCAAGAGAAGCACGGAAGGAAATTTATATTAAAATTCTGGTGTATTTCCCAGATGTTTCCCACGTCTAGACAGTTAGTGAACAGAGATGAATATCTTTAGTCTTACTTAATGTAGCAAAAATCTCCCCTTTTTAAAATGTCTGCCTAGACTTCCAAAGTGGGTGTGACTTAGAACTGATAGTCAAAGTATGACTCAAACAATAGGAAGCTAATGTGAATTTATCTAATTTTTGTGTTCTGTTTTCATAAGGAGAGCTGATAGTTTCCTTGGTATCAAGACCTTTTTTAAAAGGAAAAAAAATAAGAAAATGGAAAACAACAAAAACAAAAAAAAACAGTTGATCTGATTCTGTGGCCTGACCAAAATACCTAGTGTCAAATGCTTTTGTAAAAAAAAATTCAACTTTCTTGGAATTGTTTTGTGACATTAAGATAGTGTTAGTTCCCATATCCTATCTCTCATATGAAGCTTAACTGAATTCCAGCATAGGAAGAGACTCAAGAATTCAGCTACTCCTACCTTTCACTGCAGAAGCTATGATGGAGCCCAGGGAGTATTTTTAATGAGCCAATAACCTCATCCTAATGCCAAAAAGCTCTCTGTAGTTATTTTGAAAATGCAAGATGGTCATCATCTCGTCAGAGAAGGAATGTATAGGTACAGATTAATGAAATACACAAATGAAAAAAATCCATGCCACTTTCTCAGTGTGGTAAAGAATTTTCATGACCATTGATGAATACAATACTTTACTTTGATTTATTGTAGCTAAAAAAAATTTAAAAAAAAAAATTGTTTCTGAGAAAGACAGAGTTGAATTAGTTTGAGAAGAATTTGAGCCTGAGGAAAGAAGCATTATCACTGCTGCATCCTTGGCAGCCTAGCAGAGAATTCTGGTAACTCTTACACTTAAATTTCCATTCTGGGACTGAGAACCTGCTTTCTTACAGGTTTTGCTTAGGAAGTACAGCACATCTGATGACTTCTGCTTAGAGATTGTCACATCTTGAAAAATATTTCCTTCATATAGAGTGCATAGGACTCTAGACTTTAAAATATCCACGTTTGATATAGACATGTTAATTAACTTTAGCACTGTACTAAGTGACTCTCTAGTGTCTGGAGTACTACATGGAGCACACATACTTCTGAGTCAAGTGATTATTAAAGCCAATCAAAGATGCCCATTTATGTAGTATGAGCTGCATTATTTTTCAATTTAAATATGGTGTTGTCATAGAAAAGTCAACATGAACAAATGTGAGAGGAAAATCAGTGTGATAATTCCAACCTTCAAAATACTGGAAGAGTAGACAGTGTTGCCTTAGACATGATTGGATTCTTTACATCTGTCACTGTCCCCTCTAACTGAGTTCCAGCTTCATGGTCTCAAGAGGCTTGAGTTCATTTTTTTAACAGAAATATCTCTCCCCAAATCACTTACATCACAGGAACATTTAAAAAATAGAAGAGAACACAAAAAAAGCTCCTAAGTGGTAGTTACTGAAGCTACACACAAAAAAGCATAGGGCCTTATTTCCAAATTTATACTAAGTAATTATCTTACTTCATTTTCTCATTATATGATTTTAAGAAATCCATGATAGAAATGTAATATGAAAATACAACCAAAGTCTTTAATACTAATTCCTATAGTGTTAAAATACTGTGAGCACAGAAGAAAAAATCAACAAAACTAGGGTAGTAGCATCGTCCTAGAAATTCTTTAAATAATTGAATAAGTAAAAACGTATTACTAGGTAAAAACATCTTATATCCAGCCCATTGATGATATTAGGTCCTCAGTAATTGTTGAATTGCAAATTCGTAAGACTATTGTTATTTTTTTCTATTCTTTTTTTTTTTTTTTTTTTTTTTTGAGCAGAGTATTGCTCTGTCACCCTGGCTGGAGTCAGTGGAGCAATCTCGGCTCACTGCAAGCTCTGCTTCCCGAGTTCATGCCATTTTCCTGCCTCAGCCTCCCAAGTAGCTGGGACTACAGGTGCCCGCCCCCACGCCCGGCTAATTTTTTGTATTTTTAGTAGAGATGGGGTTTCACCATGTTAGCCAGGATGGTCTCGATCTGCTGACTTTGTGATCCGCCCGCCTCGGCCTCCCAAAGTTCTGGGATTACAGGCGTGAGCCCCCGCGCCTAGGCTATTGTTTGTTTGCGGTTTTTTTGTTTGTTTGTTTGTTTGTTTTTTAAATTCTAAAGCTCTGGTATTTTTTCTGGTTTTGTCAACAGTCACTCGAAGGTTCTTTTGACCTTTGCCAGGAGAATTTCCTTTACTTCTGTTCTGATTTCGATTCTGTTTCCCTGGTCCTGTGCCTTTCTCTCTCTTTTGGATCACTTTTCACTTTAGGGTAAGACATATTCCAGAGTTCCCTGAGAGACGGTACTTGGCAGGTCAATTTTCTGAGAATTGACATATCTGAAAATGTCTTTATTATACTCATTATTTTGACTCCCTCCACTCTGCCACCCTCTTTTCCCCACTCCCTCTCCCCACCCTATTTTTACCATCCATCTACCCAAAAACATTTTTCCCCACCTTCGTTTTCCCACCCTCTTTTCCCCACTGCCTTCTCCCACCTCCCTCTTGCCACCGTCTTTGCCCCAGACTTTCTCCCCATTCCTCCTGGCCACCCTCATTCCCCCCTCCCCCCGACCACTTCTTCTTGCCACCGTTTCTCCCTCTATCTATCCAAAAACGTATCCACTGTCTTCTTCCTGCTCCCTCTTTTCCTCTCTCCAGCTGCCACCCTCTTCCCGCCTCACTCCCTTTCCCCACCCTCTTTTCCCCCTCTTTCTACCCAAATGCATTTTTCCCCTCCATCTTCTCCCTGCTCCCTCTCGCCCTCTTTTCTGCCTCCATCTACCCAAAAACTTTTTTCCCTACTGTCTTTACCTCACTGTCTTTTTCCCACAGGCTATTCCCTCCTCCCATTCTCCACTCTCTTCCCCACTCCCCTATTTTCCCTCCTTCCCCTCTCTACCCTCTTGCTGACCCTCCCTCTGGCGACTCTCCCTCTCGCCACCCTCTTTTCCCCCCTCCAACTACCCAAAAACCTTTTTCCCACCCTCTTTTCCCCTACCCCTCTTGCCACCTTCTTTTCCTCCCTCTGGCTCGCCACCTTATTTTTCTCCTCCAATAAATGAAAAACTTTTCCCCCAAGTCATTTCCCCCAACATCTTTTCCCCACTCACGCCACCGCCTCTTCCGCCTCCATCTACCCAAAAGCTCTTTTCCCCACTGCCTTCTCCCTCCGTCCTGCTCACCGCCCTCTCCTCCCCACTCCCGCTTGCCACCCTCTCCTACTGTACTTATTCTTGATTTATGGCTGGCTAGGTATAAAATTCTAAATATCCTCAGCCTTCCAAAGGTTTCACTCAATTGTCTTTTAGGTATCTGCACTGCTATTGAGAAATCCACAGCCATTCTGGCAATTCACTCTTCAGGTGATCTGTTTTTCTACTTGTTGACACTTTTAGATTTTTTAGACTGCCTCTAAGATCCCAAGATCCCCCTCCCCGCCCCCTTTTTTTTTTGAGATGCGATCTCACTCTGCCACCCAGGTTGGAGTGCAGTGGTGCCATCTCGGCTCACTGCAAGTTCCGCCTCCCAGGTTCATGGCATTCTCCTGCCTCAGCCTCCCTAGTAGCTGAGACTACAGGCGCCGCCACCACGCCTGGCTAATTTTTTTGTATTTTTTAGTAGAGACGGAGTTTCACCATATTAGCCAGGATGGTCTCAATCTCCTGACCTCGTGATCCGCCCACCTCAGCCCTCCCAAAGTTCTGGGATTACAGGCATGAGCCACCATGCCCGGCCTTGAATTTTGTACTAAGTAGTTGTTCGACCTTAGGTGAATCATTTAACTTCTTTGGGCCTCACTATCACAAAACTACTGCATTAGGAATGATTTCTTTTTTTTTTTTCTTTTTTGTTTTTGGGGGAGATGGAGTTTCTCTCTTGTTGCCCAAGCTGGAGTGCAGTGGAGCTCTCTGCAAACTCTGCCTCCCGGGTTCAAGCGACTCTCCTACCTCAGCCAACTTAGTAGCTGGGATTACAGGCGCACCACCACACCTGGGTAATTTTTTGTATTTTTCAGTAGAAACAGGGTTTCACCATATTATCCAGGCTGATCTCGAACTCCTGACCTCAGGTGATCTGCCCACCTTGGCCTCCCAAAGTGCTGAGATTACAGGCATGAGCCACCACACCTGGCTGGAATGATATCTTTAGACTAGGATTTTCTTCTTCTCACCTGCTACTTTAAGAGCCTGCTGAACTCCTATTACTTTTTTAGACCCAGCTGAAATGTCATCTTTTCTGTGACTCTTCATTCATATTGATATGGCTTGGAGATCTGTCCCCTCCAATCTCATGTTGAAATGTGATCCCTAGAAATGAAGGTGGGGCGGTGTTTGGGTCATGGGGCAGACTCCTCATGAGTGGCTTGGTGCCCTACTATGGTAATGAGAGAGCTCTCGCTCCCTTAGTGACACATGAGCTGATTGTTTAAACGAGCCTGGGACCTTCTCCCCTGTCTCTTGCTCCCTCTCTCACCATGTGATGCACTGCTTCCCCCTTCACCTTCCAGCATGATTAGAAGCTTCCTGAGCCCTCACCAGCAGCAGAGGCTGGTGCCATGCTTCCTGTACAGCCTGCAGAACCATAAGCCAAAATAAACCTCTTTTCTTTATAAATTACCCGGTCTCAGGTATTTCTTTAAAACAATGCAAACAGACAAACACACATATATTCAAGATTATGGTTTTGTGTTTTTTGGTTTTTTTTTTAGATGGAGTCTTGCTCTGTCACCCAGGCTGGAGTGCAGTGGTGCAATCTCAGCTCACCGCAACCTCTGCCTCCCAGGTTCAAGCAATTCTCTGCCTCAGCCTCCCGTGTAGCTGGGATTACAGGCACCTGCCACCATACCTGGCTAATTTTTGTATTTTTAGTAGAGACGAAGTTTCACCATCTTGGCCAGGCTGGTCTTGAACTCCTGACCTCATGATCCACCCACCTCGGCCTCCCAAAGTGCTGGGATTATAGGTGTGAGCCACAGTGCCTGACCTCAAGATTATGTTTTAAGTATCAGGTACTTGAACCCATTCCTAGTCAGAATTATCAAAATCTTCTTTTATTCTCATGTAGTATGGTTTTATGAGTCGATTAAAACACTCTTTGTTTTGTATTATAATTGTGTTTTTACATGCCTCTCTTCATCCCTTGACTTTGAGCTTATCCTTTAAAGCCTCAATGTAACTGCTAGGTAATTTATGCTCATTAGTTGCCTGGTAAACATTTGTGCAATGTAATGACCTACACGTTCTTTAAATTGTTTTTCAGCTCAAAAATAAATTGTATTGTTTAAATTGTACATGTTGTAAACCAAACCTATCCTCTTTCTTCCCAAATCCGTTTCTCCTATTGTTAATGGCATTCACAGTCTTAGTTACTCAGGGCTCAAAATTAAATGTACCTGCATGTGGTGTGGCTAAGAGAATATAATTTGAGTCAGACAGATAAGAACTTGAAGCCTAGCTCTTCCACTTGACT
Organism: Pan troglodytes; assembly: GCF_028858775.2. Taxonomy (NCBI): domain Eukaryota; kingdom Metazoa; phylum Chordata; class Mammalia; order Primates; family Hominidae; genus Pan; species Pan troglodytes. Next base: position 21,939,149 of record NC_072412.2, read on the forward strand.
CAATATAGGATTTGGGCACATTATTAATCTCTTTAAGACTCAGTTTTTTCATCTGCAAGAAGGAGATTAAAATATATGCAGCCCAATGTTTTTGTGGACCTTAAATAAATCTTGTGTTTTGAATGTGTAGTTGACACTTTACAAATGTTTCCTCTTATCTCCTAGTGCACTCATTCTAACACTCCTGGTAGCACGGTCACAGCAAACTTTTTAGAAAGAGTAATTTTCTCTCTAACTTTTATTGATTTGCAATTAAGCTACCTGATGCCCTTTATCCCCAACACATGACATGCCTGGAAAATTCAATGTGAGTTAATTCCTATTGGAGACATATAGTCTCTATTTAATACACAAGTACAATATGTTGAACTACACTTTATAGCTTAAATTAGTTTGTAATTAAGTGATAATATTTAATTGGATACGGCCCTTTTTAAAAACCATATGTTTTATCTATAGAGAAATATGTATCTGGTTTATATTTTTAGATGTTTTGGAAAAACTCCAATATGCTCTTGCCTACTGTATTTTAAATGCATTTAAACATGTTTTACTGCTTTTGACTCTCAATATATTAGCCAATGATATTATCAATAAACTTTTTAAAACAAACTTTTTTTACTTTTCATTTTAAATCAGAAGTCTGCAGACAGCTGATAATCTAGCATCTGTGCCTTCTGTCTTTATGTCCAACACAAACCCACTTTCATACTCCACATCATGTTCTTTAAATTTATTTGGATCCTAAATGGATATTTTCCTGTGACAGCTCTTCTGTTTTGGTCTGCAATAATATTTTAATTTTCAGTGTTAATTAATTGTGTTATTTTGTGTTTTTAAAACTAGATTATAAGTGCTATGTATGAAATAAAATTTTTTTATTGTTTTCATTTTCATACAATAAAATATGGTATAATTCTGCCCATTCCAGACGTTTCATTATTTTCTTATAACTCTATCAATGTAGTATAAATCACAATTTAAAAAGCTGATCAAATCAACATGTGCTTTGTCCCATACACCAACTGAACAAATATTTCTTGATTTCAAATGATGAACATGCTGATTTTAGAGTAATACTGTTTATTTCCTTTGAAAAAAAGTTAATGAGTGAAATATACATATAATATTCTCTAAGTGTCTAAACCCTGAGTAGATATATTTATATTAAATATATAGTTAAAGTATATATAAATATATATACTTTATAAAATATATTTTCTATATTTAATATAAAATATTTTATATTTATATAATATTTATCTATTTAATATGAAATATAGCTATAGACTTTATAATATAAAATATAAAGTATATATATAAATATATATATACTTAAAGCACCTGATATGCTTCTATGCCCTAAAAATGCCATACTTTTACAAATACCAGTCATGCACCTCATAACAATATTTCAGTCAACAGTGCAGGTCCCATAAGATCATAATGAAGATAAAACATTCCTATCACCTAGTGACAATGAAGGATTCATAGTGTTGTAGTGCAACACGCATCACTCATGTGTGCATGATGATGTAGTGTGAACAAAGCTACATACAGTTTTGTGCAGAACAGAATACGATAGCGATAGTAAATGGTTATGTTGTTGGTTTATCAGTTGACTACACTGTACTTTTAATCATTATTTTAGAGTGTAATCCTCGTACTTATTTTTAAAAAGAGTTCACTGTAAAACAGTCTCAGGTCCTTCAGGAGGAATTCCAGAAGAAGGCATTGTTATTACAGGAGATGATGGCTCCGTGTATGTTGTTGCCCCTGAAGACCTTCCAGTGGGTCAAGATATGGAGGTGGAAGATGGTGATGTTGATGACCCTGACCCTGTGTAGGCTTAGGCAAATGTATGTGTCTGATTTTTACTTTCTAATGAAAAATTTTTAAAGTAAAAAATTAATAAAACATTTTTAAAATAGAAAAAAAGCTTATAAAATAAGGATATAAAGAAAGAAAATGTCTTTACAGCTGTACAATGTATTTGTATTTTAAGCTGTCAGCACAAAAGAGTAAAAAAGTTAAAAAAAAAATTCAAAGTTCATAAAGTAAAAAAGTTACAGTAAGCTAAGGTTAATTTATTATTGAAGAAAGAAAAAATTAAAAGTTTGGCATCGTTTCAGTGTATGGTGTTTCTAAAATCTACAGTATTGTCCAGTAATATCCTAGGCCTTCATATTCACTTACTACTCACTCACTGACTCACCCAGAGCAACTCCCAGCCACGCAAGGTCTGTTCACTGTAAGTGCCCTGTACAGGTGTACCATTTTTAATCTTTTATGCATATTTTTACGTACCTTCACTATGATCAGATACGTTTAGATACACACATGCTTACCATTGTGTTACAGTTTCCTATGGTATTCAGTAATTTGTATACAGTATACAGTAATGTGCTGTACAGGTTTGTAGCCTAGGAGCAATAGGCTATACCATATAGCCTAGGTGTGTAGGAAGCTATACCATCCAGGTTTGTGTGAGTACCCTTTATGATGTTCCCACAATAACAACATCACTTAACAATTCGTTTCTCAGAATGTACTCCCATCATCAAGGGACACTTGACTGCATCTGTATAGCAACTGAGGTTGTAACACGGACAACACGTCCCATAATTCACCTTCTTTGGAAAATATTACCTCTCATTGAAAAATCATTATGGCTATTATTTAGTTTTGCAACTCCTTAACAACTAGGAAGCTAATAAGACTGGGTACAAAAATTTCAAATAGAAATACTAAAGCAAATAATTAAGTTTCACAGGAAATATATCAGACTTAACATGGTAATAAGCATTATAAAAAATAAAATCTCACACATAGCAACCATCAAAATAATAAAACCTTTAGGAGTCAATCTTTGTCCACCAGCTCCACCATATGGCATTATGAGAATTTACACTTTATATTCAAGGGAAAAAAATCTTCCCAAATATTAAAAAAACACTAAAAGTTCCATGGCAAAAAATAATTTAAAGTGATAAGAAACATGTAACACTTTATGAATAATGAGTGTGCATTTCTTTACCTCATTTATGTCTCAGAGTTTCTAAGAATATGGTATTTTTTCTACGGGAAAGCATATATTAAGGTAAGCTAACCTTTAATTTTAAACCTAAACACATTCAGAATGCTTTGCAATCTTATTTTGCCTTACAAGTTATTTTTCCAATGTTGAATTGGAGTTCATGGTTTTCTTTGTTTTATCCAATAAAATTTTATCCAATAATATTTATGCAATAGTCTAGATATCTACTATATTTTATGTAATAGTTCATATGTCCATGCAAATTGAATCATTTCAAAAATATAGAATGATGTATGAAAAATTATGGCTAACACTTAGAAATCTACAAAGCCTCTATAAAATTAAACAGTTTCCTCACTTTAACTTCCTACTTTTCTTTCCTACCCACAACTTTGGTCAGTTTCTTAAATTGGAGCATACAACTATATTAAAAAAAAAAAAAAATTCCACAAAGCTATTGTTGTGAATAGCAAAACCCAAAGCTAAGCAGCATGAGCATAAGGAGAGGCTCTGTGAGGAATTTATGCACAACTGGAGGAGGAGTTGAATAACAGAGCTGGGAAGGGGAGTGGTAGGCCTGTGTTCTCGGGTACCTGGTTTCCGTGCTGCAGTCCAGATGTGAGTCCTAGGGTCTTCTGGGTCAATCAGGTGTCATCTGTAGAAGCTGTAGTTGGACTTGCTTAAACTCAGGGGCCAGGGCAGTGTTAGTCACACATGTTCACCAACATCAAAGACAATGTGCAAACTACTAAGTGTCAACTACATCTAGTTGGTGTAGATCTAGACAAAGCAAAAGACAGGTCTAGAAGGTAGTGGTGCTAGTTGTGGTAGAGTATCACTTTCAATCCTAGCTGTAAAGATTCGTTACTAAAGTGATCCAAATGTAAATTGTGTTATTAACCAGATAATTGAACATTTCTAGCCCCACAGATTTAGGTCAAACATGATATTTATCGATTTTAGATGCAGATTGTGTATGGTAAGAACAATTATAAATTTCTCAATATGAATGTGGCCTTCTTTCTTGCGGAAGTAACTAGCTAAATTAAATGAAGGCATAGATCATAAAGCACGTCACCTCCCACTAGGTGTTAAAGTAGATGAGAAGAAATCTGAGAATATTTCTGATTAAAAGACTTTTTTACGCAGGAAATCAAAGGTATTAGCTGTTGCCATGAGTAAGTCGGTGGGTAACAGTGGATCACTATGGCCATGAGAGTAAAATCATTTGCAGACAGAGGACCAATATACATCTGTGGGAAGTGGTAAATTGCAAGGATGTACAGGTAATACATTGGCATGTGTGCCCTTCTTAAGTCTTTTTTATATCCTGACATCAATTTCTCAGTAACAAATTAATTAGACCTATCCTTTATTGAGCATTAATTCCATGTCAGTCCTGTATCTGCTTTACGTGCAGTTACATATTTAAGGTTCACAACAACCCTGTGAGGTAAGTATTATTATTGTATCTTTTTCTTACAGACTAGGAAACCAAGACATGGAAGAGTTAAGTAATCTACTCAAGATCACACATCTAAGAATGATTTAATCGGCCGGGTGCAGTGGCTCACCCCTGTCATCCCAGCACTTTGGGAGGCCGAGGCGGGCCGATCATGAGGTCAGGAGATGGAGACCATCCTGGCCAACATGGCGAAACCTCGTCTCTACTAAAACAAAATTAGCCAGGCGTGGTAGTGGGCCCCTGTAGTCCCAGCTACTCGGGAGGCTGAGGCAGGAGAATGGCATGAACCCGGGAGGCAGAGCTTGCAGTGAGCCAAGATCAGGCCACTGCACTCCAGCCTGGGCAACAGAGCACAACTCTGTCCCCAAAAAAAAAAAAAAAAAAAGGAAAGATTTCAAATCACAATCCAACTTTACAACTTAAAAAATTAGCAAAAGAACAAACTAAATCCAAAGTTAGCAGAAGGAAGGAAATAATATCAGAGCAAAGATAAATGAAATAGAGAATAAAAAAAAATCAGTGAAACTGAAAAGGTCTTTGAAAAGATAAAATTAACAAGCCTTTAGCTAGATGAACTAAGAAAAAAAGAAAGAAGACAAATTACTAAATTCAGAAACGGAAGTGGGGACATTATTACTAATTCTACATAAATAAAAATTGCATTTTTTGGCCGGACGCGGTGGCTCATGCCTGTAATCCCAGCACTTTGGGAGGCTGAAGGTGGGGATCACGAGGTCATGAGATCGAGACCATCCTGGCCAACATGGTGAAACCCCATGTCTACTAAAAATATGGTAGTGGTGGCGGGTGCCTGTAGTCCTAGCTACTTGGGAGGCTGAGCCTGGAGAATTGCTTGAACTGGGGAGGCAGAGGTTGCAATGAGCCGAGATCATGCCACTGCACTCCAGCCTGGCGACAGAGCAAGACTCCGTCTCAAAAAAAAAAAAAAAAAAAATGCATTTTGTGCCCTAAAAATCAACAGTCTGAAAATTAAATTACAGGAACAATTTCTTTTACAGTAGCTTCAAAAATAATAAAATACTGAGGAATTAATTTAACCAAGGAGGTGAAAGATTAAGTTTACAATAAAAACTAAAAAACATTGCTATAAGAAATTGAGTAAGATAAATAAATGTGTTTCCCATGGAAATGGACTAGATTACTTAGTATTGTTAAGATGTCAACACTACCCAAAGCAATCTACAGACTCAATGCAATTTCTATCAAGAGTCCTAAAACTGATATGAAATCTCAAGGGACCTTGACTACTCAAAACAATCCTGAAAAAGAACAAGGCTGGAGGACTCACACTTTCTGATCTCAACATTTACTTCAAAGCTACAGTAATCAAAATAGTGTAATACTGGCATAAAAACAAACCTTATAGACCAAAGGAATACAATAGAAAGCACAAAAATAAACTACCTCATATACGGTAAAGTGATTTTGGTAAGGGTCACAAGGCCATTCAATGGGGAAAAGGCAATATTTTCAACAAATGGTACTAGAAAAACTGGACATCCAAGTGCAAAAGAATGATGTTGAACCCATACCTAATACCATATATAAAAATTAAGTCAAAATGGATCAAAAGCCTAAGTGTTAAGACCTAAAATTATAAAACTCTTAGTAGAAAGCATAAGGCAAAAGCTGCATGACATTGGATTTGGCAATGATTTCTTGATATGACACCAAAGGCACAGGTGCCAAGAAAAGAAATAGACAAATAAGACTGCATAAAAATGTAAAAATTGTGTGCATCAAGAAACACTATCAACAGAGTAAAAATGCACTCTACAGAATGGGAGAAAATATTTACAAATCATATACTTGAGAAGGTGTTACTATGTAGAATATGTAGAGAACTTCTAAAACTCAACAATAACAAGCTTGATTAAAAAATGGGCAAGGGCTTGAGTAAAACATTTGTCCAAAGAAGATATACAAATGGCCAATATGCACGTGAAAAGATACTCAACATCACCAATCACCACTAATCATTAGGAAAATGAAATCAAAACTATGGTGAGATACCATTTCACACACATTAGGATGACTACTATAAAAAAAAAAAAAAACAGGCCGGGCGCGGTGGCTCACGCCTGTAATCCTAGCACTTTGGGAGGCCGAGACGGGCGGATCACGAGGTCAGGAGATCGAGACCATCTTGGCTAACACGGTGAAACCCCGTTTCTACTAAAAATACAAAAAATTAGCCGGGCGTGTTGGCGGGCGCCTGTAGTCCCAGCTACTCGGGAGGCTGAGGCAGGAGAATGGCGTGAACCCAGGAGGCGGAGCTTGCAGTGAGCCGAGATCGCGCCACTGCACTCCAACCTGGGAGACACAGCGAGACTCCATCTCAAAAAAAAAAAAAAAAAAAAAAAACAGAAGATAGTAAGTGTTGGGGAAGATGTGGAGAAATTGGAACTCTTGTGCACAGTTGGCAGGAATGTAAAATGATACGACCATAGTGGAAAACCGTATGGGTGTTCCTCAAATAATTAAAAACAGAATTATCAAATGACTCAACAATTCTACTTCTAGTTATATACACAGAAGGATTGAAAATGGGGTCTCAAATAGATACTTATACACCCATGTTTATAGTAGTATTATTCACAATAGCTAAAATGTGGAAGCAATCCAAGTGCCCACTGACAAATGAAAGAATAAGCAAAACCTGGTCTTTACCGACAACCGAGTCTTATTCGGACTCAGGAAGGACGGAAGTTCTGACATAAGCTACAACGTGGATGAATCCAGAGGACATTATGCTAAGTGAAATAAGCTATTCACAAAAAGACAAATATTGTAAGGATTTTACTTACATGAGGTACTCAGTCAAAATCATAAAGGCAAAGTAGAATGGTGGTTTCCTGGGCCTGAGGGGAAGGGACCTGCAGCGTTATTACTTAATTAATATAGAGTTTCAGTTTTACAAGATGAAAAGAGCTATCAATATGGATGGTGGTGTTGGTTGCGCAATATTATTAATGTATTTAATAGCACTGAACTCTGCACTTAAAAATGGTTAAGATGGTAACTCTTACGTGTATTTTTAACACACTAAAAAGTTGGAAAAAAATTTGGAAAATTTGAAAAAAAAATTAAAGCACATATAAGGTTTATCCTGAGAGATAAATTATGCTTTCCCCAAACTTACCTAAAAATATAAACAGTGTAGAGAATCAATTGCAGTATAATTCAAATTGAAGAGGTAAGTTCTAAATACATACTCCATGCCTTGTTCTGTGTCAAGTACTAGATATATGAAGATAAATATTTCTGACATGCAAGAATGTCAATCTACTATAGAACTGATAGCACTTGTTACATAATCTAGACTAAAGAATTACACAGAGACACTGTTTATTGTTTGGACAATTAATTTTGTAATAGTAAAAGCAATCCTACATTGAGCACCTGTTATAAGTCAGTTCGTTTTCCTATGTTATCTCATCTTTCCAACAATACTGTCAGATTGAGATGATCATTCCCGCTTTACAGGTGTGGAAAGTGGGACTTCAACAGTTAGTTAGCAAGTCTCAAGTCCCAAATTAGGTTGTGGTGGAGCTGGCTTTCCAACCCATTTTTTGGTTGGGTTTTTGTTTTTTTTTGTTGTTTTTTTTTGTTTGTTTGTTTGTTTGTTTGTTTGAGACGGAGTCTTGCTCTGTCTCCCAGGCTGAAGTGCAGTGGCACGATCTCGGCTCACCACAAGCTCTGCCTTCCGGGTTCACGCCATTCTCCTGCCTCAGCCTCCCGAGTGGCTGGGACTACAGGGGCCCGCCACCATGCCCGGCTAATTTGTTTGTATTTTTAGTAGAAATGGGGTTTCACGGTGTTATCCAGGATGGTCTCGAGCTCCTGACCTCATGATCCACCCACGTCGGCCTCCTAAAGTGCTGGGATTACAGGCGTGAGCCACCGCGCCTGGCCAGTTTTGGTTTAATTTTAACACTTATGCCTTTCTCATGACACCAAATGACATCCCTAGAAAATTAATTAAATTTCACCTGCTTAGTCTCATCTCCCCAAATACAGAGTGAGCTATAGATTACTGTCACATTCCCATGAAATGCATCCTCACAGGGAGGGCAATTATCACTGGGTACCATAGGCACCATGGCTGACTCGTCTGCAATATTTTGGGGTGGACAACCTTTACATCACCCAAATCACAGCACAGTGAGGTTACTTGCTCTGAAAATGCTTGGCTATCTTGCTAAAGATTTGTCTAAGCAGTCAGTAATAATCTCTGCGGAATTACAAAGCAATTTCTTCTGATGTTTCCATCAGAGACTTCTCTCTGTCAACATTCTACGCCATTAAATCACAAGCAAGGATAATGGTACCAGATTTCACTTTGGTTGTAAGTAGAATAATAAATGGTCTCCTTAAATGGGTGAGAATTATGTGTGTACGTGTCTGTGTGTGTGTGTGTGTGTGTGTGTGTGTGTGTTTCAAAGAAATCTTTCAGTGTGTTTATTCTTTGAAAAGAATTCTTGGTACTTCTTGCCAAGGCTTTGGGGTTTCTATCTTGAACAAAAGTAACTTGACTTTCACACGGGTTTGCAGGAGGTCTGAGCACTTAATTACAGTCCATTATCCGCTTTCACTATCTTTCCTCCTGCCTGAATGAGCTCAACAATTTCCAGACATTACTACTTTCATACAATTTTTCATTTTCTCTAATGTCATCATTTTATCACCAAGTTTTTGATCTTTACAGTTCATCTAAGTTTTATACTTTCAGAGAGGCACTTCATTGTAAAAGCACCTTAATTTTTTCCAGCTTAAAATTTAACTCTTGCTTTACCTTATATTTCCTTTTCATCAAAGTATTTGATTTCTTTTAAAAACATATTAAAATATAATTCCTTGAAACTCATTTGAAAATGTCTCCTTGTACCCAACCTAATTTGGATATACTAAAAATGTGAACATTGTGCTAACTCATTTTCCTCTTTTTGGACAATAATAAATATTCCATAGGAGAAAATGTTGTATAGATATCAAAGAGGTGTCTATAAATACTCTTCCCAGACACTAACATCGACTCCTGTCTAGACAGATTCATTTTAAACTAGTTTTGAAGCCATCTAACTCTACTAATATGCATTCCTTCCAGAGTCCTCCAACCTATTATAAAATCATTCACCTCAGTGATTCTCCAGGAAGGTGACCTTAACCTACCAGAGTCTTGATATCTACTAGGGTTGTTATCTTATCTGAGAGTTACACTTAAATTTGGTTGAGATGACCTTTTTTAAACAAAGTTTATTGGCTTATACTTAGTATGTTATGGTATTCAGGCACTAATTCACCATTTCCCCTAGAATGTTTTGAAGTATTTGCCCTGATACGTTAAGCAGCATTGTATTTTTATTTAAAGAGGATTCTAGCATCCCTTCCTTGCCAATTCTTCAGAATAACAGGTTATTAATATTTGGAGATAGTGTGTTCCCATAGAGGGATGCCAAAAATGTTAATAGAGAACTATGAAAATATGCATACGTAGGTGTGTGTACACACACAAGTGTAAAAAAAGAGGAATAAAGAAAGAACATGAGACTGCAACTCACTACAATACAAGCTATACATTTCAAATAGCAGACTACAACAATACACTAACACTGTGCACAACAAAGAAAGTAAAGTTTATGGGAAGTTCCCCCTTACATTTGCAAATGATTGTTGCGATGTTAAAGAAAACTTTTAAGTTGCAGAAAGCAAATTATACTGCATTTCAAATTGTAATATTTAATTGCTGAAACATTTGAGCCTCAGAGATAATCTGCACCAAAGGGAATCCGTGCCCTTTTCATGAAGAGAATTGAGCAGAATTCACCTAATCTATACAGATATAGAATATATACCTTTTTATTTTTTAATTTTTTATCTTTTATTATTTTTTCTTTTGAGACAGAATCTGTCTTTGTCGCCCAGGCTGGAGTGCAGTGGCGCCATCTCAGCTCACTGCAACCTCCGCCTCCCAGGTTCAAGAGATTCTCCTGCCTCAGCCTCCCAAGTAGCTGGGATTACAGGTGCCTGCCACCAGGCCCGGCTAATTTTTGTATTTCTAGTAGAGACGGGGTTTCTCCATATTGGCCAGGCTGGTCTCAAACTCCTGGTCTCAGGTGACCCACCTGCCTTGGCCTCCCTAAGTCCTGTGATTACAGGCATGAGCCACTGAGCCCAGCCAGAATATATACCTTTTTATTTTAATTATTTGTGGATCATGCTGTGTGCCTCACACACAACACATGCACTGTCCCCTCCCCAGGTTTCACACATCATTGTTGCTGCTACTGGCTTCTGTCATATTCTCTCAGGACAAAGCATAGCAGAAACTCATAAAGGTGGTTTCCAAGAGCTGACTTAAACACAAAATTCAAGGAACAAACAATTACCCACCAGACTTATTTTATTATTTTACTTTCAAGAAACACAGACACTTCTTAGAACTTTATAACATATTGCCTGCATCACAATTTACATGCATTTAGGCAAAACTGACAACATATTTGTTCATCTGCACTAAAATGTTTTCTTCAAACTCTTCTGAATCCTCCTAATCAGCCTAGTCAAGGCCTGTCTAGAATACACTGCAAAGCAGCTGATGTCTGCAGCATCTTTTTATCTGCCCCACACCCTGCTTTTAGAAGCAAGCTTTACTTTCCCTTCACCAGTCCAATTTCCATAGCAGGCTCCTCCAGATGCACTCCTGGCTCACTCCTGACCCATCATGGCCCAGGCAATTCACTGATTCTGTTTAATCCACCAAGGTCTTGTGCAATAATTCGACAAAATCAGATAAACAGTGTTACAATCAGAAATGAACAGTCTCAATGCCTGCATTTATTCTCTTTCTGAGATATCTCCAGATTTCTTTCCCCTCTCAACATTATTTCTTTGTTTTCTTGTTTCTTTGTTTTGTCTTGATTTGTTTTGTTTACTAAATCTATCCTAGATGAAATGTGATTTTTCACATTTTGTGAATGTCATCAAAGCTAACTATGTATACTTACCCTCCCCTAATTTGGATATAATTTAAAATGAAATCTGACTAAATTGGGTTAAGCTTGGAAAAAATAAAAAATCATTAAAATTATTAAAGAATTATAGTCAACATATTAGTATCCAGAGATAGCAACTATTACATTTAGAATAGTAATTTTGTGATTTTTCTCTATTTATTCATACCTACATAAGCATGTAGGTAGTTTATGATATATTGTTTAACCATAAAATTGATAATTTTCACAATTAATGGAATAGATAATTATGCATGATAAAATAAAGAGAAAAGGATAGAAACTGTATTTGATAAGATGCCAATTATCTATACATATGTCATAACTATATAAATGTCTGTATATTTCTGTTGTGCACAGAAAATTGCATATATATGTATAATGTACAAAAGTTTTATCTGAGTGCTTTACATATTATATCATGAGCGTTTTCCTAATTCATCAAGCAGTTCTTTTTTTTTTTTTTTTTTTTGAGACAGGGTTTCACTCTTGTTGCCCCTGCTGGAGTGCAATGGCGCGATCTTGGCTCACCGCAACATCCACCTCCTGGGTTCAAGTGATTCTCCTGACTCAGCCTCCCAAGTAGCTGGAATTACAGGCATACACCACCACATCCATCTAATTTTGTATTTTTAGTAGACACGGGGTTTCTCCTGTTGGTCAGGCTGGTCTCAAACTCCCAACCTCAGGTGATCTGCCCGCCTCGGCCTCCCAAAGTGCTGGGATTACAGGCACGAGCCACCAAAGTAGTTCTTAATGTTGTATAATATATCATGTTTTGGATGTACTACCAGTTAATTGTTCATGCCTTTAAAAAAATTTGTATGCTTCCAAATGTTAATACTATTATATCTTTCATTGACATTGCCATTCTTGAACTTGGATTCTAGACAAAATCTGCCATTATTTCCTTGAATTCTGAGACATGAAATTATTGGGCTGAAAACTGAAAACAGTAAAATATTTTAACACCCACTGCCAATGTGTTTCCCTAGAAAGGTTTGATCCAATTATCAATAATTGTAACTGCATACTCCACTGACCATAACTTAGTTATATTTTGTTTCTTATTTCCTAGATTAAAACATTTCATGCATGTAGTTTGCATTCTGTTTATTACAAATCAGTTGCATATTATTAGATTTTGTGTTGATCTGCCATTTGTAGGGAATTTGTGGATTGGTCTTAGTTCATTTTTATTGGTGCTTTTGCTTAGGGACTTTTTGTCATTTATAAAAACCTATCATAATATTACAGTAATTAATACTTTAGCTGGCATTTACATTGTAAATTATTTTCTTAGCTCTAACAATTTTGATCTTTTGACTTAAGTGTATTAAATGTAACATTGATAATTTTCTCTGAAATCTCAATTGTTTTCAACACATTATGATTTAGTGTTTTAGTCTGCATGTTTTTGTTTTGGTATATGATATGAGATACGAACAAAAATGGAATATAGAGTTTCTCCAAATACTCTAGATAATGATAAGATCTTCCCAATACCACTAATCAAAAAATCCATTACCCCCATTGGTTTGATATGTTATCTTTATCACATACACACACACATATGCATGTATGCACACATAGACAAACACGCCTAGAAAGATAGGCAGCTGCTGCTTTCTCCAGTTCTTCCATCTGCTGAAGCTAGCAACAGAACCACAATGTTTAGAAGGAAATAGCATTGTCTATCTGCTATGGCCAAACTACCCACATTCTTATTCTTCTTTATTCTCTGCATTCATTCTAACTTGTTTCTAAAAGATCTTTTATAACTTGTATTAAGCCCTCACTTGGCACCCTCACCAAACCTTATTACTTTCATTCCATGGCCTATAATTTTATTAAAACCAAAAATTAATTGGGGAAGAATGTGCACCTGTAGCATAGTTTATTACTCCCTCAAAAGATCACAGCACATTTCCTTATTTGTTAAAATTCACTTTTAAGTTTCCTAGTATGTTTTCTTCATATATGCCTAATGCAATTTTCTCTAGGAAGATTCCTAGCAGAAGCGTTTTGAATTTTATTTATTTTTCTTTTTATTTCTAGTTTTTAGTTGGTATCATAATTCAAATATTTTCTCATCCCTATATCATCAAGCATTATGGATAATATATGAGAACATTTTATTTGTATGTTAACATTCATTTACTTTATTGAATACTCATTTATTTCTAATTTCTTTTCTGATTCTCTTACATTTATTGTTTATGCAAATTTCAGTAATGCAAAGTTGTCCCCTGAGCAATAACTTTTGTCTCCTTTCTCTATTTCATGTCTTATTTATTGCATTGACCAAAATGTCGACAACAGTGTTGACAGGTCATGTGTTACATTTGTGAATATATAGATCAATGGAAATTCTGATGATATCTCACTGTTAAGTGTGCATATGCTGTTTTTTGAGATAGATTTCATTAAAACAGTTTCCTCTTTGTCCTATTTTCTGGTGCATATTTATTTTGAAATTAACAATGGGTATAGTATGCTAACATGCCATTCCTAGTATAACCTCTTTGGTCATAGTGGCTAACTTTTCTAATTTATTATTATATTTAATTTCTGATATCTTAATTAGTTTTTAATAAACTATTTTATGGGTAGGCAATAGAGTATGGCTTTGTACTCAAAAGATTTCTATTCCAGTTCTGAAATGTAATAGTGACATGACCATGATAAACGTTATTTAAACCATATGACCCTCAGTCTCTTGATCTGTAAAATGGGACTAATATTATCTAGTTCATTAGATTGCTTAACTCAGTGTCTGACACAAACCACAAATAAGTAAAAATAAATACTGTCAGTGGTTGGAATTATAGTTTCTTACATAATACTGATGAATAGAAAAGTTAGATATATCCATACCTTTTTCAGAAAGCGACATATTCATTTGGATTTTAGATTTCTTATGGCACATACTTATAAATGATTTAGAAAATTTTATTTGATTTCTTAAGTTTCTAAAATGAATCATTCTGCACACTAAATTATATACATGGGAATGATGTGCTTATTAAATTTGGGGAACTACATCTCTGGATCCTGACCTTGGAAATTTTAGTAGAGATAAATCTTCAGAAACTTTCTTCAGTTTTTTTATTGATTTCTTAAAAATGGCCAGTTCAAAAAACAAATCTTCATTGTTTTAGTATAGACTAATAATATGTACATTTATGAAATTAATTTGTATCCAGACAATTATATATAGTTGCCATTGAATTTGCATTTGTCTACCTTGAATGTTCCAGCAGCTTGCCTACTTTGTTTCTGAAGTTCTTTCTTTGTTAAAAGGGAAGCAAAACATTCTTGCATTTCCTCACATATTTTATTAGTGTTTTTTTTTCTAACTTACTTATTTCCCCTTGTGGTATTTATTATATTCTTCCATCTAATATTCTTGGTTTTATTTCAAGTTTTCTTATCTGACTGAATGAATGTTTCAGTCATATTTTTTTCATATATAAACCAAGACATTTAAAAGTATGAATTTTCCTGAGGATGGCTTGTCTAAGTTTCATATCTTGTTGCAAGAAGCCATTTTGCACATCATTTCAAAACAGTCTATAATTTTAATTTTATTTTCCTTTTTTGACCCAACATATACTTGGTTTTTTTTCTTTTGAGTTTTTAAATAATTTGGTGTAAAATTTCATATTAATTTTTATGAATTTTTATCATTGTGGTCAGAAAATAAAACTTTATAATTTTTGAGTCATGGAATTTATTTTCAGCTTCTTAACACTTTTCTAATGTGAACGGCTGTGTTATTTGTGAAGATTCAAAGTTATGCGTGTTTTAGTCACAATTTCCTGTGCTATAAAGCATCCTCCCCTGCTTGAATTCTGAATTTACCAAAGCAAGAGGCCTGAGTTCTAGTTTTTTTCTTTTGTACATCCAGCCAGTAAGCCGCTTAACCACTCTGGGTCTGATTCACCTTGACCATACTTAATCGGTCTGGGCCTTAGTCTTAAACCTGAACAAAGATATGATCATTCTAACTCAGAGAGCTTCCTTAAGACATCATCAGTGTAGGAAAAAGTAGAACCAAAACTTAGTTCTCTTTTATGCAACGAGTAAGGTGTTGCTTTTATCTTTCAAGCAAATTTTTTAACTTTAAATCAACTTTACCGGTGTATTATTTACATTATAAATGCACCCATTTGGCCGGGCGCCGTGGCTCACGCCTGTAATCCCTGCACTTTGGGAGGTGGGCAGATCACGAGATCAGGAGATTGAGACTATCCTGGCTAACATGGCGAAACCCCGTCTCTACTAAAAATACACAAAAATTAGCCAGGCGTGGTGGCGGGCGCCTGTAGTCCCAGCTACTCGGGAGGCTGAGGCAGGAGAATGGCGTGAACCCGGGAGGCGGAGCTTGCAGTGAGCCGAGATCGCGCCACTGCACTCCAGCCTGGGCGACAGAGCGAGACTCCGTTTCAAAAAAAGAAAATGCACCCATTTAAAGTTTGATGTTTTTTTACAAACGAATACACCTGTGTATCTACCACCCCAAACAAGATAGAGAATACTTCCATCACCCCAAAAAGTTCTCTTGTGACCCTCACCAAGAAATCCATTTCCTGGACAGACACTGACTTCTCATTTGTTTCCACTGGCAGAAAAAGCAAATGGGAGCAGAGATATCACCAGATGAGACATCACCAAAACCATGGAACACTAACATCCAACTAACAAGGGACAAGAGACAGAGCGGTGGAGGAAGTTTAGACCTAACTTCATCTAGGAGTGAAAAACGAAGCCAGAGTAATGAAGAGGCAAAGCATGGAAGACTTCGGGGCAGTAAAACTCTTCTACATGATACCATAATGGTGCACATGTCATTAAGACGCAGGATCCCTTCCATGCTGCTTCGCTGGCCAGAAATCTCCACAGCCAGAGGCGCCTATACCGGGCTTCGCCTGGGCCTCTGGACCACTGGGCTCGCTCTGCCCACGCGGCCAAGCAGGCAACGCTTGGCTGCTGCTACTGGGCCTGGATCCCACGCCTGCCGCCGCTCTGTGCTCAGCCCGCAGTTGGCCCGGACATGCCGCACCAGCTTCCACCTTGAGTGCCGGGGTCTGAACAAGGAGGACGCAGCGGCGCCTGAAAACGGAGATGCTAGCAACTGGCGAGCCCCAAGGGGTGTTACATCTTTTGCTCAGGGACTCTCGAGGTCTGAGCCCGCAGGAAGTGTTACAGCTCTCTCACGTTCTTGCCACCCACAGCTCAGCGAATGGGGTGTGTCACAGCTCCTTTGGTCCCACTGCCCACAGTTCGCTGAATGGGGGCATGTGGCACCCAGCAGTTTTTTCACTCCCGTAGCTCAGCCAGCAGGAAAATGTTACAACTCGTCTCACACCCACCGTTTGGCAGGTTCCAGGTTCTTGTCCCATGACCAACAGGAATGAGGTATGGGGACAGCAGAGAGTAAGCAAGACAAAGAAGAATTTTATTGACTGACAGAAGAGCTCTGGACAACAAGAGGGGACCAAAGTTGTTAGTCCTCCGTGTGAGAGGGAGCCTGAAAGTGGGTAGCCATGTGTGAGGCTCTGTCTAGGGTTTCTCTGGACTCAGAATGGGGGAGTGTTTGCTGATTTGTCCATGGGCAGGGCTAGTAAAACCACCATTCAATTGGCTAAAAAGCATTGAGGACGTTTTTACTCTGGTCATTGACTCTACGTGTAGGTATATCATATGTGTCTTTGGGATGGTAGCTAAGAGGATGAAGAAAATAAGGAAACTTACCATCTACAAATAAGTAATTAAAAAATAGTAATTTAAGTCTACTATTATTTTTTAATTCTTATTATCATTATTGCTTTACAGACAGGGTCTTGCTCTGTTGCCCTGGCTAGATTGCAGTGGTGCAATCAAGGCTTACTGCAGCCTCAACCACCTGGGCTCAAGTAATCCTCCTGTTTCAGCCTCCCGAGTAGCTGGGACCACAGGCACACATCACCCTGCCCTGCTAACTCTGTTTTTTGTAGAGGCAGGGTCTCACTATGCTTCCCAGGCTGGTCTTGTACTCTTGGCCTCAAGCAATCCTCCCTCCTTGGCCTCCCAAAGTGCAGGGATTACAGGTGTGAACCAGCAAGCCCAGTCAAGCATAGTATTTAAAACATAAAAATAAAGTCGCTATAAAGCTGAAAGTGATTGCATGTGAGGAATGGGACATGGGAAAGGCAGGAGCAGCACTGTTGCTTTAAGTTTAGTTTTTAATATGTACAGATACTATTTTGATAAAAACTTTAAAGGTAATTAAATTACATAGAATAAAAAGAATTAACAATGCATTATCATGAGCCTTTACCACCTGTGTTTGACTTAACCTACAATCACATTCTGGTATCTTCCTAAGGACAAGAATAATGCTTCTTTCATGTTTATATCTGCCAAGTCTATCATAGTGCCTTCCATCTAGAAGGTGTTCAATAAATACATTGAATTTAATATGTCAAACTGGTTAATATGAAATGAGCCTTCTTTTCACAAAAAGAAAAAGGATTTAAAATGCAGAACATTAAAGCCGTATTAAAAATATCATGAATGGGGTATACGGCAAGAGAGTACGTTCTGAAGCCAGACTTTGTTTAAAGTCCCTCTCTGCTACATATTATTTGTGAGATGTTGTGGAATATTCTTAAACCTCTAACATTACAATGTTCTCATTTTTAAATGGTGATTATCCCAGTTCACTTGTTGGTTTGTCGTGAAAATTAAAGGAAATTACATGTATCACAGTTTGTGGTTTTTGCATAATGTATATTAAGTAAATGACAATTTCCCTTTTCAGAACATTGATAAGTGGCATAAAGGCTTCAATGAAAAAAAAAATCATGAGCTTATATTTCGTGATGGAAAGGAACTAGGGAATAAACTGGGGGGTGTAACATAAAAAAATACACTAGAAAGTCAGGGCTAAGGCTATAAAAGTAATACGTGCCAATCCACAGAAACAGACACATAAATATTTCCACCAGTTCTGCAAAATCTCCGGTTCTGAAGTTGATAGAATTTTGGACTTTAATTGGAGAGGTTAATACTAGGACAATATCTCTCTCTATGCCTTTACCAAAGCCAGAACTTCTCTCAGATACCCTTGCATGGTCAAAATCAGCCTAATCAAAGACAGAAATAAATAAGAAACAAAATAACCAGAATAGGAACTCAGATTTTTTTTTAAATCAAGATTGGTTCTCACAAAGTTGAGTTTCTCTGCCTCAAACGTTTGTCTGTGTACTTTGTACCTCCACGTTGACCTCTCCAGTCTCAGAGCAGTTGCAAGCTTCAAAGAGAGCCTTATACATGAAGGAAACACATAGTTCTGCTGTCCGAATTAAAAAAACAACATTCCTTAGAGATGTCTCCTATCAATTACAACTCAAGTGTTGATTACAAAGAGAAACAATTTCCCATTCAAGACCACTTAAATCCGGTTTAGTGTAATGTATTCATTTAATCTAGGTCAACTCGGCAAAGGTCTTTACCATGGCGTGCTGGCATCCCCTCTGCCAACCCCCGCCCTCAAACTCTGAAAGGAACATATAGGATATTGGACAATACACAATGGAACAAGTGGAGAGACAGAAACAAATGGCTGTTGTGATGAGAAAGCCAAGAGATTCTTGATGCAGGCTAAGGGTCCAGGAAAAAGGCAGCCAACAGTAGATGCCAACAAGAAAGCCTTGTCTCTTCAGAAAACTGTACTTTGTTTATGAGGGGGGAAAATCAAAAGCATTGTAGAAATTGCTCTAATTTCCCATAACACAAATGTTATAAAACCAAGAATAGCTGAATGAAATGGCAGCTGGTACAGCAGACAAGTCTAGATTGATGAAGTCTAGTCGTGGTCAACAGTTAATTAAATTCAACATACAGTTTTTATCATCCTCACGCTTTGACTTTCTGACATTTACATTCCCCATTCTCTTGTTAGGGAGTTTCTTCTTGGCTGAAATTTCTGAATAATAATAATTTTCCATTTAGCTGAAAGGGGCAATAAATGGGTACTTTGATCATCTTTAGCTAAGACAGGAAAGGAAAGCATCAGGAAGCCCTCTTGTCTTTCCAGTGTGACTGTATTCACATTCTTCCAGGTCAGTTATGAGCAGTTATAATAACCTGTGGCTGATCATTAGAGAAACTGACATTTTCACAGGTGTGTGGGTAAGGAGAGAGCTGGGGAGGAATGGTGAGGCGAAAAAAGTGAGAAAGTAAGGTGGGAAGTGGCAGCACTTTCCTGTCAAATCCTTGACCTATATACATTTCTTTTTTGGGACTGAATGAGTATAGATAACTATCTGTTTTGAAAGTTTCACAAAAGAGTATCTGTTCTTTTTTGAAGGTGAGACAATCTTTGTATAGGACTAAATATAGGAGCACACATGCAATGGCATGATGGCATATATTTTATTCATGTGCAAGTTAAAGAAAAAGGATGTTTCATAGGTCAAAAAATATTTTCCATATATGACCTTCATACCCCTAAAATAATTTTATGATTATATACACAGGTTATTTCTTCTTTGAGGTAATTGTGAGGATAATTCATCTTATCAAATTAATATAAATTATTATGACTAATTTGGATATAACATGAGCCCAGAGAATCTCCAAAATAAAAGTCAATTCCTGGGAAAATGCAAAGGAAATACTTTTCATCAATTCTATGTTTTTAATGCTGGACCCAATACAAGTTATGACTTGACTTGAGAATTTAATGACATGGTCATAGCTACCTCTACATTTAGCCAAAAATAAATATTTCAAACTAGTTCAGGTTGATCTCCTGGACAGGAGAATTGCAATTCCCACCCTAGTTGGTTGTAGAAGGAGAACGTGCCAGAACCTCCACCAGGAAGGGTAGGGACGGGCCAGTAGCCCCCACACACTCTTGAACATAGACTTCACATGAGTGGGACTGCATGGGAGGTCCCTCAGCAATGTCGAAACTGTACTGACTTAAAATATCTCTCCTCCCCACAAACAGAAACAGAGGAAACAAACAACCCTGGCCACGTGGATGCTTTGCACATCATTTCATGTGTGAACATGCATGTTTTTAAGCTTCTATTATTTTATATGTTTTCCCCATTGTTCGTGCTTCTAACGCATTCAACAATTATTGAGTACTTCTAGGCTCCCAGGAGGCTACAGTGAGCAAAAAGTAGCAATTCCCTGCCCGATGAAGCTTCTAGTGATGGGAAGGCAGACAATATCAAATAAATAAATATGTAAAAATGTAAGTAGATACAAGTGATAAAAATTAAGTTAGAGTGAGGGGGAAGACAGTGTGTGGTGCGGCAGTGGATGTTTTATTTAGAATGACTGACGAGGTCTCTCTGAAAAGGGGATGAGCTATGTGATGCTGGAAGAGGCAGCCCTGAGGTGAGGCCAGCGAATAGGAGCCCTGGCAGGATGTGAGAGGGAGCGTGGACAGTCCGTGCGGTGAGGACAGAGGAGTAAGTGCCGCCACACAGAGGGCCTCGCCTCTTGTCCTGAGCCAGATGACTGCGGGCGTTTGAGCAGAGATGTGGCATAATTTACTCCATCTTAGTAGGATCACGCTGGCAATTAGAAGGTCACTGCATACATCCAGATGAAAGTGGGGGACCATGTGGAAGTCACAGGTGATGAGAAATATGCAGATTTTTAAATATGTATTTTGAAGGAAGAATTCATGAGATTTGCTAATGGACTCAAGTTGAAGGGTGAGAGGAAAAGGTATCCAGGGAAGTTGTAGCTTGAGAAACTACAGGTCTCAGTGGCCACTTATAAAAACAGAAGAGATTGTGGAAGACACAAGTGGCTGCCCCTTGGATATACAAATAGAGATGTTAAGAAGGCAGTTAGATGCACAGGCTGGAGTCCAGGGAGAAGCCTGGGCTAAGAAGGCACATTTAGGAATCAGCAGCTTCTAGAGAGTAGATTAAATGCCATAAGATAAAAGGAAATCACGGGACAGTAGGTACAGGCCAAGAAGAGAAGGAGTTCGAGGCTGGAGCCCCAAGGTATGCCTGATTCTGCAATGGGAGACACAGAGGAACCAGAAAGGAATCTACAAGGAGCTGCCAGTCAGGAGGAAGAACCGAGAGTCAGTGATATCCCAGAAGGTGACTGAACAAGGCACTGAAGGAAGAGTGAGGAACAGAGTGAAACAAAGGCTTGGAATGGACCGTGGGACTGATTGACCCTGTGGTTCAATTATACAAAACATCTAAGAGTATTTCTATTTCCTGTGTATGTGAAAAAGGAAAAAAAATGTATCATGAGGAAAAACAAAGAAAAAGAACTTCTTAGTGTAGTTAAACCAGTATTCCAATCCAGCTGCCTGCTGGACTCCAGGTAGACATGGCAAAGAAATGTCACTTCCTTAGGCCATTCTCCCACATCCCAAGTGACATCAGCCACTGGAAATGATAATTTTCTTTGCTGTGAAGAGACACATGGCGTCTCACCAAGGCCTCTGGCTTATTTCCCATGAGCCTCTCAGCAGCCTCCACACAGGAAAGGCTCCCATTAGGCAAGGTCGCTTGGTGAGGTCACATATGACTGCCTCCATTGTCTGTCACAACGCTGAGACATTGCGCTTCGGAAAAACAACTTAGTGTTCTGTCACCCCAAAGAACGGAAATAATAGAGAGCGTCAGTTTGTATGAAGCACACCAAACCAACCAAATAAACAAAACAAACACACACATCGCTTGGTCTGCACACGCTTAAATTACTGAGAACTCTGTAATTAATTGTCCACATTGTGAATGCATTAATGGCGTGCTTTCAAATCTGTGACATAAAACTTAGAAACAGAAAAGGCAAAAGAAACGAACCTGTGACATAAAACGTAGAAAACAAAAGGCAAAAGAAAGCAAGATGTGACAAAGCCACTGCATGAGTTCTGCTTTTGTGAAGTGGCTTTCTAATTCGATGGCCTCGGCTCATGAGCTAGAATATACCAGAATCACCAACAGAGCTTCTGCTTCACCACTTCGGGGAAGCCTGTAAAGAATGAGACTTAAAATACATGCAAGTTCACAGATGCTCATTTAAATCCATAGACGCTACCATTTTGTAGTTGTTTTTTAATCCTAAAGAAATTCTGGCAAAGGTCTTCTGGTATCTGTTGAATAGAAAAGCAGTTCTAAGTTCATGTGACTTTTGTACTATCTTCTACACAATCTCACTTTCTATTCCACCCAGGAGCATAACCCATAAAGCAAGCACAATGCTGCATGTAGAAACCCACATTTCCCTAATGCATTGAATCAAGATCAACAGCTGGGTGAGCCCACGTTTGGAAGAAGTTGATGAGGGTGCAGATTGCTACCGTGCCCCCTTAATTGAGCAATGAGGCTCCCTTTTGGCCCCAACCTGAATAAACTGGTTCCTCCAAAATTTTAATAAGGGAAGCCCATGCTGAATATCTCACAGCAGGTTTTCCTGTTTCCTTCCATTTTAAATAAACAATAGACCTGGAAACAGAATGACTACAGTGCTTTTTAATATCAAGTGTATTTAACAAGGAGCCAACATGGTGAGGGGAAATATCCAAAGAAAGATTTCTTTTTCCTTATTATTACTATTTCTTTTTTTTTTTGAGATGGAGTTTTGCTCTTGTCACCCAGGCTGGAGTGCAATGGTGTGATCTCAGATCACTGAAACCTCCGCCTCCCGGGTTCAAGCGATTCTCCTGCCTTGGCATCCTGAGTAGCTGGGATTACAGGCACCTGGCACCACGCTTGGCTAATTTTGTATTTTTAATAGACACAGGGTTTCACCATGTTGGTCATGCCGGTCTTGAACTCCTGACCTCAAGTGATCCACCCACTTCGGCCTCCCAAAGTGCTGGGATCACAGGCATGAGCCACCACGCCCAGCCCATCAGAAAGGTTTCATCTGGAAAATAGATGTGCTCGTGTGGCTTTCTGCTCATCTTAACATTGATGTGCATGTCTGCCTCACCGCTGATTTTTTCCTTGAGCCCTACCATGAATGCAGAGAAGGTAAATTTAAGGGACTCAAACCCCGCCTTTGGTTGCCAGATCAAAGATATGAGCAGTTCCTCTGGGACCATGATGTGGGAAGGTCCAGAGAGCTTATGCGCATTCCTATAGAAATCAATGATTCTGAGTCTGGATGCAGAGCTCTCTATTCAGAGTTAACTGAATTAAACCCTAAGATGACTGAAAGCCATCTAAACTGTTAATGCCTATTGCTACTTTAAGGATTACTGCTTTAAGTGAAGAAATAAGAGCTTACATTTGGCTAAATACCTCAAGATCTCCAGCCTGGTGTGTGTGTGTGTGTGTGTGCGTGCAAGTGTGTATGTGTCTAAAAGGGGACATGTTCACAACTAGATTGGAAAGAGGAGAGTTCACTTTAAACCAACAAAGGGCCTCTAGTAGTTTCATATTGAGAAAATGTTTTTATAAATGTGCTTTTGCCTTGAGCAAACCCTTGCATGTAAGCCACATATACACATTAGAATATTTGCTGTAGAATGAAAGGGCACAATTATTTTCCAGAAATTGTATCACGGCCATACTGTCTGCAGACTCTGGTATAATTTCAATCTCTGCCTCCACTTTCACTTGGCCTTCTCCCTGGGAAGCTTCATGTCTTCTTATAATGACACTTACCATAGGATGTAAAACCCACCAGGATAATCCAGAATAAGCTCATCTCAAGATCTGTAATTCCATCTGCAAAGATCCTTTTCCCAGATTATACCCCCAAAAAACCATTTTCCTGCCACGTATGCCATTTACATTAGCACCAAAAAAAAACAAAAAAACGCTTAGGTATAATCTTAAAAAACACACATAAAAGCTATATAAGGAAAACTGCAAAACTGTGGTAATAAAAATCAAAGATCCAAATAAATCAAGAGATTCCATGTTCATGGATAGGAAGACAATATTGTTAAGATGTCCATTCTTTCCACATTTATAAACTGAGCACAATCACAATCAAAATCTCAGCCAGTTATTTTGTAAATACTGACAAAGTGATTTTAAGTTTATGTGAAAAGACAAAAGACCCAGCATATTCAAAACAACACTGAAGGAGAAGAGCAAAGCATAAGGACTGACCTACTGAAAACTTACCATAAAGCTACAGCAACCGGGACAATGTGATATTAGAAAAGAATAAACAAATAAGATAATGGAACAAGAGAAAGAGCACAGAAAGAGATCCACACAGATGTAGTCAGCTTACCTTTGACAAAAACCAAAGACAATGCAATGGAGAAAGGACAGACTTTATAACAGATGGTGCTGGAACAACTACACATCCACATGCAAAAAAGAAAAACAGCATCTAGGCATAAACATTACGCTTTTCACAAAATTTAATTCAAAATGAGTCATAGACCTAGATGTAAAATGCAATAATTGTGAAACTTGTGGAAAATAACATAGGAGAGAATCTAGTTGACCTTGGTTTTGGCAGTGTTTTTAGATACCACACCAAAAGCACAATCCATGAAAGAGCAGGTTTCAATCAACTTAAAGACTCCTGCTGTGCCAAAGACACTTAGTAGAACAAAATGACAAGTCACAGATTTGTAGAACATTTTTGCAAAACACATCTTTAATAAAAGACAGGTATCTGAAACATACAGCCTGAACAATGAGAGAACAGATAACCCAATTTTTAAATTGGGCAAAAGATCTGGACAGATAGTTTGACAAAGAAGATATACAGATGACAAACAAGCATATGGTAAGTGACATGGTTTGGCTATGTCCCCACCCAAACCTCATCTTGAATTGTAGTTCCCATAATCTCCACGTGTTGTGGGAGGTACCTGGTGGGAGGTAATTGAAGCATTGGGGCAGTTACCCTCATGCTGTTTTCATGATAGTGAGTTCTCATTAGATCTGATGGTTTTATATGGATCTTCTCCCCTCTTCGCACTGCACTTCTCCTTGCTGCCACCATGTGAAGGACGTGTTTGCTTCCTCTTCCACCATGATTGTAAGTTTCCTGAGGCCTCCCCAGCCATGGTGAACTGGGAGTGAATTAAACCTCTTTGCTTTGTAAATTACCCAGTCTCGGGTATGTCTTTATTAGCAGTGTGAGAATGGACTAATAGAATAAGATACAAATCATACACCCTTAGGGCAGAGTAAATTAAAATAACTTTGATGTACTACTACTTACCTATTAGAATGACTAAAATTCCAAGCATTGACAACACCAAATCCTAGTGAGGTTGTGGAGCAACAGGAACTCTCATTCATTGCTGGTGGAAATGCAAACTAATACTGCCACCTTAGAAGACAGCTTAGCAGTTGTATGATTTTTTTCCAAAACTAAACATACTCTTACCATTCACTCCAGAAATTATGCCCCCTTGGTATTGACCTGAATGAGTAGAAAATTTATGCCCACATAAAAACTTGCATACACATGTTTACAGCAGCTTTATTCATAATTCCCAAGCTTACAAGGAACCAAGGTGTCCTTCTGTAGGTGAATAGATAAACAAATGGTAGTACATTCAGACAATGCAGTACTATTCCGTCCTTAAAAGAAATTGGCTATTAAGCCATGAGAAGACATAGAGGAATAGTAAATTCATAGGCTTAAGTTTAAAAAAAAAAAAAAGGGCTCTGTGAAGGCTACATACCGTATGTCATACTACATCCAATTATCTGTCATTCTGGAAGAGGCAAGACTATGGAGATATTAAGAAGATTAGTAGTACCAAAGGATTTCAAATAGAAAGGGGACAGGGAATAGGTAGGGCATACAGGATTTTGAGCAGTGAAACTATCCTGTATGTTACTTATAGGGTGGGTTCATGTCCTATACACTTGTAAAAACTCATAGAATATACAACACAAAGTATGAACCCTGATGTAAACTTTGGACTATAAAAAATGTATCAACATTATCTTATCAATTGTATCAAAAGGACCACACTAATTAAAATAATAATGAGGAAATTGTGTGTGTGTGTGTGTGTGCGTATGTGAGAGAGAGAAAGAGAAAGAGGTGGGGAAAGGGGGGTGTATAATAACTCTCTATACTTTCTACTTAATTTTCTGTAAACCTAAAACTGATTTTAAAAAATAAACTCTATTTTAAAAAAATTCAAATAAATGATTTGAATAGACCTTTCTGAATTTCTGAAAGAAAGATAAACAGCCAATATGGATATGAAGAAAAGCTCAACATCTAACATCTTTAGACATTAGGGAAATGTAAATCAAAATCAAATGAGATACGACTTTCATACCCAATAAAATGACTATAATAAAAAAGACAATGACAAGTAATGATGGGATGTGGAGAAATAACTGAAATCCTCATATGTTGCCAGTGAGAATATAAGATGATGCAGTCATTTTGGAAATAGTTGGGTAGTTTATCAAACTGTGAAATATGTAATTACCATATGACTCAGCAATTCTTAGGCACATACCCAAAACAAACGAAAACATTTCCACATGAAAATGTATACACACTCGGCTGGGCGCGGTGGCTCACGCCTGCAATCCCAGCACTTTGGGAGGCCGAAGCGGGTGGATCACGAGGTCAGGAGATCGAGACCATCCTGGCTAACATGGCGAAACTCTGTCTCTACTAAAAAAATACAAACAAATTAGCCGGGTGTGGTGATGGGCGCCTGTAGTCCCAGCTACTCGGGAGGCTGAGGCAGGAGAATGGCTTGAATCCGGGAGGCGGAGCTTGCAGTGAGCAGAGATCACGCTACTGTGCACTCCAGCCTGAGCGACAAAGCGAGACTCTGTCTCAAAAAAAGAAAAGAAAAGAAAAGAAAATGTATACACACTCAGCTGCATTATTCATATTGGCCCCAAAGTGGAAATAATCCAATTATTCATCAACTGATGAATGGATACACAAATGTGGCAGATCCATTCAATGGAATATATTCGGCCATGAGCAATGAAGTAGTACTAACATATGGCACAACATGGATGAACCTTGAAAACTTTATTAGACTAGGTGAGAAAAGCCAGACACAAAGACCATAGAGTATATAATTCCACTTACTTGAAATGTCCAACATAGGCAGATCCATAGACATAGACAGTAGATTAGTGGTTGCCTAGGGCTGGACTGAGAGATAAGGTGTGGAGTAATTGCTAATGAGTACATAGACACAGGGTTGCTTTTTGAGGGGTCATGAAATATTCTAAAATTGCGCTATAGAGATAGATGTACAACTCTGAATATACTAAAACCCACTGAATTATACACTGAATTAAAACTTTAAAAAGTCTTTTGCATTTATTTAGTGCATTACATATTAGATTTTGCACTCATTTATGTTTTTCCATTTGAGCCTCTCAATAAAATTTGATATTAATTTTTTTTTTTTTTTTTTTTTTGAGACAGAGTCTCCCTCTGTTGCCCAGGCTGGGGTGCAGTAACACCATCTCCACTCAATGCAAGCTCCACCTCCAGGGTTCATGCCATTCTCCTGCCTCAGCCTCCTGAGTAGCTGGGACTACAGGTGCCCGCCACCACGCCCGCTAATTTTTTTTTTAGTAGAGATGGGGTTTCACCGTGTTAGTCAGGATGGTCTCGATTTCTTGACCTTGTGATCTGCCCGCCTCGGCCTCCCAAAGTGCTGGGATTACAGGCATGAGCCACAGCGCCTGGCCTACACGTGGCTTATTCTTGTCCTAACCATTGGCTC
Source organism: Pan troglodytes (assembly GCF_028858775.2). NCBI lineage: Eukaryota > Metazoa > Chordata > Mammalia > Primates > Hominidae > Pan > Pan troglodytes. The sequence continues at coordinate 21,967,372 of NC_072412.2, forward strand.
CAATTGGCGGCCAAGCTAGAGTGCAAATATATGAACCTTTTCCCCTACTCTGAGTTCTCATGTTCTCCCCTTGGGGTCCCTGCACAGTACGGAAACAGACTGTGGCATGGGGATTCTTAGAGATTCTGTTCAATTTGTCCAAATACTTTAGTTACAGTTGTATGGACTATATGATGGTTCAATCATGTTGCAATAAGTTTTGACACAGTATGATGCTTATTGGATTTGGAGGGAACATGTTGATAACTTACTTTGCTCTTATTTGCAAGGACTTAGGAAGGTATTCATGTAGGTCAGTGATCTCAATACTTCAAGAAACACTGGGGAACCACAGAGGCATATCCTGAGAGTATTACAAAATGTTGCCCTTTCTGAGCCATCATTTTAATTTTCACTTTTAGTCTTGACAAAGTGTATAGACTCAGGAGCCAGGGAGATCAAGGTCAGAATGATAAGTCATTAATAGCTTGGCAATCTTAGGTATGAATTAAAGCTTCTAAAGTACAATGTTCTTTTTTTTTTTTTTTTTTTTTTTGAGACAGAGTCTCACTCTGTCACCCAGGCTAGAGTGCAGTGGTGTGATCTCTGCTCACTGCAAGCTCCGCCTCCCAGGTTCACGCCATTCTCCTGCCTCAGCCTCCTGAGTAGCTGGGACTACAGATGCCCGCCACCAAACCTGGCTAATCTTTTGTATTTTTAGTAGAGACAGGGTTTCACCATGTTAGCCGGGATTATCTCCATCTCCTGATCTCCTGACCTTGTCATCCGCCTGCCTCGGCCTCCCAAAGTGCTGGGATTACAAGCGTGAGCCACCGAGCCCGGCCCTACAATTTTCTTACAACAAAAATGGGATGATAAAAATTTTACCTTTTAACAAAAACACCTAGGACACACAATGCAGAAAAAACAGTCTCTGATAAATGGTGTTGGAAAAACTGGATGTCCATATGCAGAAGGATGAAATTAAATCCTTATTCCATACCATATACAAGTATCAATTCAAAATGGCTTAAATACTGAAATGTAAGGCCCCAAACTATGATGCTACTAGAAAAAAATAGGGGAAAAGCTCCATGGAGTTGCTCTGGGCAATAACTTTATGATATGACCCCAAAAGTGCAGGCAGCAAAAGCAAAAATAAACAAATAGCATTACATCAAAATGAAGAACTGCACAGCAAAAAAAAGAAAGAAAGAAAGAAAAGCAAGAGAGTGAAGAGAAAATGTAGAGTGGGAGAAAGTATTTGCAAACTATGTATCTAATAAGTGGTTGATATGCAAAATATATAAGGAACTCAATCAGCTCAACAGTAAGAAGACAAATGACCTGATTAAAAAACAGGCAAAGTACAATTAGCAGATGCCAATGAAAAATAAAAGCAAAAATATGGGCAAAGGACCTAAACAGACATTTCATAAAAGAAGACATACAAATGGCCAACAGGCATATGAAACTATATTCAACATCACTAATGAGGAAAATGCAAATCAAAACCTCAGTGAGGTGTCACCTTACACCTGTTAGAATTGCTATTGCCAAAAAGACAAAAAATAGCAAGTGTTGGCAAGGTTGTGCAGGAGAGGGAACTTTTGCACACAGTCGGTGGAAATCTAAATTAATACAGCCATTACGGAAAACAGTGTGAAGGTTTCTGGAAAAACTAAAAAAAAAAAAAAAAATAGCATTACCATTGATCCAGAAATTTCACTATGGAGTATATACCCAAAGGAAGTAGCATCAGTTTTGACAGAGATATCTGCATTCCCGTGATTTATTGCAGCATTAGTCGTAGTACCAAAGATATAGAATCAACCTAAATGTTCATCAATGGATGAATGGATAAAGAAAATATGGTATAGGCCGGGCAAGGTGGCTCACATCTGTAACCCCAGCACTTTGGGAGGCCGAGGCGGGTGGATCACGAGGTCAGGAGTTTGAGACCAGCCTGGCCAAGATGGTGAAACACAACGGAATTATTGTTATTTTTTTCAGTGTGAGAAAATGTCTACAATTATTGGTGATGCATATGTAATGTTGATCTGCTTTTTGTTTTGTTTTTAGACAGGGTCTCACTCTGTTGCTCAGGCTGGGGTGCAGTGGCACCAGCAGGGTTCACTACAGCCTTGACTTTCCCGGCTTAAGTGATCCTCCCATCTCCCATCTCAGCCTCCTGAGTAGCTTGGACTACAGGTGTGCACCACCACGCCTGGCTTTTTTTTTTTTCTTTCTTTTGGTAAAGATGCAGTCTCACTATGTTGCCCAGGGTCGTCTTGAACTCCTAGGCACAAAGGATTCTCCTGCCTCAGCCTCTGAAAGTGTGGAGATTACAGGCGTGAGCCACCATACCCAAAAGGTCTGCTTTTTGAGATAATTTTTCTTTTTTTTTTTTTTTTGAGATGGAGCCTCGCTCTGTCGCCCAGGCTGGAGTGCAGTGGTGCGATCTCGGCTCACTGTAAGCTCCGCCTCCCAGGTTTATGCCATTCTCCTGCCTCAGCCTCCCGAGTAGCTGGGACTACAGGTGCCCACCACCACGCCTGGCTAATTTTTCGTATTTTTAGTAGAGACAGGGTTTCACTGTGTTAACCAGGATGGTCTCGACCTCCTGACCTTGTGATCAGGAGGCCTAGGCCTCCCAAAGTGCTGGGATTACAGGCGTGAGCCACAATGCAGTCTTGAGATAATTTTTCAAAAACTAAAGAGAGAATGAGAAAAGGCAAAAGAATACATAAACAAAATCTTGGAATTATTGAATCTGGGTGATGGAATTATACTGGATCTTTCTTTATACTTTTTTTATTACAAAAAGAAAATAAGTGATAATTATAAATACCAAAAATCAAGATACTTTGAATGGTGGAACAAACAGCTGAAAAACTTTGAGATAGCTTACTGCTGGAACACGTGCTAAATAAATAACGAGCAGTTTTGTTCTTGGTTCTTTGTTACTTGCAGTTGAACACGTTAAAACCAATACCCCTAATTCTACTACACTTTATGTTATTTTTATTATTTATTTATTTTTTTTTATTTTTTTTTTTTTGAGATGGAGTCTCGCTCTGTCGCCCAGGCTGGAGTGCAGTGGCGCGATCTCAGCTCACTGCAAACACTTTATGCTATTATGAATACAATTTTGAATTTATATTTAAACCCATTGACAAAAGTACAGATTTTCTCATAGTTTTAAGAGCCGACTATAATATGAAGCCTTAAGATTGACAGAGCATTTTTCCTTTTAAACTATAGTGCTCTTCAAAAAGGTTTATTAATTAGTCTATGTAACTAGATCATTCAAAAGAGTAATTAAGCTTTTTACACATATACAATAAGATTTGTAAGAAGGGCAAATAGACAACAAAATCTGTGTATATAGAAATAATCAGTTTAAGGAAGTAAAATAAATATATATGTAAATAAATATTTGTAGTTGGTATGGGTTTCAGCTGAGAGACGGCAGCTCACTCACACCTGACAGACCATAATCTATTTTCAAAGTAGGGGGATAATCAGAACAGAAAGAAATGTAAGTGTCAGTTAACTCAAGTAAAGTCATGTCCTGCTTCACACTAAATGCTCACAATATAAGCTACATACAATAAAATTATAAAGAGATATAAATATGAGTCTCTACTAAAATTGTACTTTAGCAAACAGCTAACAGCATGCTTCATTCATGTCATCTTTAAGTAAATATATGTAGTGCCCACAAACCAAACTTTCTTTTCTTCAATAATCATGAAAAATATAATATCAGCAACTTTGGTCATAATTTTCTATGGGTAAAAATCACTAGATATTTAACTATACTTAGTGGCAAAAATCACATGGTCTCTTAGCAGGTTTTCTCTCCAAGAGGTTTTATTTGATGTTTGACTTAAAGGTTATGTAGTGCCATGAAAGGGCACATAGCCTATCTTTTCTTTTTTCTAAGTTTCATCCACCACCACTTAGTGCATAGATTTCTTAAGTACCTTCACTTAGAATTCTATCTGAGGCTTTTAACAATATCAATAGTCATTTTGCCCATGTGTATAGAAGATCTGTGGTTGCTCGGGGGTTTTGTTTCTATAACAAACTAAAGTAAATCAGAAGTGAAAGCACTTCTCTCTGAGATTATTTTTAAATCTAAACAAATAAATAAACTCAAGGGAATTTAATTTTGATAAAATAGGACTCCAGGAAAATCTGTCTCATGGCCTTTCTGAATGAAGAAAATGGAAATAAAATGTAAATGTGATTTTGGAGATGTGTCTTCCACAAAACAACTGTTGACAAGATAATCTCTCCATTTGTTCCAGGTCCTCTAATTCTAGCACTCTATAAGCATAAAAATAATCTAATTAACTTTAATGCTTTGAAATATTTCCTTTATTGCAAATCAGTACCCAGATGAAGAATAAGATGAAACCACATTTACATGACTCTAAATACCTGAGATTTCTGAGTAAGGTGGGGAACAAAGATCTGTTTCTCTAACTCAAGGATGATTAGATTAATTTTTCCCTCCATTAGCGGCCCTATATCTTTCTCCATCCTCTCTCACTTGTTACTCAACTATTTGAGCTTCTCTATCACTAAACTTATAACGTATTCCCTGCCTGGGCTTCAAAGCGATATTCACATTAACAGATAAAAAGCTTCATGCACTGTCTGAGCTAAGACTGCCACAGTAAACTCTGAAATGATGACATGAGCGCATGATAAATATCCTGACACAAAAAAGCTATTTTTCAGGGGAGGCCACTACCCCATAAGCAAACCTTTGTTGCTCTATCTGTGAACTCAAGGATCTGTCCTCCCATTGAAAGGCCCCAGAGTCGACAGGCTGAGTACTCCAAGTCGCTGACACCAGGGGACAGAACAAAGAATCTGTCCAAGTCTTGATCTCCTTAGCTCAGCGCAGGCCAAGTTCAGCTCAGCGATCTATCAAAGTGCTGGAATGTGCAGCAAGTAAATACCCACATTCTGCCAAGGGAGAAGAAAAGCTGGACCATTGACTACTGTTCTGGGACAAAGCAAATTCTCCCACATCAAAGGAGCACCAGCAGCCCTCATCCAGGTCTACACTGTATAATGGGTAGATTTTCGGCGAGTGTGCAAAAGATAAATGGTGCTTTTATCTCACATTCCCCCACCCCCCTGGCAATGAGAGTTTATGTTAGAGCCACTTAACTGCGTGGAGTGCAGCTTGGTGGATTACCTGTTTGTATGACTCAGTACCTGACCTGATCCTGTGGCGAGAGGAGACGGGGGAGGATGAGAGTTTTGTAAAATCAGTTTTGCTTTGAAGGGATCTTCAGCAATTTCTGAAGCCTCACAAAGACCTCTATACATACTGGCCCTTATAAGGAGAAAGGATTAGAAGGGAACAATGCACCCAGTAGAGAAGTTCGTCTTGTATTTCTAGTTATTTTATGAGTTTAGACTTATTAAATTACAAGCTTTAAAATCAGCCACTCATTATTGAAAAAAGTGTGGAATTGTGAATTAAAAGCGTATCTCTGAGACAGTTGTCACTGGCTTTGGAGCTAAGCATCCCGGGAAGTCAGATAAGGTTTCATCAGAGAAAGGGAAATGATCCTGTTCTGAATAAAAATTGAAAGGTTCTGAAAGTCACTTCTGGAAGACCAGCATGGTGAGGACAGGAATCTTAAGTGTTAACAAAGTTGGACTTAAATACCTAAAATGATTAATTGGTCAAACTAGCATGAGGTTAAAGCTTTTTTGTTCCTAAAATACCTTTTGATTCCAGGAAGGAATTCTTTTCCCCAAGCCGCCCTGAGTGAACCATTAGTTTCCATTTCAGTGATCTGCTTTCTTTCTGTGTGTAATCTCAAGTCTCACCTGAGGGCAGATGGCGGGGCGATGACAATGGCAGCCTATCAGAGAATGTGATTTCCAATCTCAGCTCCACAATCCAATACCACATTATGTACTAAGTCTGGCTATTAAGGACGTCTAAGGTCTAAAGTTAATAGTAAATACTTTTGTGCCTGCCACAGTTCTTTTTATTTTCCAGGACCAAATAAGACAAATGCATGTGAATTGGTTTGGAGAAGATTTCAGATTAATCTTCAAAGTAAGATTGCACCTTAATGAATCCATCTTCGGGGTAATTTGAGAGTATACCTTACCAATACGGAGTTTAAATTTAATCTAAAATTTTGTTCTCCGTTCTGTTCCCAGTTTTCTTCTCTTTAATAAACAAATCACTGGACTACATGGTAGAAAAGCTGGTTTCTGAGGACATTCTGTCCTGGAATATCATTTGATTCAGAAGCTCTCAATTTGAAACAATTTTTAATTGTGACCAAAAGTATATATTTGAACAGGTTAATAAGCATTTAAATAAGTTTAAAATCAAGGTTTCAATTTCAAACAAAAACAGATGAGTTATTAACTGAAGCAAAATATGTAGATTTCTAAAGCTGATAAAAGCTCTAATTTAAGAAAATTAATATTAAGAAAATATTTCAAAACATATACTTTTTAAAATGGCATATTAGAGAATATTTGTTCATGTTTAAAAGATTTATTTATTTTAACAACAAAACACAGCTTTAATCACAAAGTATAGTTATTTTTTAACAACTTTATTGAGATACAATTTACATACCATAAAGTTCACTCATTTAAATGTACAATTTAATGGGTTTTAATATATTTACAAAGTTTTCCAACCATCCCCATAATCTGTTTTAGAACATTTTTATTGTCCCAGAAAGAAATGTACCAATTAGCAGTCACTCCTCATTCTCCCTGACTCCAGCCCTCAGCAACAAGTAATATACTTTCTGCCTCTAAAGAATTGAGTAGTTCATGTAAATGGGCTTTTTTCAAAACGACCACATGCTATATGAACTCAAGGACATAGTACTAAGGGCTTCTTTCCCTGATCACACTGTCTTTGAGTTCCATTCATGTTGCAGCATGTATCAGTACTTAATTCCTTTAAATTACCAAATAATATTCCATTGTGTAGATGTACCACATTTGTGTACCCAGCCATCAGTTGAAATTTTAGCCACTGAAGAAGTGCAAACAAAACCACAAGACAACACTACATATCCACTAAATGACTATATTTAAAAAGACAGGCAATAGCAAGTGTTGGGAACATGTGGAAAAACTGGATTCTTCATGCTTTGTTGGCAAGAATGTAAAATTATACAACCTCTTTGTAAAAGAGTATAGCAGTTCTTCAGAACGTTACCTACCCAGTTACCATACCATCCTCAACTCCACTCCCAGTGTACGTTCAAGAGATACGAAAACGTATGTCCACATAAAGACATGTACATGAATGTTTGTAGCAACACCGTGCATATTAGTGAACATTTATTTTACACGCCTTTTTTACAAACATATTTCTAATATAAAATTTGATATGTCTAAATTCTATGCAACTTACCAAATATCCCATGTGATCGAATATGTTTCAGGGAAGCTTTGGAGAGGTATATTGTGATATAACATAGCCTGGTGTCAATTATCAGTTTCTTGAAGAACAAACAGCTTTTTCTCTTGCTTGTTTTTGTTTTGATTTTAAATCTCATCAGGGAAGCATCATTAAAGTAGAATTTCTATTTTCTGAAAAAGCCCTCATCAGCCATTATTAAGTAGAATGGTGTCACTAAATATGACAACATAAAGAAGCATGTTACTATTATTATTATTCTGATGAGAGAGTACTTTGTCTTTGATATTTTAGCCAGAGTTACATTCTTCATCTTCAGAGAGCTCCCCTCTTGATTTTAGTGCCCTAGTAGGTCACCAAGTCAGCGAGCTCTGAAGACATCTAAGTTGCCTAAACGTTTTTCATTTCTTGCTTATTTTCACTTCGTTTCTCACAGCCATTGCTCTATCTGCCTTTGTGTGTTGCTTGAGCAAGGCTGCAGGCTTCTTAAAGATTGCATTCCAATGACTCTGCTTTCTCCTTATGTCTACCTCAGGGTCAGGGGGTTCCAAGGTCAGGAAGAAAAGGGAGGAATAATTGTATACTGAAAAATATAAACAGACCTGTTTTGCTGGGGTACTCAGAAATAAGGTAAGGAGGTGCCGCTGCAGAGAGCAGAAATGGGTAAATTCCATCGGTCCATTTCATCCACAGTTTAACCTCTTCCTGATCAGATCAGTCAGTTCCCACTGCTTTTCGTTTTTAGTGAAGCACAGTTTTACAAGACGATCTTAGGGACTTGGGACATAAAACTTGAAAAGCATTCTCAATGGTAAAAATTACATGCATTTTTGTGAATGTGTCAGTCATTCCTTCCTTGTACCCTACACGTGCCTAGACTAGTGCCAGGCACACAGCAGTTTCTCAATACATGTCTTTAAAACTCATGAACTCCAAAAATGAGGAGGAAAGCTGAAGCTGGAGACAGGAACATATTCTGCAAGTCCTAGGATTAAAATAGGAGAGTAAAGTGATCGGGTTTGGGTTTCAGAAGGAATTCTCTTGTCTCAGTGTTGAAGATGGGTTGGAGAAGAACAAAGGTAAGACCATCTATGTAGAGAAAATGCACTTTTTGCCTAAACCAGAGGAATAAGGAGGAAGAGGTGGCATTCTACAGATGTGAAGGCAATTTATCTGTGAAGCTGAGGGACTCGGGATGTGGAGGGAGAAAGGGAGGGAAGCACCCAAGATTGTTGTGCAGGAGCTAAGCTTAGCTGGGGACCACGGGAGGCGCCTTTACCTGGGGCGGGACCTTCCTTAGGTGGGGGTTGAGGAAGAAGCGGCCAGGCTTGGCTTCCATCGAGGTTTCTGTATCTGGGTGATACCTGGTGATGTGTCGACAGGCAGTGGGTTAAGAAGGCCTCAATTTCAGGAAAGGACTATGGCCTGGTCACATACATTAGCGAGCTGTCTACATAGAGGTGGCAGTTTACATCTTGAGAATGGTTGCTTCCAGGAAAAGAGTATAGGATGAGAAAAGCAGTAGGAATGAAGAATGAAAGCCCCGCCTCAGGCGTGGGTGAAACCCTTTACCATAACCAGAGGTGCTGGGCCATTCTGAAAATCTGTCATTATTAATAAAGCTTCCGCCACCCCTCTTCTGGGTTGAATTTTTTCCCCCCATCAAACATCCTATGTTGAGGTCCTAACCCCCAACACCTCAGAATGGGGCCCTGTTTGGAAAGAGGTTCCTTAGATGTAATCAGTCAAGGCGACGTCACACTGGAGTAGGATGGGACCCTAATCTAACACGACTGTGTCCTTATAAAAAGAAGGCCAGGTGAAGAAGCAGACACACAGGAGAACGCTGCATGCAGACTGGAGTTCTGCTGCCAAGGAATCGGTGGAAGCCAGGAAAGAGCCTGCAACAGATCCTTCCGCCGCACCTCCAGAAGAAGCACAGCCCTGGGGACTGCTGGATCTTACACTTCTGGCTTCCAGAACAGTGAGTCAATACATTTCTGTTGTTTTAGCGGCTCAGTTTGCGGTCCTTTGTTGTGCCGACTCCAGGAAACTGTACAATCCCCATGCCGTGCAAAGCAAACGTTATATTCTAACCTTCAGTAACACACCCTCTCCCAAGTCCTGACGTTTTTCTTTTTCTTTGATCTTTGCTCCCTGATTCTCAGAGGTTCCTGGATGGGCAGGTCACTCCGTGTGTACTCACCAATCCAGGCCCACACCCCAGTGCCCCGAGACTCAAATTACACCAGCAACTCTCAGCCACTTCAAAGAACCTTGTCTGTCCATATATGGCTCTTAAGTTTTTAGGTTTCAGCCCTGCCTGAAATAAGTGAAGTAATATCATTGTCCTCAATTTCCTCATATGGTGCTTAGATTGCAAGATCATTTCCAGCTCAAAGTTTCTAAAAGCAGTTGAATTGAAAATATTTCTCAGAAGGATGAGGAGGAGTGGCCCAATCCCTTCCCTCACCTCATCCCTTCTTATCACGAAACTTCCTGGGCTTTTATCTGGGCAAGGGTAGGAGCCTTCGTGTGACATTAACAGGTAAATCCTTGGATTTTTGGCCATATCTTTAAGCCTTCCCTATAGACCTCTTAAATACGAAATTCCCACAACTGGAATATATACCGCATTGATACTATTTTCCTCTTTATCCTAAAACTTTCATCTTTAAGCTGCAAACAGTACTGTGATTTGATGTTAACCATGATGATTTATACAACCATATTTACAAGGCCACAACTCAAGTCATTTTTAGATTTCATCCTTCTAGACTGTAGCCAAATTCCCATCCATAAAGCCTATCTGATTCTTATTTCAGTGTACTCCTCTTTCTCTACCATCAGTATTGGATTATTCGTCAATTGCATTTGTATTCTCACCTTTTCTAACTATACTGCTCTAACTTACAATTTCAAATTCAATTTTTTTTCATAAAACCACTAACCACCTAATTAAACAAACAAACATTCCATTATAGCCTTAGAATCTGCAGCTCACCCTGGTAAGCCCTGCACCAGACTAATGGTATTATCAGCATGTCTTAAATACTGTTATCTAAATGTTATTGAAACTGTATCACATGTCAACTTGGGAAAAATGTTGTGCATATTTTTGAGATAAGACCACTAAGTTGGTCCAAGGAATATATGTGTGAGTAACATTTCTCACTGTTTTTTTTTTAATTTAATGTCATTACTATAGCAGCAAAATGCACAATACATAAAAATATTAATATTCTGCCACGAAGTAAAACTATATTGTCATTTTCATACCTATTAGTAATTCAAGAGAAAAAGGTCTGTTCTTCTCAATCTTAGCTTTGATAAAAATTATAAATATATTTTTAAAACAATATATATTGTTTAATTAAAATAAATAAACAATATATTGCACTCTTTCATCCACCAAGCACAAAGCAGGTTCTGATAAAAAACAAAATATTATTAATTAGTTATCCAAAAGCATAGTTAATAGTGTAGAACCCTGTTTTTAATTCAGCATTTTTATATGTAAGAGTTTCATAGTTAATAGGAATTGGCCATTTTATAAATGGTTGGTGACAGCATCATACTGAATGGGATGCGATTCTTATGGTATATGACAATAGTCTATTCCTTCAAAGGGAGAGGTGACAGGGAGGTTAATTAACCTTTCATCAGTTAAGAGTCCTTTATCGATGAGAATGTAAAGAGAAATTCATCTCAAAACAATAGTTTGTGGGTACGGGTTGTTTTACCCATTTTCTAGATAAAGGAGCTGAATTTCATATCCAAAATCTAGTTGCAGCCATCTATAGCCAAGTTAACCACATCGTCCCATTTCTGCTGATCAGAAAGGAAGCCTCTAGCAAACCATCTATATTAATGCAAAGAACAACTTTCTATCCAAATAATCTGAATTTAAATTTAGTAGATTTTTAAATTAATAAGCTTTTGACTTTATTGTTACCGAGATTCTACCTTATTGCAAACTGGGTTTCTTTCCAATTCTAAGGAGACAGTTATTCTTTTTTTTTTTTTTTTTTTTTTTTTGAGACAGAGTCTCACTCTGTTGCCCCAGGCTGGAGTGCAGTGGCACAATCTCCACTTACTGCAACCTTTGCCTCCTGGATTCAAGCGATTCTCCTGCCTCAGCTTCCTGAGTAACTGGGAATACAGGCGCAGGCCACCACACCTGGCTAATTTTTTATATTTTTGGTAGAGACGGGGTTTCACCATGTTGGCCAGGCTGGTCTTGAACTCCTGATCTCAAGTGATCCACCTCTCTCGGCCTCCCAAAGTGCTGGGATTACAGGTGTGAGCCACCGTGCCCAGCATCAGAATGGTTTCTTTTAACTGCTTTTAGTAAAGTGCAAGAGAGAAACTCTGCCTTGCCCCTCTCACATATGCACGTGCACACACACACACACACACAGAGGCAGGCAGGCCCACATTAGCACCCATGAGTAGGGAACTGTAGACTTTTAGTTGTCTTCTTTATAAATCAATGGGATGTAATGAATATTTTTTCTTATGGCTAAGGCCTTATAGCTATATTAATGGGATTATGGCGCCATCGTGTGGTAATATGACATTTTTAAAAATTATTTTTTACTGGCTGGGTGCAGTGGCTCAAGCCTGTAATCACAGCACTTTGGGAGGCCGAGGAGAGCGGATCATGAGGTCAGGAGTTCAAGACTAGCCTGGCCAACATGGTGAAACCCCGTCTCTACTAAAGATAAAAAAATTAGCTGGGCATGGTGGCGCGCACCTGTAATCCCAGCTACTTGGGAGGCTGAAGCAGGAGAATCGCTTGAACCGGGGAGGCCGAGGTTGCAGTGAGCCGAGATCGCGCCATTGCACTCCAGCCTGGGCAACAGGCTGAGACTCCGTCTCAAAAATATATATATTTTTAAATTATGAAATACTTAAAATGTACTAAAAAGTACAGAAATAATAACAAATACTTGTGTACCCAAGTTTACGATATTACTTTATATATTTTTCTAAATTAAAGAAATAATCTTCACAAATACACAGATACTATCCCATCTCTCCATTCTCAGAGGTAACTACTGACTTCTGAGTATTAGTTTTGTTTCTTATGTAAATATGTATAATTCATAATTACTATGAACCATTATTTTATCAGTTGAAATGTCTACAACACATATGGCATCATTCTATTGAGATACACATTGGCAGATATATGTGTGTGTATGTATATATATTCTCTTGCAATTTGTGGTATTCACTTAATGGTAGGTTTTGAAGTTTTATCTATTTATATTTGTAGTTCTAGTTCTTTTTTAACAACAGTATAGTAGTAATACATCTCTTTGAACAGGACAGTGAAGTTGATTCCATTTGCTCAAGATGATAAATTGCACTGCAAAGAACATTCTTTTACATGTCACAGTGTATAGCTTTCCTCTGGAGTTAAAACCTTAGCATGAAATTGCTTTCCAAACCTGATGCTCCTGTCTGTGTTTGTAATGCCTTTGTAGGCATTAAAACACCTCAGCTACAAGGTTGAATCAATGAGGTGAAAACAGAAAGCTTTCTCTCGTGTTCTTGACGTTAAAGTGTTGTTTCTATTTCATCATGGCGTGTAACGTTTGCTGTTGTTTATTATGCGTACCATTTAGCAGGTTAAGAAAATTCCCTTCCCTTCCACATGTTCTAACAGTTTTATCTTGAATAAATACTATTTTTAAATGCACTTTTATATCTATTGGAATGGAATCAAACGTGATTCCTTTTTGACAATTTTTATGTGCTTGAAGTAAAGGGATATTTTACATGCACTCAGTTAAAAAACAAAAACAATAACAAAAACACAAAACATTTAAACAGGATTTCCTCCCTCCCCAGACGATAAATGGAGTTTTTGCTCTATATCTTTGCTAGGCTCAACATATTTTGAAATATGCTTTGTACTGGGTGTGAGATGAGCCACTTTCATTATGCCTGCCACAGTTGAGCAAGTATAAATATGTAGGTTTCTGTTCTCGTAGCCCTTTATTTGTATATATAAAATATTGCAAAGACTATACATCTGGGATAATTATCTTGGCTAGTCAATTAACAAGAAAGCCAGATCTATATTCTCCTGACACAACTGGTTTATTATTGCCTTTACTTCTACAACTTCCCCTTTGTTAACTCTAAGCTCTTTAAGGATAAGGAGCTTGGTTACTTCATATTCTCACACAGCTTACTGCCAGGCACGTAGTAGATCTCTACAAATGTTTGTGGAAAGAATCAATGAGCAGCATCAGGGAGAATCTTGCTTTTATTAGTATTTGAGTTATTATTTTTGAGACAAACACATTATAGCCCCTATTTTGTTGGGCATAAATTGATTCAACAATAATGAACAGCGAGAAGTTTAATACATAGAAAGTGCAATGGAGTTGCAGTGTGAGAGGTTTACATTTTTGTTTGAACTTCAAGAAGGAGATATTTAAGGATTAAAAGCTGGAATTGGAAAATGAAAAGGAAAAATGCTATTAAAAATTAGCAAAATTTTATAAAGAATTTTATAAAGAAACAAAATTAACATCTCAATGTAAAATATATCACCATTGAAATTTAAAACTCGGTAAACAATGGGCATCTTAATTAGACACTGTTGAAGATCGAAACAAGGAGCTGAACAACATGTAGAAGAAACTAACCGTAATGCACAGCATAGATAGAGATGGAAAACATGGAGGAGAGGTTAAGACACATGAAGTACAAAATAAGGTCCAGGATATGGTTTACAGAAACTTTAATATAAAAGAACTGAGAAACAGGAGTACAGCAATATTTCAAGATATAATGACTAAGAGTTTTCCAAATTAAATGGAATAAATGAATCCTCAGCTTCAAAAACAAAACAAATACCAAGAGAAATAAATGTTCAAACATCTCCCATTTCAGAAGAATTTTAGAACTGTAAAATCCCTCCCCTCAAAAATTAAACTCCAAATTACCTATAAAAATGGCTACTAAAAACGATAAGCTAGAAAATACCAGAATAACATCTTCCAAGTCCTAAAAGGAACTGCTATAAATCCAGAGATTTGTATTCAGTTAAACTCTCATTGAAGAACAACAGAGAAATAAATAGTTTTCAGACAAACTGCAAAAAATGTCATGAGGACATGTCATGAAATAAACTTCTGAAGGATGTATTCCAGAAAGAACAAAATCACACCCAGAAAAATTACACAAATTTCAAAACTGAAAGTAAGCAAGATTCTGGGAAACAGGAAGGTCAATCTCAACAAACACAATTTTCATCAAAAGAGAAGAATGTCCAAGAAAAGGTGACTAAAAAAGTAAGTGCAATGGGAAAAAGATCTGAACAGACACCTCCCCAAAGAAGATAGACTGATGGCAAACAGGCATAAACCCATGAAAAGATGCTCAACATCATGTGTTATTAGGGAATTGTAAATTAACACAACAATGAGATACCACAACACACATACTACAATAACTAAAATCCAAAATACTGACACCACCAAATGCTGGTGAAGGTGTGGAACAACAGGAACTCTCATTCATTGCTGGTGGGAATGCAAAATGGTTCGGTTCCCTTTTATTTGACATGGATACCACCATGAACACCTGAATGCTACCTGTGGTAGCACTGAAGCCTTCATGCCATATGTTTTTTCCTGTACAGCAACGGGCAGGTAGCATATACAGTATGGATCCCCCACACAAAGGGATGATCACATTGCAAGCAGAATGGAGTAGGGTGACATGAGGAACATGATGTTTAAGGGAGAGATAAAGAGATAGATAAGTAGATACAAATATAGACTGTGAGATGATTGTCAAGCTAATTAACACTTCATCTACTTTTTTTTTTGTGGTAAGAACATTTAAAATCTATTCTTTTAGATTTCTCAAAGAACTTAAAACAGAGCTACCATTCAATCCAGGATTCCCACTACTGGGTATATATCCAAAAGAAAATAAATTGTTCTACCCAAAAGACACAGGCTCTCATATGTTCATCACAGACATGTTCATTGCAGCACTATTCACAATAGCAAAATCATGGAATCAACCTAGGTGTCCATCGAGGGTGGATTTAATAAAGAAAATGTGGTACAAATACACCATGGAATACTACACAGCCACAAAAAAAGAATGAAATCATGTTTTTTGCAGCAACATAGATGCAGCTGGAGGGCACTATCCTAAGCTGATTAAGGTAGGAACAGAAAAGCAAGTGCCACACGTTCTTACTTAGAGGTGGAAGCTAAACATTTGGCACTGGCAGATGTAAAGTGTTCAGCAATGGACACTGGAGGCTGCTGCTGGTGGAGGAGGCAAAAGAGGGGAAGAGTTGAATAATTAACTGTTGGGTACTATGCTCACTACCTGGGTGACAGGATCAATAATACCCCAAACCTTAATATCACACAATATGCCCATATAACAAACCTGCACATGTACCCCGAATCTAAAATAAAAGTTGAAATTATTAAAACATCTTCTCTTTAAGCAATTTTGAAATATGCAAACATTATTATTAACTATAGTCACCAGGATGTGCAATACATCACTGAAACTTAACCTTCCTGTTCAACTTAAACTTTATATCATTTGGCTGACATCTCTTTTTTCCCCATCCACAACCTCCCCTACTCCAGCCCCTGGTAATCACCATTCTACTCTGATTCTATGAGTTCAACGGTTTTAGATTCCACATATAAATGAGACCATGTGGTATCTGTCTGTCTTTGGCTGGCTTATTTCACTTACCATAATGGTTTCCAGTTTCATTCATGTTGCTGCACATGACAAAAGTACCTTCTTTTTAAAGTCTGAATACCATTGCATTGTGTGTACCACATTTTCTTTACCCATTCATCCAATAATGGACACTTTTTTTCCTATCTTGGCTATTGTGCTATGAACATGGCAGTACAAATATTTCTTTGACATACTAATTTCAATTTCTTTGGATATATACCCAGTAGTGAGATTGCTGGATCATATGGTAGTTCTATTTTTAATTTTTTGAGGAACTGCCACACTGTTTTCCATAATGACTGTACTAATTTAAATTCCCACTGACGTGTACTTTGGTTCTTTTCTCCATATACTTGGCAACACTTGCTATGTTTTGTCTTTTTGACAATAGCCAATCTAACAAGTATGAGGTATGAGTTGATATCTCACAGTGGGTTTTATCTGCAGCTGCCTGATGATTCACGATGGGCATTTTTTCATATATCTGTTGGCTATTTGTGTGTCTTCTTTTGAGAAATGTCTGTTCATGTCCTTTGCCCCTTTTTTGATCAAGTTGTTTTTTTGCTATTGAGTTGTTTGAGCTCCTGAAATTCTTTTATGAGCTTAAAATTTGTATGGTTGGGCATGGGGGCTGTGGGGCTAGGATTGCTTTGCAATCATCTGTCCAATGTTCTCATGCTTTTCCTAGATGTGTTCCTCATTGAGTAACCAGCCACACACACGCCATTCCCCTCCCAGATGATGCCCAAATTCAGGAATGGCCGTAGCCCCGGCTTCCACATTGTAGTTCCCAATGGTTTCACTTCCTCAGCTTCTGCCCATGGATGCCCTGCCTCCTAATATTTACACATGCCATAGGGCACAGAAGTATGGACAGAAGTCTAGCTCTAATTCCAAGATAGAACTGGATTTCCCATACATTCCCAGTTTATACATGTATGCTGGACTCTAATAATGAGGTTATGCTTAACGAAATACAACCAAATTATAGGCAAATACTGTTGAATGAAAGAGTCTTTTAAAATCATTATTTACAGCATGTCTTACCTCTGGAAGTTAGCTGGTCTTTTTTCTGTTTTTTCAAGCAGATACAAAGATGTTGCCACCAGAGAGTACCATGGTACTGCCTTAATCTTTATATGTCACTTTTTCATTAATCCCTCATTTTAGAGGTGACAAATAATAGCGAGGATAATTTAAGCCAAATTTGGAAAATTCTTTCATTCTATTTCTGAGTTTAAAAATCAATTATGAAAACATTTTAAAATTGTGTTTTTAAACATCCTAACATAAAAATTTTTAAACAGTTTTGCTAAAAATTAATTCTGGTGATTCAATGTTAATTATGTTTTACTTAGGTAAGTTCATATGCCATCTATTTGCTGATTCTCATGAGATGTTTGTGCTAATAATTTGTGGGTTTTGTTACTTTAAGTTAGGTTTAGTGTAAAAGTCTAGGTTCATCCTATTTGTGAATCTTGAGAATTGCCGATGTGTCTTTGAATATTGTTTCAGAATTATGCCATTCTTTCATTGAATACACATTTATGCCTATCTTTCCCCTTTCCTCATCTGTGACTCAATAAATAATATCTAAGGGTACCTACAGATCTAATTGTCTATTATTTTACACCAACATCTTCAGAATGCACCAGCCAGAAAATACTGCTTCAGTGATACAAAACATGAACAATGTCTGTGTGAGTGAAATTGGACTGAGCAATTATGTTCTCTTTTATAACCCTGATGATGTTTCTAAAATAAAGCTTGTATGCTCAGACTCCCCAAAGGAATAAACATACTAGAGTTTCTTCATCCTTTGAATGATCATAATTAGATAAAATAGGCACCAGTGTTTCCATTGTGTGATATATGCTTCATACTCCATTTTCTGAAGCGCCTGACAATACAAAATTGTGTCTGTATGATCAGACTTTGTGTTTGGTCAAGTATGGTATTACCAGTGTGCTTATCAAGCTTAATCGGAAGGCATTACCTGAATAACGTTTTATTATATGTAAAAAATACAGTCTCAGATGATAAATACAAGCTACCCCTCAAGATATACAAAATAATTCACTGCTAGTTTTGAAAGCTATGACTTCAAATTAAAATGTGTAGAAAATACTCCTTATTACAGCTCTTCCTGTACTGGCTCTAAAGAAATAATCCAATAATCTATTGATTATTTTCCTCATAGACATTCCTTTAACAATGTAAAGCTTCTGTATTTGGGTTTTGTTTCTGGTAGGGGGAGCAAAATTGTGAAAGGGACACAAGAAAATGTCAATAGTTTATATGAAAGAAATGCAAATTTTATGATTTAAAATAAAAGAAGACATGCTATCACGGGGAAGGGGGCATCTGTCACTATAGCTCTAAAATCATGTGTCTCTGATGTTCAGTTAAATGGAATATTTGTGCTTCAGGAAACTTTAATTTGGGTTCTACCTGTGGCCATATTATCCACATATATGAGCCTTCCTTATTGGCTTCTGGTGGTGATTAAATAAGAAAGGTAGGGGATAAAGTTCTCTCCAGATACATTTAAACTACTGTCTCAAAAACTGCTCTTCAGAGCACTACTCCAGGAAAAGATCAGGGCGTTTTCCACAGAAAAAAAAACTGATTTGGTGATCAGAAAAGTATAGAAAAGCCTGCTTAACATATCTCCTTCCTAAAGATTCACAATGAACATTATTAAGAGCTTTTTGAAGTGCAAATCCATGAGCTTTTTAACCCTGAGCAATTGCTACCAAGCTGACTCTGAAATTTACTGCTTTTAGTCAAAATACACTCTTCAGCTAATGCTTTCTTCCAGTTGGTTGTCTTCTTGCCTGCCCTGTGTCGTAAAATGGGGGTCCCTTAACTGCATTATCAAGGGGAAGGCAAGACTGGAATATCTAGTCCACAGGAAGACCTACACCACTGTCGCCTTCACACAAGTGAAGTCGGAAGACAAAGGCGCTTTGGCTAAGCTGGTGGAAGCCATCAGGACCAATTACAACGACAGATACTGTGAGATCCACCGTCACTGGGGCAGCAATGTCCTGGGTCCCAAGTCTGTGGCTCGTATCGCCCAGCTCAAAAAAGACAAAGGCTAAAGAACTTGCCAGTAAACTGGGTTAAATGTGCACTGTCGAGTTTTCTGTACATAAAAATAATTAAAATACAAATTTTCCTTCAAAACAAAGCAACAAAAACAAAAAAAAGAGCTTTGAGAAATTCTGGAATAAAGAGACATGATGGAAATTTTTTAATATACTGTTGCCAATCTGTAAGACCATAAAGGCTGGGCACGGTGGCTCAGGACTGTAATCCCAGCACTTTGAGAAGCCGAGGCAGGCAGATCATGAGGTCAGAAGATCAAGACCATTCTGGCCAACATGGTGAAATCCCGTCTTGACTAAAAATACAAAAATTAGCTGGGCATGGTGGCACGCACCTGTAGTCCCAGCTACTCAGGTGGCTGAGGCAGGAGAATCACTTGAACCCAGGAGGCGAAGGTTGCAGTGAGCCGAGATTGCACCACTGCACTCCAGCCTGGCGACAGAGGGAGACTCCGTGTCAGACACTGGAAGACTCCGTCTCAAAAGAAAAAAAAAGAAAAAAAGACGGACGGGCGCTGTGGCTCACGTCTGTAATCCCAGTACTTTGGGAGGCTGAGGCAGGCAAGATCACCTGAGGTCAGGAGTTCACGACCAGCCTAGCCAACGTGGTGAAACCCCATCTCTACTAAAAATACAAAAAATTAGCCGGGTTTGGTGGCACACACCTGTAATCCCACCTATTCGGGAGGCTGAGGCAGGAGAATCGCTTGAACAAGGGAAGCGGAGGTTGCAGTGAGCCGAGATCACGCCACTGCACTCCAGCCTGGGCAACAAGAGCAAAACTCCATATCAAAAAAAAAAAAAAAAAAAACTGAGAAATGGAAATCCAGGTTTGCCACTTACCAGCTGAGTGATCTTGGATAAGATATCTCAATTCTCTGGCTCTTCTTGACATTAAATTATGTAACACATAATGCTAAAGGTACATAGGAAACATGGAATAGATATTAGGGGGGGTTTTAACCTTCTGTCTTAACATGCTTTTAAATCCTATAGTTTTATAGAGCATGTGTTCTAGTAAATTAGTTGCTAATTTATGTTTCTATTCAAGAAAATCATTTGCTTTCATGCACCCAGTTCTATGGTGGACACCTTGTGTTCTTGACTACCTGTCATCCATCCCTCTCTCTTTCCAAAAGTCCCCTGATTTATTATTCAGGCATTAACTTTTCTACAGTATAGCCTCTGCATGTCCAGGGAAATGTGCCCACCCCAAGCTTGGAGGTTGGCTGTAGGGGTTGATTTAGGAAAAGGTAATGATGCAAATGAGATCGATGTGACTCAGGAGAGTGCTCCTGTGTGCCCTTCCTAGCCAGGGTGTAGACGGGGTGCCGTCCTGTGTGGGGCATTCTCCATCTGCCTATCTACATCCGTTCTCCACCCTGCCCCTCTAGGCTTTATGTGTTGAAAACTATCTTCTGTGGATTTCGTCATGTACACTCCCCAGATCTCTTGTCTGGGGATGATTTTGGCTAATGGAAGACACTGCAACAGAATATATAGCAAAAGAAAATAATGGCTGTCTTTCATCTTTCTCTCCCCTCGACTCTCTCTCAGTGTGTTATTGTGTAGACCTACATAGCCTCTCCTATTAACTTCAAGACTTTCAGAGGCTATGACGGGAAAAGAATTGACATGGCAAATTCAAAATTTCTTTTTGTATTCTGAAAGCAAAGTAAAGTCTTAGAGCTGACTCCTATCAATTACTTTTATTTCATCACATGAATAAATGAATAAGAATATAAGAAAATATTAATGGAGAATAAACAAATAAATATATAAATAAATGAGAATAAGATAATTCAAGATGCTGTGATCATGTGGCATTCCAGTTGTTGTGGAGGGACACACACAGATGAGGAGTGGACAGTTTTAACTGGATGGGGACAGAGATGTCCAGGAAAGTGGTTTCACAAAGGAGATTTCAATTAAGCTCATTTTTCAGAAATAAATATTTTCAAAGAACACAAAGAGGAAAAGGAAATTGCTAGCAAATGATTGTTCAACTGCTTAATAAAAATTACAGTTCTGAAACAAACATATTTTGAGAAACTTTATGTAGTTCATTATGGTTGAAATACTGAGTCCCAAGCATCAGAAACAGGGCAAGAGACCCGTCAGAGGCAGACCAGGGCGCCTCCCGGCCAGGCCTTTTCCACAACATGAGAGAAGTGGGCTTCATCCTTCTGTCAGAGGGTTTGTGTTTATGAATGTTAGGCAAGAGGTAAATATGACCAGTGCTGTACCTTTTTTTTCTTTTTGAGAAAGGGCCTCACTCTGTTGCCCAGGCTGGAGTGCAGTGGCGCAATCTTGGCTCGCTGCAGCCTTGAACTCCCGGGCTCAAGCAGTCCTCCTGCCTCAGTCTCCTGAGTAGAAAGGAGCACGCAGGTGGAAGAGTACACTGACAGACACCAGCAGCCCAGTAGGCCATCGATGGGTGGAACGAGGCAGAGTTTGCAGGGAGCAGTGGGAGAAGAGTCGAGGGAAAATCATCTCCCTTCTGGCTTCCCCCGTCTGCTGAGAGCTACTTCCGCTCAATAAAACCTTGCACTCATTCTCCAAGTCTATTTGTGATCTGATTCTTCAGGTACATCAAGACAAGAACCTCTGCCTTCCAGGTTCAAGCGATTCTCCTGCCTTAGCCTCCCGAGTAGCTGGGACTACAGGTGCCTGCCACCACACACGGCTAACTTTTTGTATTTTTTTTAGTAGAGATGGGGTTTCACTGTGTTAGCCAGGATGGTCTTGATCTCCTGACCTCTTGATCCTCCCGCTTCAGCCTCCCAAAGTGCTGGGATTACAGACGTGAGCCATCCTGCCCGGCCTAGGTTTTTTAAAGAATTTCCCAAGATGGTTTAAAATTTATATGGAAATGGAAATAATGTAGAATAGCCAATGTAATCTTGATAAAGAACAACATAGAGGAAGAGCTCCATAACATTGGTCTGAGCAACGATTTTTTGAAGACAACCTCAAAAGCACAGCAAAAGCAAAAATAGACAAATGGGGTTACATCAAACGAAAAGATTTTCCACAGTCAGGGAAACAATTGCAGAGTAAACAGATAACCTACACAATGGGGGAAAATATTGCAAATCATACATCTGATAAGTGGTTATTATCTAAAATACATAAGGAACTCAAGTCAGCAAGGAAAGAAATATCCCAGTTAAAAAATGGGCAAAGGACCTGAATGCATATTTCCTGAAAGAAGACATACGAATGGCCAGTGGTTATATGAAAATATACTCAACATCACTAATCATCAAACAAATGTAAATTAAAACCATGATAGGATACCGCTTCACACCTGTTAGAATAGCTATTACCAACAAGATGAGATAACAAGTGTTGGCGAGGACGTTGAGAAAAGGGTATCCTTGCACACTGTTGGTAGGAATGTAAATTGATACAGCTGTTATGAAAAACCATATGGAGTTTCCTCAAAAAAATTAAAAACAGAACTACCATGTGATGCAGAAATCCCAACACTGATTATGTAACCAAAGAAAATAGAATCAGTATGCCAAAAATATATGTGCACTGCATGTTCATTCCAGCATTATTCACAGTAGCCAAGGTATGGAAACAACATAAACAACATAAGTATCCATCAATGAATGCATGAATAAAGAAATGTGGAATATACACACAACATAATGTTAGCCTTAAAAAAGAAGAAAATCCTGTCATTTGTGACAACATGGATAAAACTGAAAGACACTATGTTAAATGAAATAAGCCAGACACAAAAAAATACTGCTTGATCTCACTTCTATGTGGAATCTAAAAAAGCTGAACTCAGATGTAGAAAATAGAAGGAGATTTGCAAAGGTTGGGGTTTGGGGAGAGGTTGGGGAGATGCTGGTCAAAGGATACAAAATTTCAGTTAGGAAGAATAAGGTCAAGAGACCTATTGTACAAGATTGTGACTATAGTCAATATTGTGTTGTATTTTTTAAAATTACTAAGAATTGCTAGATTTTAAGTGTCCTCGCCACAAAATAAAATGTGAGGTAATGCACATGTTAATTAGCTCAATTTAGCCATTCAAAAATGTGTATATATATATATATATATTTCAAAACATCATGTTGTACATAATTATATACAATTTTGTCAATTAAAAATAAATAAGTAAATAAGAAATGTGTACCAAAAACCAGGAAGAAAGAACAAAGGGTGTACACTATCTGATTTCAAGACATACTATAAAGCTACCCTAGTCAGGACAGTGTGACACTGGAATAAAGATGGACAAGTATAGTTCAATGGAGCAGAATATACAGTGCAGAAATAAATTCACAGTTATGAGGTTAACGAATTTCCAACAAAGGCTGATTTCCAACAAAGGCACTGAAATAATTCAATGAGCAAAGGGAAATCTTTTTAATAAATACTTTGGAAAAAATGAATAGCTACAAGGGAAAGCTAAAATAAAATTCAACCTCTATCTCACAGAGTATACAAAAGTTAATTCAAGATGGATCACAAACCCAACATAATAACTAAAACTTTAACATTTTGAGGGGGAAAAAACATGAGAGAAGTTCTTTGTAGCCAAATAGATATTTCTTGGACTCAACACAGAAATTACTAATTATAAAGGCAAAAGAATTACAACTTGGATTACATTCAAATAGAAAAGCTTCTGTTAATCAAAAAACATACTCCTAAGAAAATGAGTAGGCAAGCAACAGAGAAAATGGGAGAAAATATATATAAAACATTTATCTAACAAAGAACTGTTATCCCAAATACACAAAAGATATCTACAACCCAGTGAAAAAGATAAACAACCCAATTTTAAAATATGCAAAAGACTTGATAAATACTTTAAAATGCAAGACATACAAATAGCCAAAACGCACATGAAAAGACAGTCAACATTATTCATCATTAGAAAAATGCATATAAAGGCATGATATACCACTATGCTACCAGAATGTAGAAAATTGAAAAAAAACAACAGGGGCTGTATGTAGAGCAAACAGCAATCTCATACATTAATAGTTGTTATATGAAAATAGTGCAGCCACTTTGAAAACATTTGTGGCAGTGTCTTATAAAGTAAACCTTTACCTATACTCTGGCCCGACAACTCCACACCGAAATATTTCACAAAAAAAAAGTATGTTAACAAAGCTTGAACAAGAAGATTTGTAGCAGCTTTATTTATTATGTCTCAAACAACTAAAATGTTCATTAACCAGAGATCAGATTTTAAAGTTGTAGCACATTTCTTTTTTTTTTTTTTTTTTTTTTTTTTTTGAGACGAAGTCTCGCTCTTGTCCCCCAGGCTGGAGTGCAATGGCGCAATCTCGGCTCACTGCAACCGCCGCCTCCCAGGTTCAAGCGATTCTCTTGCCTCAGCCGCCCAAGTAGCTGGGATTACATGTGCCTGCCACCATGCTTGGCTAATTTTTGTATTTTTATTTATTTATTTATTTTTAGATGGAGTTTTGCTCTTGTTGCCCAGGCTGGCATGCAACGGCGCAATCTCGGCTCACCACAACCTCCACCTCCTGGGTTCAAGCGATTCTCCTGCCTCAGCGTCCCTAGTAGCTGGGACTACAGGCATGCGCCACCACGCCTGCTAATTTTGTATTTTTAGTAGAGATGGGGTTTCTCCATGTTGGTCAGGCTGGTCTCGAACTCCCGACCTCAGGTGATCTGCCTGCCTCAGCCTCCCAAAATGTTGGGATTACAGGTGTGAGCCACTGTGCCCGGCCTCCTAATTTTTGTATTTTTAGTAGAGACGAGGTTTCACCATGTTGGCCAGGCTGGTCTCGAACTCCTGACCTCAGGTGATCCGCCTGCCTTGACCTTCCAAAGTGCTGGGATTACAGGCATGAGCCATCGCGCCTGGCCAAAATTGTTGTACATTTCTAGAATGGAATATTACCAAAGAAGAAATGCTATTGCTACATGCAACAATATAGATTTAACAAGCTACACACACAAATATGATGCTAGCTACCTGAAATTCTAGGTTATAAAAAACTATGGTTAAAAAAACCAGAAATTGTGTTTTGCTCTTGAGAGAAGGAATTAACTGGGGAGAGGCTCGAGAAACATCCTGTAATGATAGAAAATTTCTATATCTTGGTTAAGATAATAAACAAACAACCCCATTAAAAAGTGGACAAAGGACATGAACAAACACTTTTCAAAAGATGACATACATGTGGCCAAAAAGCACATGAAAAAAGCTCATCATCACTAACTATTAGAGAAATGCAAATCAAAACCACAATAAGATACCATCTCACACCAGTCAGAATGGCTATTATTAAAAAGTCAAAGAATAACAGATGCTGATGAGGTTGCAGAGAAAGGGGAAGACTTACACACTACTGGCGGGAGTGTAATTAGTTCAACTATTGTGGGAAGCAGTGTGGTGACTCCTCAAGTAACTAACAAGAGAACTACCATTTGACTGAGCAATCCTACTATTGTGTATATTCAAAAGAATACAAATTGTTCTACCATAAAGACACATGCATGCATATGTTCACTGCAGCACTATTCATAATAGCAAAGACATAGAATCAACCCAAATGCCCATCCGTGGTAGAATGAATAAACAAAATGTGGAAAATATAAATCAATACTATGCAGCCATAAAAAAGAACGAGATTATATCCTTTGTAGGAACATGGATGGAGCTGGAGGCCATTATCCTTAGCAAGCTAACACAGGAACAGAAAACCAAATACCACATGTTCTCACTGATAAGCAGGAGCTAAATGATGAGAACTCATGGACACATAGAGGGGAACAACAGACACTGGGGCCTATCAGAGGGCGGAGGGTGGGAGGAGGGAGAGGTTCAGGACAAATAACTAATGGGTGCTAATGGGTGCGAGGCTTAAGACCAGGGTGATGAAATATTCTGTTCAACAACCCCTGTGACATAAGTTCACCTGTATAACAAACCTACACATGTACCCCTGAACTTAAAATAAAAGTTAACAAATAAAGATAGGAATGTGGGTTACAGAAGTATATGTACTTGTCAAAACTCTTAATTGCAACTTTTAGATCTGTTAAGTTTCACTGTATGAAAATTTTAGTTCAGAATAAAAGAATTCTACACAACGTTGACCTTTACACAGTAGTTTATCTTTTTGGTATGGCAATTCTGAAATTTCTTTCTGTGTACTTGATGATCGAGTAAATGAATGCGTATATTGGGGAAATTGGGAGTCAGGTTGGTTACTGATGGAGAGGGGGAAAGGTGAAAATGTAACCTGTGGTGTTGATTTGGAACTGAGGACATAAGCCTGAATGCATACTTTATAATAGGTAAATGAAAGATAGATAATGATAGACAAATCAACTAGATAGATAGATGATAGATTAGATAGATATAGACAGAATAATAGATTTAGTTGTATTTCTGAGCTCTGTATGTTGAGAGTACCTAGAAGCAATGGCTCATTGAAAGCAATGAACACACTAGTCACACTAGTACTAGTACCTTAGTAAAAGATTCTCCACGACATGAGAAAATTCTCTACAATGAAGAGCCAGAAGTTAATACAAAGAATAGCACAGGAAAAGTACTGAATGAGTCTGGAAGATCTCCTTGTGTTATAAAGTAATAGAGAAGTCAAAAGTATGATAGACATATATCAAAAGGGCACAGGCACCAGCTTGAAGGGCTCACATTGGTCAAATCTAAAATAAGTAAATAATAATTGTAATAGATTATAACTCTTTAAATAAGTATTTATGATCCCATTCTGATGTAATAAAATAACTAAGTAGGTCTTACTAGCACCTTAATATTGAACTTTTCGGCCTCCAGAACTGTGAGCAATAAATTTCTATTGCTTATAAATTTTTTTAAAAAAAGATTTCAGCCTACTTTCATCTTTGCAACGTGATCATTTTTACCATTATTCAAATAAAAATGTTCCTGGTCTATTATAAAAAGAAAATGACTAAGTAAATAAACAGAAGGTAATGCCAACAAATAAATGCACAATAATGGCGTTAGAAAAATCATCAGCGGGTGCTAACAGTAGTGGATAAAGTTTGATGTGGAACAGGGTATTTACATAGTCTTAAAGTGTCTCCTAATAACTTATTAATTACAAAAGGAAAAACAGTAACTTTCCAATGGAGAGACTTTATTGACCATACCTTAATCAAAAAATCAAACTTAACATCAGCCACATTAGTACAAAGTGACATTACACATTTCTTGACGATACACTGAGAAGAACAGAGAATAATTTCTATGGCATTCCTGTGAAAAGAATCAAAAGACCTGCATTTGTGAAAAGCGTCAAGGTCAAGAAAGAAAAAAAAAAATGTCTGAGGAACTGTCTGAGTTAAAGGAGACTGAATGCAATTAAAGGTGACTTAATGCAATGCTTAACTCTGGACCGGGAACAAAATAGCTACGAAGGACATTGAACAGCTGATGAAATTTGAAAATAGACTGTCAATTAAATGTCCTGATTTTTATAAGTGTTTTTTGATTATATAAGATATACCTTTGTTCTTAGGAAATATGTGCTAAATATTTCAATGATAAAAGGAGCACAGTATCTTCAATTGACTAAGAAGTGGTTTAGGAAAAATAAATAGTTAACTGTATATTATATAACTCTATATATTATGTATATTATCTATTATGTATATGTAGAGAAATACATATAAAATAAAGACCTATAAATAATTGTTACTAAGTGTATATATATGTGTGTGTGTATGTGTTCCTTGTACTATTCTTGAAATTTCCCCATATCTGAAATTATGTAAAATAGTGATAAAAAAGAATACTCATTGACAGATGGTAAATGGGAAATGCATCAAAAATTGTATCTTCCCTATCATAATTTCTCAAATTTGTGTAGATGAGAAAATTGCAAATTGTCCAAAGATAGTGACAGTGAGTGAAGGTGTCTGAAATAAACAGTGTAGGTATAAAAGGTGGCTGAAAGATCAACACTTTCCTGTTCAAAAATGACAAGAAATCTATTGTGCAAAGCTTCCTGCATGGTAAAATGGATTTTAAATGTCCTAACATCACATATTTTCATAAAGAGCCCTCTGGCCCATAGAGCTGCTTGCTATATGACTACTAGAGATACGAAAGAATTTACTTCTTACTGCACTTGATAAAATGACAGGAAATGACAATTTAAAAATAAGATTGTCATTTTGTTTCAATTTTCAATCCAAGAAAACTCTTTATTTTCACCCCATGCCTATGAATGCTTGGAAGAAAATGTGTCAAGACTTCGTACTAACACAGTTAGAATGCAACCTTTTGACTTATATCTTTTCCCCTATTATAGAAAATTCCTGGCATAAGTCACTTACTTGAGTTCTGCTCTGAGTGATAAGATGCCCTTTGCAGCTTGAAGACTGTGAGATGATAGGCCATAAAACACTGAATCTGGGAAGGACATTGTTGGGTAAATACTGTGTTATGAATTTGTTCTTGGGGCTGAGCCAAATGTGGAAGGACGCCAGTCTACAGCTCAGTCAGTATTAGTGACATCCAACAAGCTGGGGAAACAGCATTCCATGACCATCAAAGTAGCAGCAGGCACAACGTTAGTGAAGAAGCATTCTAGTGTTTTGTTTTGTTTTGTTTTAATACATATTATAGTGAGAGTAGGGAAATAATGGAGAAATTAGCTCACATGAGCACTGTGGCATATTTCATTTTTTTTCATACTAACCCAGGGAAATAGAAATAATCATACTTTTTTTTATAAAAGTGACAATAGATTCAACGAGGTTAAGCGTATCACTGAAGCTGCACAGTTATTGTGGAATGGAGTCGGGATTCAAATCTATTCTGCTGTTCCACGCCAAAGCCTACGTTCAATCCCTATGCCACAGTGCGTCCTTTAAGAGACGCAGTGATAGTCTTAACTCTCCCTCCGAAAAAAATGTTGAAAAAGAAAAACAGCTGACACAATTTTCTTACTTCTTTTCCTCTGAGGTCTTGTCTTAGGCAAGCTGCCATTACTTCGAATTGGGAAGCGGCTCTCCTGAAGGTGCCAGGAAAGTTCACGTGTGAAGGGTGAAGGGGTGGCCTGCCCCTCCACACTTGTGGGCGTTTCTCATCAGGTGGAACGAGACTTGAGAAAAGAAGGAGACACAGAGACAAAGTATAGAGAAAGAAAAGTGGACCCGGGGAACTGGCGCTCAGCATACAGAGGTCCCGCGCCAGCACCAGTCTCTGAGTTCCCTTAGTATTTATTGATCACTGTCAGGCGTTTCTCGGAAAGGGGAATGTGGCGGGACAATAGGGTAATAGTGGGGAGAGGGTCAGCAGGAAAACATGTGAACAAATGTCTCTGCCTCATAAACAAGGTAAAGAAAAAAGTGCTGTGCTTTTGATGCGCATATACATAAACATCTCAATGCCTTAAAGAGCAGTATTGCTGCCAGCATATCCCACCTCCAGCCCTAAGGCGGTTTTCCACTATCTCAGTAGATGGAATATATAATTGGGCTTTACGCCGAGACATTCCATTGCCCAGGGACGAGCAGGAGACAGATGCCTTCCTCTTATCTCAACTGCAAAGAGGCTTTCCTTCCTCTTCTATTAATCCTCCTCAGCACAGACCATTTACGGGTGTCGGGCTGGGGGACGGTCAGGTCTTTCCCTTCCCACAAGGCCATATTTCAGACTATCACATGGGGAGAAACCTTGGACAATACCTGGCTTTCCTAGGCAGAGGTCCCTGCGGCCTTCCGCGGTGTTTTGTGTCTCTGGGTACTTGAGATTAGGGAGTGGTGATGACTCTTAAGGAGCATGCTACCTTCAAGCATCTGTTTAACAAAGCACATCCTGCATGGCCCTTAATCAATTTAACCCTGAGTTGACACAGCACATGTTTCAGGGAGCACAGGGTTGGGGCTAGGGTTACAGATTAACAGCATCTCAAGGCAGAATTTTTCTTAGTACAGAACAAAATGGAGTCTCTTATGTCTACTTCTCTCTACATAGACACAGTAACAGTCTGATCTCTCTTTCTTTTCCCCACACACGTGGCAGGGAGCGTGGCCAAGGTCACCGGGCAGAGTGTCATTACCCATGGATATTCCAGCCTGAAGTGCTGCTAGTTTCAATTCCCGGCCTACACTGGCACGGATAAAATAAAGTGCAATTTTAACTCTGCCAACAAAGAGCTCTTCCCTCTTCTAAATAAAAACATAGCTCGTTTGGGATTCAAGTAAAGGTGAGAAATAGAAAAGTACCCAGTAAGATTTACAGGTAAGGAAAATAAAGTTTTTCAATAGGAGTTAAGCTACTAAAATTTACACAGAATCAATGAGAAAAAGCCATTGAATACCTACAGTAATACTAGCCACCATTTCTTAACCACCTGTTAGGTAGTGGCCATAAAACTCGACATTTTACACATTATCTCATCACATTCATTCCTCATAGTGATCTTTTTTTTTTTTTTTTTTGAGACGGAGTCTTGCTCAGGCACCAGGCTGGAGTGCAATGGCATGATCTCGGCTCACTGCAACCCCCAACTCCTGGATTCAAGCCATTGTCCAGCCTCAGCCTCCCAAGTAGCTGGGATTACAGGCATGTGCCACCACACCCAGCTAATTTTTTTTTTTTTTTTTAGTAGAGACGGAGTTTCACCATGTTGGCCAGGATGGTCTTGATCTCCTGACCTCATGATCCACCTGCCTCAGCCTCCCAAAGTGCTGGGATTACAGGCATGAGCCACCGCGCCCGGCCCTCATAGTAATCTTATGAGGTAAATTTTATTAATTAAATTTCACAAAGCAAAATGAGGTTTAGAAAAAAATAATTAACTTGGCCAAATTCCACAGCTGGTAAGCAGGCAATATTCAAACCCAGGCTGGCAAACACCAAAGTCTTTGCTCTCACTTCTAGGCTGTGTTGGCTGTAATGTGCTACCAAAGTGTTGGGAGAACCTCAGATCTTAATCATGGTGGCATCCCTGGCAAGTGACTACAATGTATGCAGTAGAAATACAATCTATACTATTTTACCTATGGGGAAAAACAATATGAAAAAGAGAATTATCACACTATTGAATAGAAAAGAGCATCCAAAAACTGGGTGTTGGCAGTGTTCACTCGAAACTGTTCCAAGAAGATGTAGATTGACCTTGAGATTATAAATTTGTAGCACATGAAGAGGAGTCTTCTGTTGTGGAACAAAAATAGTTCATCTGGCATCATTTCATAGCTTGGTGAAATAGCTCTCAAATGTATTGACTGTTTTTTCTCTAATTATATAATCACCGAGCAATATTCTGAGTAACCAAGAAATAGTACAGTGTGTACACCATTGTATTTTATGAAAACAAATTATGCAATCAGAAGTAGTGCTTTTTTTTTTTTTTTTTTTGAGTTTCACTCTTGGTCACCCAGGCTGGAGTGCAGTGGCACGATCTTGGCTCACTGCAACCTCCGCCTTCCAAGTTCAAGCTATTCACCTGCCTCAGCCTCCTGAGTAGCTGGGATTACAGGCGCCCACCACCTCGCCTGGCTAATGTTTGCACTTTTAGTAGAGACGGGGTTTTGCCATGTTGGCCAGGCTGGTCTCAACCTCCTGACCTCAGGTGATCCGTCCACTTCAGCCTCCCAAAGTGCTGGGATTACAGGCGTGAGCCACTACACCCAGCCAAGTAGTGCAATTTTTAAAATAAAATTGAAATTTATGTGCAAATGCTGAAAGATATTAAATCTTACAAAAATTTAATTCTTAAAGAAAAAGAGGTGATTTTAAACCTTGCCTTGCCTGTGTCTTTGCTGCAGATGGAACTACCTTAGGTAGAAACAGAAAGGCTTCCCGCTCCTTTTCAATATTTCAGATCCATGGTGCTTTTTAAAGACATCAGCACTTTCTTACAGTGATTTAGGGATTATGGTGCTTTTATTTTAATATTCATTACAAATGCAATTTAAAATAATTCTATGTACTATGATAATATTATCCAAATATTCATTAAGTGGTAGTGGCAGTATAAGAATACAACACCAGACTTCCAAATCAATGATTCTTAGTAAGATAAAACAATTTTTTAAAAAGGAACATATGACTGGGTGCGGTGGCTCATGCTTGTAATCTCAGAACTGTGGGAGGCCAAGGCAGGTGGATCACCTGAGGTCAGAAGTTCGAGACTAGCCTGGCCAACATGGCAAAACCCCTTCTCCACTAAAAATACAAAAATTAGCTGGGGTTGGTGGTCTGCACCTGTAATATCAGCTACTCAGGAGGCTGAGGCAGTGGAATCCCTTGGACCTGGGAGATGTAGGTTGCAGTGAGCTGCGATCACACCACTATACTCCAGCCTGGGAGACAAAGTGAGATTCTGTCTCAAAAGAAAAAAAAAAAAAAAGGACCATATACGTGTCGGTTAATGTTAGAGACAATGTTCTGAAAATAAAGAAACAGCATTAAAGAAGCACACTTGCAGCACCTTCGTGTTGGCAAAGATCACTGTACATCAGCCAAAGATAATGAAAACCTTCTCATGGCATAGCTGCAAAATAAACATCATAGCAATATCCTCTTATGCTTTGTTTTCAGTAGATTTTTAGGCTCTGTAAAAAGTATTAAACTTAACTTGCATTTGCTTCTATGTAAAAGTTACTCTTGAGTTACCCAAGTTTTGAATTGTGAAGGTTTGAAGTAGGAATTCCCATCATAAAATAGGACCAACATATTTTGATGCAGAGAGACATACCATACCACAGATAGGTGAAAAATTATTCCAGTCATAAGAAAGAAAAACCTCTTTTAGAAATTAGTGAGGTATTTGTACCTGATTTATACCTTCTTCATACTTTCATGTGATGTCTGATCAGCTCTTAGAAACTGAAAAAAGAAATGACTTTAGGAAATGCCACCTTAAGAGAGCTCTTGGATGAAGGTCGCCTGACTGGCTGCATGTCTTGCCTTCCCGTTTTTTTGTTTTTTTTTTTTGAGACGGAGTCTCGTTCTGTTGCCGAGGTTGGAGTGCAGTGGCGCGATCTCCGCTCACTGCAAGCTCTGCCTCCCAGGTTCATATCATTCTCCTTCCTCAGCCTGTTGAGTAGCTGGGACTACAGGCGCCCGCCACCACGCCTGGCTAATTTTTTGTATTTTTAGTAGAGACGGGGTTTCACCGTGTTAGCCAGGACGGTCTCGATCTCCTGACCTCGCGATCTGCCCACCTCGGCCTCCCAAAGTGCTGGGATTACAGGCGTGAGCCACCACGCCTGGCCATGCCTTGCCTTCCTTTATGATGACAGTCCATCCCCAAACATGCCAGCACTAACCTTATGACAAAGACAAGCAACATTCCCTTTCTACTCTAATTTCATACTATCCATTAAAACTATTTAATCACAGAGAAAGAAAAAAAATTTTAATAAAACATAACCCTTACAGACCACAAGAGACAGACTAAAACCAACAGTATATGGGCAATAATATAGTATTGTCTTCTGGTGGAAAGTGTATTGCTGAAAGCACATTCCTGAAGCTTTTTCTACTTTCTGTGCTTTACCTTCCTATCTAATTTAGGTTTTCTGTTGCTAGGAAAGAGATGCTTCTATCCATGTGAGAACAGTATTTACAGCTCTTCAGGAAATTGTTGCCACTTACTATAAAATACCAGTAACAATGACAGAAAATATTTTCATTTTCTCCTGGTGACTTTGTTCCCACTTTTACTTCAATAAGACTACCGTTAATCTAATTTCAGGAAAAAAATGGTTGTAGTGGCCTCATCTAAAAATTGGAGATGATTGAAAAGGGCACATTTGTTTTCTTATTTTTTATTTTTTATTTATTTATTTATTTATTTTTTGAGACAGAATCTTGCTCTGTTGCCCAGGCTGGAGTGCAGTGGCGTGATCTCGGCTCACTGCAACCTCTGCCTCCCGGGTTCAAGCTATTCTCCTGCCTCAGCCTCCCGAGTAGCTGGGACTACAGGCGTGCGCCACCATGCCTCACTAATTTTTTGCATTTTAAGTAGAGACGGGGTTTCACTGTGTTAGCCAGGATGGTCTCAATCTCCTGACCTCATGATCCACCCACCTCGGCCTCCCAAGGTGCTGGGATTACAGGCGTCAGCCACTGCACCCAGCCTGTTTTCATATTTTTTATTTGACATATTGTAAGTTTACATATTTATGGAGTACAACTTGATGTTTTGGTATACATCCATGTTGTATAATGATGAAATCAGGGTAGTTAGTACACAGATACCTCAAATATGTACCATTTATTTGTGATGAGAATATCCAAAGCCTCTCTTCTATTTTGTAATATACAATATTTTACTGTTAACCATAGTTACCCTCTGGTGCAATAGGACACCAGAATTTACTCATCCTATCAAATTGTAACTTTGTACCTATTCACCAGCCTCTCCATTTCTCCTTGGCATCCTTTTCCCCTCTCCAATCTCTAGTAGCCACTGTATACTCTCTGCTTCTATGACATCAACGTTTTCTTTTTGGGAGGATTCTACATATGAGTGAGACCATATGGTATTTGTCTTTCTGTGTCTGCCTTACTTCACGTAACATTATCTCCTCCAGCTTCATCCATATTGTCACAGATGGCAAGGTTTTATTCTTTCTTATGGCTGAATAGTATTCCATTGCATATATATACCACATTATCAATTTATCTGTGGATGGACACTTAGGCTGATTCTCTATCTTGGCTATTGTAAATAGTGCTGCAATAAACATGGGAGTGTAGATATCTCTTTAATATACTGATTTTATTTCCTTTTGATATATACCTAGTAGTGGAATTGCTGGATCATATGGTAGTTCTATTTTTAATTTTTTGAGGAGCTGCCATACTGTTTTTCTTTTTCTTTTTTTTTTTTTTGAGATGGTGTCTCACTCTGTCTTGTTCTGTCGCCCAGGCTGGAGTGCAGTGGAGAGATCTCAGCTCACTGCAACCTCTGCCTCCTGGGTTCAAGCAATTCTCCTGCCTCAGCCTCCCAAGTAGGTGGGACTACAGGCGCCCGCCACCACGCCCACCTATTTTTTGTATTTTTAGTAGAGATGGGGTTTCAGCATGTTGGCCAGGATGGTCTCAGTCTCTATACTGTTTCTCATAATGACTGTATTCGTTTATAATCCCACCAATAATATGCAAGTGTTCCCTTTTCACCACGTGCTTAGCAACACTTTTCATTGTTTATCATTTTAATACTAGTCATTCTAACTAGAGTGAGGAGGTATCTCATTTTGGTTCTGATTTGTATTTCCCTGATTATTAACGGCATTGAGCACTTTTTTAATATATCTGTTGGTCTTTAAATAAGACCTCAAAAGCACTGGCCACGAACGCAAAAATAGACAAATGGGATTACATCGAACTAAAAGGATTTTGCACAGCAAAGGAAACTATTAACAGAGTGAAGATAACCTACAGAATGTGAGAAAATATTTACAAACTATACATCTGACAAGGGGTTAATATTCAGAATATATAAGGAAGCTAAACAACTCAATACCAAGAAAAAAACCACAAATAATCTTATTTTAAAATCAGCAACATCAATGGCTGATTAGATGAAGAAACTGTGGTACATATACACCATGGAATACTATGCAGCCATTAAAAAACACAAGATCATGTCTTTTGCAGGAACATGGTTGGAGGTGGAGCCCATTATTCTTAGCAAACTAACACAAGAACAGAAAACTAAATACTGGCTGTTGCATTTACAGGTGGGAGCTAAATTATGAGAACATATGGACAGGAGGAGGGGAACAACAGACACTGGGGCCTATTGGAGGGTGGAGAGGGAAGGAGAGAGAAGATCAGAAAAATAACTATTGGGTATTAGGCTTAATATCTGAGTGACAAAATAATCTGTACAACAAATCCCCATGACACAAGTTTACCTATAGAATAGACCTGCACATATACCCCTGAACCTAAAATAAAAGTTTTTTTAAAAAAAATGGGCAAAAGACCTCAAGCTGGAAGCCATCATTCTCAGCAAACTAACACAGAAACA
Organism: Pan troglodytes; assembly: GCF_028858775.2. Taxonomy (NCBI): domain Eukaryota; kingdom Metazoa; phylum Chordata; class Mammalia; order Primates; family Hominidae; genus Pan; species Pan troglodytes. The sequence continues at coordinate 22,003,644 of NC_072412.2, forward strand.
GAAAACCAAATACCCCATGTTCTCACTCATAAGTGGGAGTTGAACAGTGAGAACACATGGGCACAGAGAGGGGAACATCACATACTGGGGCATGTCAGTGGGTGGGGGCCAAGGAGAGGGAGAGCATTAGGACAAATATCTAATGCATGCAGGGCTTAAAACCTAGATGATGGGTTGATAGGTGCAGCAAACCACCATGGCACATGTATACCTATATAACATTTACATAGACATTTCTCAAGGGAAGACATAAAGGACACATTTTAAAAGCCCTAATAAAATTATTAGTTCAGCTTCCAGTTATTCCTTATTACTGGTCTTGCTTTAACCTTGTACCCAGGTTTCTATAACTAGGCCACCTCCTTGCTTTCTAGTTTCATCAAATAAGCCTGTCTTATCCTGCTCTGTTAACATGATAGAGTGGGTTTTTTACCAAAAAAAAAAAAAAAAAAAAGGAGTATACCAGTATCCTATCCTTGTGTAATGAATTACTACAGATTTAGGAGCTTAAAACTACACATTTATTGTCTCACATTTTTCCATGTCTCAGGAGTTTGGGTACTGGTTAGCTGAAATCTCTTCTCAATATCTCATCAGGTAGAAATCAAAGAGATGGCTGAGGCTATGATTTCTTTTTTTCTTTTTTGACACGGAGTCTTGCTCTGTCACCCAGGCTAAAGTGCAGTGGCACGATCCCAGCTCACGGCAACCTTCACCTCTCAGGTTCAAGCAATTCTCCTGCCTTAGCCTCCCGAGTAGCTGGGACTACAGGCATGCACTACCATGCCCGGCTTTTTTTTTTTTTGTACTTTTAGTAGAGACAGGGTTTCACCACATTGGCCAGGCTGGTCTCGCATTCCTGACCTCAGGTGATCCACCTACCTCGGCCTCCCAAGTGGTGGGATTACAGGAATGAGCCACCATGCCAGGCCTAGGATTTCATCTGAAGCTTCAGGTCCTCTTCCAAGAGTACTGTTGTTGAAAGGAGTTATGGTGTGTATGTGAGTGTGTGTGTGTGTGTGTGTGTGTGTGACAGTATGACTGTCTTCTTGCTAGCTGTTGGTTGGCAAACTCTCTGACTCCTAGAGGCCACACACACTTAGGGCCTTGCCACTCCTCTCACAACCTGATCACTTGCTTCTTTAAAGCCAGCAAGATACTGTTTGCTGCTGAATCTTGTCTCTTTTATGGGTTTGCCTGATTAGGTCAGGCCCACCAAGAATCATCTTCCTTTAATTTGAAATTTTAACTTGAAGTCAACTCATTAGAACCTTAATTACATCTGTAAAATCTTTTGTACCATATGACATAATATAATCACAAGAGTGATATTTCATATTTACTAATCACATTTACATTCAAAAGGAGAAGATTATACAGAGCACATAAATCAGAAGGCAGGAATTTGGGTGGCTACCTTGGAATTTTGCTGACTGCAGAAGGGAAATGAAGCCAATTTCATTTGGCTGTCATGAGCATCTAAGATGTTGAATATATGGTGCCTGAAATAGTGTGGGAGCATAGCTGATACGCCACGGATGCAGATTATTACTCCTACATCATCTGAGCCTCTGCCATAGTTCCCTGTTTTGTACCCTCGAAGACTTAAAAAACCAGAGTAAAGTCTTCTTTTTTATTTTTTCATTTTATTTTTATTTATTTATTCATTCTACTGTAAGTTCTGGGATACATGTGCAGAACGTGCAGGTCTGTTACATAGGTATACATGTGCCATGGTGGTTTGCTGCACCTATCAACCCATCATCTAGGTTTTAAGCCTCGCATGCATTAGGTCCTAATGCTCCCCCTCCCCTTGGCCCCCACCCCCTGACATGCCCTGGTGTGTGATGTTCCCCTCTCTGTGTCCATGTGTTCTCACTGTTCAACTCCCACTTATGAGTGAGAACACGGGGTATTTGGTTTTCTGTTTCTGTGTTAGTTTGCTAAGAATGATGGCTTCCAGCTTCATCCATGTCCCTTTTAAAAAAATTTTTTTTTTTTTTTTTGAGATGGAGTCTAGCTCTGCCACCCAGACTGGAGTGCAATGGCACGATCTTGGCTCACTGCAACCTCTGCCTCCCAGGTTCAAGCAATTCTCCTGCCTCAGCCTCCTGAGTAGCTGGGATTACAGGTCCCCACCACCACGCCCAGCTAAATTTTTTTTGTATTTTTAGTAGAGACGTGGTTTCACCATGTTGGCCAGGCTGGTCTTGAACTCCTGACCTCAGGTGATCCCTCCGCCTTGGCTTCCCTAAGTGCTGGAATTATGGGTGTGAGCCACCACACCCATCCGAGAACCAGAGAAAAGTCTTCTATATGACTACATCCATATCAGAGTTCCCTTACCAAGCACCAGACTTACCAGCTAGGAGACACTTGGAACTCCTCCCTTCCCCCAGTCATTAAAACACACCTTGAAGAATTTCTGCTATAGGAATTTATACTGTCAAGGCTGTGGTTCACATTTCTAGTGGGATTCTGTCTCTTAGCTATTCTTTTTTTTCCCAATATCCTTAAATGTAAGAAGGGCTTCCATTTAGGAGTGTCTTAGCCTTCTCTATTTCTGTGGTTATCCTTGCATGAAAACTTGGCATATATTTGAGTGACGTCATGCTCAAAGTTGGAAGCTGCAGGCATCAGACTTTACCAAAATAGCTATTCAATTGGTAAAGAACTATCAGAATCAACTATTTTGCAACTCTAGAGTCTATTTGAACCCTTGAGTATCCAAGAAAGCGTACGAAGAAGAAATATATTGGTAAATTTCAGTGAATTTTGGCATTTTGAATAAAAGCTACTATTCCACAACCTCTAGCCCAATTTCAGGGAACTGTGGGGATGGCAGACAATATTCCTATTGAAGCTGGTAGGTGCCAGGACAGGAAGTAAGAACGTTATCCTCTAAAAATTGGAGTTGCATGTTTTGATCTGCCTGTTCAGTGAAGAACCAGCGTGGAGGCTGACTGTCATTTTAACTGCCTTAGGCTGAATCAGAATCCCCGGCCTCTATTGAACAAATTTAAAGAGACGAGACATATTTTTAAAATTTTCTTATTGGATCAAGCACTTAAGAAATCTCTGTCAAGTCATCGGCTGGCCTTGGAGAAGATGGGACAAAGACTACAGTAACCACACATAAGCATGAATATAATCGTTGTAAAAATTGCCTTGCAAGTTATTAAAGATGACAGGAGCTCTCAATGAGTAACAATGACAACTTCTGGAGAAAAAAAATATGGCATCAAGAATTTGAACATTATAAATTACAGTGTCTAGTTTTCAACAAATAATTCTAAAGTATACAAAGGAAAAGGAAATCATGACCCATTCACAGAGAAATAAATAGAAGAAATTGACACAAACTATTCCTGAGGATACCCAGACATTGGGCTCATTAGACAGACTTTAAATTAAATGTCTTAAATATGCTTAAAGAGCTTAAAAAAAACACACAGAAAATAACTAAAAGTGGGGGGAGTAGAACCATGAATTAACAACTAGGGAATATCAACAAAGGAATGGACATTAGTTTAAAAGGACCAAATAGAAATCCTGAAGCTTTTGCGATATAATAGCTGAAATTAAAAAATGCACAAGTAGAGTTTAATGGTCTATTTCAGCAGATAGAAGAAAGAATCAGTGAACTCAAAGACAGGGCAAGTGAAATGATTCAGTCTGCGGAAAAGAAAGAACAGAGAATAAAGAAAAATAATCAGAGTCTAAGAAACATATGAGACACCATCAGGCACACCAACTTATTATGGATTATGGATTATGGACATTCCAGAAGGAGAAGAAAGACAAACATTGAGACAAATGTATGTAAAAAATAATGGCTGAAAACTTCCAAAATTTGAAGAAAGACATGAATCTACACATACAGGAAGCTCAGTGAAATCTAAGCAGGATAAATTCAGATATTCACACCAAGACACAGTATAATCAAACTGTCACAAGCCAAAACCAAAAAAAGAATCTTGAAAGCAGAAGGAGAGAATTAACTTGCTATACAAAAGAGATTTCCAATAAGATTAACAGCTGATTTCTCATCAGAAACCACACAGACAAGAAGGTAGTGGGATGATGTGCTCAAACAAACAAAAAAACACTGCCTAACAAGAATTCTATGCTTGGTAACTTTAAAAATGAAGGAGAAATTAAGACATTCTCAGATAAACAAGAGCTAAGGGAGTTTGTTGCTAGAAGATATGCTTACTCTATAAGAAATGCTGAAGAGAGTTATTCAGAATGAAACAAAAGATATCAGATAGTAACTCAAAGCTATATAAAGAAATAAAGATCACTGGTAAAGGTAACTATATAATACATAGGTAAATATAAAAGCTAATATTTTTCTGTTTTTGTTTCTTGTATGATTAAAACTTGTAGAAAACAATTACTATCCCAGCTACTCAAGAGGCTGAGGCAGACAACTGCTTGAACCCGGGAGGCAGAGGTTGCAGTGAGCCAAGATTATTACACCACTGCACTCCAGCCTGGTGACGAAGTGAGACTCCATCTCAAAAAAAAAAATCTCAAACCAAAAACCTAACTTTACACTTTAAGGAACTTAAAAAAAAGAAGAGTAAATTAGGCCCATAGTTAGCATAAGGAAAAAATAAGAATTATGTCAGAGATAAACAAAATGAACAATAAGAAAATTAGAAGAAGAACCAAAAAGTTGGTGCTTTGAAATAGAAACAAAACTGGCAAATCTCAGGCTAGACTGACAAAGAAAAAATAAAGAAAAGTCACAAGTAACTAAAATCAGAAATGACGGTGGGGACTAGTTTCTGCTGACATTACATAAATAGAAGAGATTTCAAGAGAATACTACAAAAAATTGTACACTAACAAATTACGTAACCTAGAGAAATTTCTAGATACACAGAAGTCACCAAAACTGATTCAAGAAGGAATAGAAAATCTTAAAAACCTACAAGTACAGAAATTAGTTAGTAACTGAAAATCTCCCAATAAAGAAAAGTAATACCAATTCTGCTTAAGTCTTCCAAAAACTAGAAAAGGAAAAGCTTCCTAATACATTCTATGAAGTCAGCATTACTCTGATACCAAAACGAGACAAAAATGCCAAGAGAACACTAAACTATAGAGAAATATTCCTGAAGAATACTAATACAAAACTGCTTTAAAAAAAAAAACTTGAAAACTCAATTCAGGAGCATATTAAAGGATTATACATCATGACCAAGTGAGATTTATCCCAGTCATGCAAGGGTGATTAAACAAAAAGAAATCAGTTGATGTATTATACTAAATTAATAAAATGAAGGAAAAATGATCTTAATTAATGCAGAAAAGGCATTTAACAAAATTCAACACCTTTATGTGATAAAAACACTCAGCAAACTAGAAACAGAAAAAGAACTTTCATAATATGATAAAGGGTGTTTATGGAAAATGCCCTTTATCCACAACTAGCCATTTCACTCCTTGAAGAAAGACTGAAATCTTTCCTCCTGATATCAGAAACAAGTGTGCTCACTTTTCACCACTGCTATGGAACATTGTACTGGAAGTCCTATATATAGTAATTAGGCAAGAAAAATAAATAAAAATCATCCAAATTGGAAATAAAAGCAAAATATCTCTATTTGCAAATGACATGATTCTATCTATAGAGTACCACAGCGTATACACCACAAAACTAATAGATCTAATAAACACATTCAACAAAGTTGCAGGGCACAAGATCAACACTCAACAATCCACTAATATACCAGCAACAAATCAATGTGAAAAGGTAAATAAAACAATATTATTTACAGTAGTACCTAAAAGAATACCTATATACCGAGAAATACATTTAACCAGGAAAGTAAAAGAAATGAAACCAAGAAAGTGAAAGTATATACTGAAAACTACAAAACATTGCTAAAAGAAATTCAAGAAGAACTAAATAATAGAAAGACATCTCATGTTCATCGATTGGAATACAATATTGTTAAGATATTAATATTCCCCAAGCAATCTACAAATTCAATGCAAGTGTTATAAAGATATTAATGGCCCTTTTACATAAATAGAAAAGCAGCCCAATTTGCAACCTCTGCCTCCTGGGTTCACACCATTCTCCTGCCTCAGTCTCCCGAGTAGCTGTGGCTACAGGTGCCCACCACCACACCCGGCTAATTTTTTGTATTTTTAGTAGAGACGCAGTTTCACTGTGTTAGCCAGGATGGTCTTGATCTTCTGACCTCCTGATCCACCTGCCTCAGCCTCCCAAAGAGCTGGGATTACAGGTGTGAGCCACCTCGCTCGGCCACACCAGCACCATTTCTTGAAGAGATTATTTTCCTCCAAAGAATGACCTTGACAGGTTTGTTGAACTAAAGTGTGTTGAAGATAAAAGAATTTAGAAATTAAGGTCCACACTCTCTGCAGACCTCCTTATATTATTTGTTCCTCTGGTCCTCAGAAAGACAACAGTGGTTCCTCAGGTCCCCAGGAGAGACCTAGTTTGGTTTATCCATCGCCAACTAAATCTTCTTTATAGAATATACAGTTGTCTCTCAGCATCCATGGAGGATTGGTCTGAGGACCCCTCTAGTATACCAAAATCCACAGATGCTCAAATCTCTGATATAAAATAGTATATTTGCATATAACCTATGCACATTCTCTCCCACTTTAAATCATCTCTAGATTACTTATAACACTTCATACAGTAAAGATGATATGTAAATAGTCATTATACTGTGTTTTCATAGAATCATGACAAGAAAAAACGTTGTACTGTACAGGTTCATTACAGACCCAACCATCCATTTCTTAAAAATATTTTCAATTCCTGGTTGGTTGAATCCACAGATTCAGAATCCGTGAATAGAGAAACTCAACTATACTTGGAACGAATGTGGTGATATTAAAAGTCTTTTAAGACTTTTTTTTTTTTTTTTTGAAATGCAGTCTTGCTTTCTCACCCAGGGTGGAGCGCAATGGTGTGAGCTCAGCTCACAGCAACCTCCACCTCCTAGGTTCAAGCAATTCTCCTACCTCAGCCTCTCAACTAGCTAGGATTGCAGGCCTGCACCGTGTTCAGAATTTGTTCCTTCTGGTGGGTTCATGGTCTGGCTGACTTCAAGAATGAAACCGCAGACCTTCAGGTGAGTTACAGCTCTTAAAGATGGCAAGTGCCCAAAAAATGAGCAGCAGCAAGATTAATTGTGAAGAGTAAAAAAAACAAAGCTCCATGAAAGAGAACCGGTACCGGTTGCTGCCGCTGGCTGGGGCGGTCAACTTTTATTGCCTTATTTGTCCCTGCCCATGTCCTGCTGATTGGTCCATTTTACAGAGTGCTGATTGGTCCATTTTACAGAGTGCTGATTGGTCCTTTTTACAGAGTGCTGATTGGTCCATTTTACAAACGTCCAGCTAGCCACAGAGCACTGATTGGTGCATTTTACAAACCACGTGGAAGACAGAAAAGTTCTTCAAGTCCCCACCCGACCCAGAAGTCCAGCTGGCTTCACCTCTCACCACCATGCCTGGCTAATTTTTGTATGTTTAGTAGAGACAGGCTTTCCCCATGTTGGCCAGGCTGGTCTCAAACTCCTGACCTCAGATGATCTGCCTGCCTCAGCCTCCCAAAGTGCTGGGATTACAGGCATGAGCCACCGCACCGGCCAACTTTTCTTGAAAATCTCTCATTTTTTGAAACTCCATCTGGTTCTCAGAGACTCAGATCTCTCTGATCTTATTATTCCGGCACTTCAACATGTGTGGTTTCTTTTTTATGGTAAGGGAATGGCGAAGTCTCGCTCTTGTCCCCCAGGCTGGAGTGCAATGGCTCGATCTCCACTCACAGCAACCTCCACCTCCAGGGTTCAAGCAATTCCCTTGCCTCAACCTCCAGAGTAGCTGGGATTACAGGCACCTGCCACCACGCCCGGCTAATTTTTGTATCTTTGGTAGAGACGGGGTTTCACCATGTTGGCCAGGCTGGTCTCCATCTCCTGACCTCAGGTGATCCGCCTGCCTTGGCCTCCCAAAGTGCTGGGATTACAGGCGTGAGCCACCGCGCCCGGCCGTGGTTTCTGAGGTTTCCACGACAGAGGAAGGGTTGCCAGAGTTGCAATATTCTTAACTGCTTCAGGCCGGAAGAAACATATATCTTTCTCTTCAGAGTCCATTGACAATAACTAAGCCCACAGCCTGTCCTAAAAGCAGGGGAAGCCAGGGAGTGTAGAGGAGAACATGGAGTATTTGGTAGCCCTTGTCTTTGCCAAACTCCTTATCCTCACTCAGCAAAATTAGGATTAAAGCTGAATTTGATGGTGAGGCCTTCATGGATGCAGTAGTCCACTAATTTTGTACCTGTTTAACTGTCCTCCATCTGAATGGACTGAGGGAGACTCACATACTAGGCTACTGGCAATTTGGCCAGCACAACAGGTGCACCAGATTCCTCCTAAGGTGGAAAAATTTGGGTCAAAATTAATGATAAATGAAAAAAAAAGAGATAATACCTGAATGCAAAGTGTGGAATATATGGACACTGTTGAAGGGAATATCCAGCACTATATCAGTGCCTTGAGAGTTCCTCAGAGCAAGAGAATAATGTTTTCTCTCAGCTTAAATTCCAGATGTTCAGAGGGGGACGTAATACTTTTGCTAACGTTGCACCAATTCTGAAATCTTACTAAGCAGAAAGGCAACCAGCATCCCTAAGTGCCATCTCTCCAGGGGACACATTTCTCCCATGTTGTGCTAAAGAAAAAGGAACAATTCCTGATGAGTAAGCAGGACTCTCTTTTTTTTTTCTTCCAACGCAAAACATTTTAATAGGTAGTCAAATATACAGTTATTGGAATTATGTAAATATCACGTATAAAAATTGATATGACACATTAGATGATTCTATGAAATAAAAACACAAATCACACATTGACAATAACCCCTGCAGTCCAAATACACCCCCACAATACAACAAATTACAAACACATTTAAAAAAAAAAACCCTAAAGACATTTATACATTTAACAAAGTAACTGTGACTAGACTAAATACATTCATTCATCAAGTACAATAAATTTAGCATTGCTGCTTATAGTCACTAATAACACAATTTTAGGTGCAATTTCACATGCTTTCATAAATCTTCCAGTACAGTTCCCATAGTAAAGTGTCTTTGTGCACACCATTTTCATTTATCTGCAGGTGCATCATACATCATACTTAAAACTATTTCACTTCACAAACTGTTAACATAAATTTTAAGTGGAGAGCAGGTAAAAAATTTAAACCTCAATGATGACAAAATTTAAAATTAAAGAAAAGTCTTGAAAGCCTATAGTGATTTGTTTGCATGCATAAGTAATATTTTCACTTAGTACAGGCTATTAAAATAAGTAATGAGAATTTAAATATTAACTCAAAAAAAGATAAAGGCTCCAAACTTTTCTAAGACATTAATGCATTTTCAATATAATCAGTCTGTAAGTCAAAAGTAATTTCATATTCATTGCCAAATTTAAAATACCAGTGATGTGAAGACTGAGGCCTCAAACTGTTGTGCTAAATTGTAAAATACAGTAAAGAAGATGCAGCTCATTTGCTTGGGAATATGTAATGGAATGTTTTCCACAGTAATGTTTACGTTAAACATTACTTTAAATGGACAGTCTAAATAAACATACCTTTGCCAGCAAGGAAAGTGAAAAATCAAGGCTTTTTTATGCTATCTGTAACTACTACCCAAACTTAAATAGAGGTTACAATACTGCAAAATATTACTTCTAACTTCAACTATTGTTGGCTGCTTCATTTCAACCTTATTATCTTATTTACATGCCTATTTTTCTATATCTCTATTTCAATTAAGTCCCCAATCCCACCCCATCCAAAGAGAATGCTGAAAATGGTTAGGGCCTTATCTGTTTGGTTCACAGTTGTAATACTGGGGGCTAAAAATGCTTAACACATGGCATAAATCCAAGAAATACCTTTGAATGAACTAGAAGCCTGGCCTCCAAAGGCAACCCCACTTGTTTTTCCAAAGCATTAACAGATAATTGTTACCTCTTTAGATAACCAGATTGACAATTATTAAAAAGGAATCGGTGTTTCCTAGGCTATGAAAACATCAAAAACATGTAATAGAAAGGGTAACTTAGGGTACAAACGTATCAAATCAAAGCTAAAGGCACTCGAGAACGAAGGTAAGCATTGTAAACAACTTTTAAAGCAAATCAAGTTTTAAAGTATAAAATGCCAAGCTACTAAGAGAAAATGTATTAAAATGATGACAATGCTTTACTATAGTGGACACAATTCCTGTAATTTCACAAACAGAATTCTTTCGTTGTTCTATCGTTTTCTTTCATCCTACTCTTCTATAATATTCCAACCCCTAAAAACAAATGCATTTTCAGCTGTGTGAAACAAAAAATTGCAACTGAAGTATCTATGGAAATTCCTTTCTCTTAAATGATATTATAAATTTGATACATAGACTTGATAGACATAAGAACATCATCTTGGAAATCATAAAATACTAAATTATGCTCACTCGAAATACAGACAAAGGTTCTTATTCAGTTGAACAGTTTAGAGCCCCATAAGAACAAATTGTAGGGTAAAGAGGAAAAGTAAGTACAATCTTTCCAGACACACAAAACAAAGAATAATGAATACTGAGTTGAAATACCACAAGCTCCACAATAGAGCCATTTAATATACACATTTTCATAACTGTTTCTTGAAAAACTATTTAGGTAAAATATTTAGCATTTATCATTTATTTTAATTTATTTGAATCTATGCAATGTCCATCCATATTAAAATATCAATTAAATACTTTATTATAAAACTATTATACAATTTAAATTTTTATTAGAAAAAGGTATTATTCACATCCACAATTTCTTAAAGTCCTTTTTAAATACGTGTATTCCATAAGAAATACACTAAAATCATTACTTATGTTTCATAGGGGAAAAAACTGTAAGAATCCTATTAACCCAAACTATATCCGTATTGTGCTTATTTCTTAAGCATTTACATGTTCAAATATGCTTGGTGAGTAGTGATCATTCATCCCCACAGTGGTAAATTTCAGCACAATATTAAGTGACTGAGAGAGACTAAAATAGTCACATGTAGATTACATAAACAGATACTTATTCTGTTATACCTAAGCTTACTTATAAAGCAACATAAAATGAGCATTGGATAACAATGATAACAAATGTAAACAAACAGAATTAAATATTAATCCCTTCCCTGAAAAACAACAGATAAAAGGGCTTCTTGCTTTATTAAAAATAAAACATGATCTATTGTATCAAAAAGGTAGGACATTGATTTTACAAAATTATATTTCCAAATACAGATAAAAAAAGTTGAACAGTTAATTCAGATTTTGTTGAGCTAAAATGTGCAAAAAGTCTGATAATACTTAAGTTTATTTAATTCATTGTGCATAGGTTGATATTATCCCATACAAAAAAAGCCTCAGTATCTTGTTAAGGCTCAAAATAGTATTTAATTATCTGAGCTTAAGATTTATTGAACCACTATCCAAATAACAACAAAAGTCCATATTGTAAAAGAAAGAAGTGAAACTAAAAATTTTCTGATTGTTAATTATGACTTGAAATTCATTCATTCATAAAACTATAGCCAATATTCATTTGAAAAGTGAAGAAAAATTGGAAGTCCCTATGATAAATACACCAATTCTAAATAAAAAATTAAAATCAAATTTTTCTATTACAAAATGCACATGATCTGTTTTTTTTTTTTTGGATGGAGTCTCGCTCTGTCGCCCAGGCTGGAGTGCAGTGGCGCGATTTCAGCTCACTACAAGCTCCGCCTCCCGGGTTCACGTGATTCTCCTGCCTCAGCCTCCTGAGTAGCTGGGACTACAGGCACCTGCCACCACGCCCGGCCTATTTTTCGTATTTTTAGTAGAGACGGGGTTTCACTGTGTTAGCCGGGATGGTCTCGATCTCCTGACCTCGTGATCTGCCTGCCTCGGACTCCCAAAGTGCTGGGATTACAGGCCTGAGCCACCACACCCGGCCAAAATGCACATGATCTTTTAAGTTATTCAGGTTTAATAGATTTACTAAGGATAGAGTTCATAGAGCATTTATTTGGTTCTTCTGTTTGGACTCAGGCATTTGCAAAGCACCCCCAGAGAAGGTTGAGAAGGTAAAATAAAGATAAAATTGTGATAATTTTCTCCACACCACAACAAAGGTACTCAGATTTAAAAATTCAATTTGTAACTCTAGAAGAAAAATAGGAGAAACAATTTACATCCCCAAAATAATTTTCCAGAAATATGACAAAATGTATAACTCCCTAGAAATGTTATTAGTGAATCAAAGTGCAAGTAATGACAACATTCACGTCATATGTATTTGAAGACTCAAATGTTTTAAATGTTTTCAATGACAAATAACTGGTTGATTTTTTTTTTAAGGTGGTGGGTGGGAAACAAAGATAATACAAATCTAATTTTTCCAGGAACTGTAGTACTGTCCCTGTCCCCATGAAATTAAGTTATAATTTCACTGTTCAAAATAATATAAAACTGTTTTGAACAAGAGTGAAATAGAAGCATGAATTTAGATACGCACCAAACCCTATATGAGGGACTAATTTACACATAGTATTTTTGATAACAACCTAATTAGATATTATCTTTCATTGTTTACTATAATTCCGAGAAACCGCTTTTAACAACATACATTTACACTACCACTTAACTAAATGGGGACATATAAATACATAAATTTTTAAAGAAAACAATTCAAGTTATTTAGAGGAGAAATAAAACTTCAATTATTTACTTTTTAAAGCTGCATTTAGATAAAAAGTTATATGGTTTATGATACTTTTCACAATGTTATAAATTTATATTCCAATTTTCTCATAAATGAAAGATTGTAAAGAAAAATATTGTGTTCCTTGAAAATAACCTCTCTCTTCCCCTAACCCCAGTAAGGACAATTAGTGTGCCCTTAATTTCGAGACTTTGCTGTTGTCATCCACATCAACTGTCTTTTTCATGAAGTATAATATTTTGAGAGAGAGATGTAAAAATTAAAGAGAAAACCTGCTTTTGGAATGCAACAATTCTAAATCATTTCACTAAGAAGCACCCTTTGATATGCTGGTCCGAACTTTTAATATAAAACCTAAACATCACTTATTTCTGAAGTAGAATTTTCACCAGTTTTAGTAACTTCATACATAGCAATACTAAGAACAACAACCTGTGCTTTCGAGATCTTGGTAGGTGTTCTAATAATGTAATATTTTAGATATGGCTCACTGTCAAGGCTGGGTGGACAGATTTGGACATGAATTGGCTACAGAAAGCTAACTAAACACTTAATGACTGAATAATGATTTGCATTTTGCTTGAGCCAAAAAAGATGTTTAAGCCATGTACCACCACATTCCCTGCTTAACATTCCTAAGTTTCTTTATTCTTCATAGCTTTCTAATGAACAAATAATTAGTTTTCCTGAGAAAGAGTATAAAAAAGTTAACCTTTCTTCCAAAAGTATAAAGACAAATAAAATGTTGACTCACAATACAAATTTTTTACATAGCATTAAAGGTGCAGAGATATTGACTGCTCCTCTTCATTATGATTGGCCCACCCCTTAAAAAGACTGCAACAGAGGATTCAATTGTCTAAAATACTTCGAAGTACAGAAATTAAATGCTTTAGCCCATAAATATATCCCTCATCTATTGTGCTGCTAGGGAACACATGAGCAAAATCTATCATTCGCACTCCTACTTCAGCAATCTCTTGGCAACCAGTGGGAAGATGGTAGAAAACTTTTTCCAGTTGGGAAAGTACATTTCCATTTAAATGTTCTGTGACATGCTTTTCCACCCATTGTCTTGCTCCAGATTTTCAACTTTCATTGAAGTCTGACTGTGATGGTTTTTGTATACATTTTCCTGTGACGAGCATACATCTTGGACAAGTTTTTGCCCACTTAAGCCTCTATTTTTCCATTCACTGTGGAACTTAATACATGAAAGTTATTATTGTACTCTAGTACCTCTGTGTCTGACAGTTGTCCTTTGGACAAAAACTTTTCTGCCAAAGTTCTGTCATTCAATTTTGTAGTGGTTGGCTGAGATGAACTTTCATAAACCAATAGTAATGAACTTGCATAAAAGTTAAGCTGCTTCTGGTTTTCAAACCACTGCAGAATTTTCTCAATCTTCTGAATACTGGCAGCAACAGCATCTTTTCTTAAGCAGTACCCATTATGAAAAAATCCAGAGACTCCATCCTTTATAGTTCCTTTTGTTAAGCTTCTTCCATAATGCTGGTTTTGTATATCATAGCTATCGGAATGAACATGGTAAACCCTCATGCCAAGCACCAAGAAACCCAATCTCTTCCATTAATGGGTACTTGCTGAATCTTCTCAGATGAGGCAAAAGGATCATAGCTTTTTTGCCCTATCTTTATATTCATTATACAGGGCTTATTAAATTTATGTGTCACATCTTCCAGTTTTAGGTATAAATCGTTTGGTGCAGTGGGAGGTGACCAGATGCCATATTTTGGCAAATACTTTCGTAGCTCTAGAAGAACACCATCAGAACAGTCAGCAGCATAAACCGTATGCTCTCTTGGGCCCCTTGGAGGTGGTTGTAACTGTTTCAAAACTGTGCCATCTGGGTGTTGCAGTATACCCACCTTGTCCTTCCCGTTCATGTGTCCGGCCACCTGATGCGAGAGGGGCACTTAGCCGTTGAGGAGGCGGAGTCTGCCGCCCGCCGGCTGCCCGGTGCCCTCAGGGATGGCCTCGATCGCCGGTGGGGCCCGCATTTCCGGGGGGCTGGCGCCTCGACCCGGAGGGGTGATGGTGGCTCTTTTGCCATAACCGAGAGCAGAAGCGGTAGCGGTAGCGAGAGCAGGAAAAAAATAGGGCGAGGGAGGGGGCGCCGGAGAACCCGAGGGTCGCTCAGGCTCGGGCACGAGGAGGCCCGGGGGTTCCCGCGGCTGGTGCCCGCTGAGGCCCCGGGAGGGGGCCCATGACGACCAGGGGAGGGGGGCGTCTGCCCAACTCTTGGCGGAGCGCGGCTCCGGGCTCCGGCTCCTGTGCAGCCGCAGGCCCCGGCGCTGCCCAGTAGACAGACTAAGCAGGACTCTCTTAATGTCCCTTAAGTCTTTTGGTTCTTGTTTTACAGGACATATCAATTAGATTGCAATTAAGGAGGGATCTCGGAGAGTTTCTCCCTTCTGGCAGCTATGATGTACAGTCATATCAGGCAGGCAGACTAATCGTTGTGTCATTAATCTGATGGCCAAATGCTTAGGTTCCTGAGTATAATGGAAAACAAATAGAGGCAGCTATCTCCTAGTGTAATGTATAAAAGAACTTAAACCTTTGTCTTTATGGATGGACAGATGTCATACAAGATTTAAAAAAAAAATTACTTCAGATGCTGCTAAAGCATTGGGCTCACATCCCAACTGAGGTTAACTCTACAGCGAGACAATGGGGGTTATGGGAAGCTTTGTGGCACACTAAAATGTGTATGAATGACCACTACACATTTGACCTTAGTATAGAGGACCCGACAATTTGGGGTACAAAGTATGTATTTTTATTGTTCCCAGGCAATTAGCACTCAACAACAACAGCATGTGTGGTGGATTAAAAGACACTGGGCAACAAGATGAAAAAGAGCTCTCTGTGAAATAGGTATGGGTATAGGCATGGTAAGACAAGCAAAGTTTTCCTTCAGTATAAAGGACATTCAAAAGAAAAAGATCGATAGCAAAAATAGACAAGTTGGAAGAAATTATGTTCAAATAGTAAAGAACAGAATCTATTGATGCTGCTATGATGTGAATGCTTGCCCCCTCAGAAACTCCTATTGAAACTTGATCCCCAATGTGGCAATATTGAGAGAAGGGGCCTTTAGGAGATGATTGAGTCATGAAGGCTCTCCCTTCATGAGTGAATTCATTCATTCGTAGATTAATAGGTTAGGCCAGGTGTGATGACACATGGTGGATGGCTTCCAGCACTCTGGGAGGCAAGGCAGGAGGATCACTTGAAGCTAGGAGTTCGAGACCAGCCTGGGCAACAAAGCTAGACCCCACCTCTACAAAAACATACAAAAATAAGCCAGGCCTGGTGGTATGTACCTGTAGTCCCAGCTACTGGTGTGGCTGAAACAGGAATATTGCTTGAGCCCAGGAGTTCAAGGCTGCAGTAAGCTATGATTGCACCACTGCACTCCAAGCTGGGTGACAGAGTAAGACCCCATCTCTAAACAAACAAACATAGGTTAATAGGCTACTGGATTAATGGACTGTCATGGGAGAGGGACTGGTGACTTTATAAGAAGAGGAAGAGAAACTTGAGCTAGCAGGTTAGCACACTCAGCCACTTCACTATGTGATGCCTGCCTTGGGACTCTGCAGAGAGTTCCCAGCAGCAGGAAAGCTCTCACCACATGCAGCCACTCAACCTTGAACTTCTGGGACTCCAGAACTGTAAGAAATAAATTCGTTCGCTTTATAAATTACCCAGCCTCAGATTTCAGTTATAGCAACATAAAACAGACTAAGACAGATGCCCTAGTAAATCAGGTCATAGAAACCCAATCTACCATATTAGAAAATGACAAAACACAAAAAACTCATTATCGGAAAAGAGCACGCAAGCTAGTCCAACAAAGCCTTCAAATCATGTTTCTTGAAATGGAGGTCAAATGAGTCATAGGCGGTGACCTACCATTTTAGTTGCAGCAGAAGCTCTAGAAGTACACTTCTGAAAAATACGTGATCTCCTGAACTTATGAAAATTTTCTTGAGGCAAAGGCAATTTATATCAATGTTCCCTAAATGCTCTTATTCCAAGAATAAACCAAGACATGACATATTGTGTAAAGAATATAATAAACAACACATGTATACTCCTTGTGGAATCAAGGAGAGCTTTTTTACATATGTAACACCAGATGGGAACCTTGTATCTGTGCAAACATACTGACAGAGGCTAAGAGATTAGCTTTGTACCAGTTAGCCTGAAATCCAGAAGTAACAGAATCATAAGACACTGGTAACAATCCCAGCTCATAATAATATCTAGTATATGGGTAAAGTCCAAATCTACTAACATGATTTTAATAATGCTATAATGCTCACCCAATTATTTTCTAACAATACGAAAGTATAGCTTAGGGCTGGGCGCGGTGGCTCACACCTGTAATCCCAGCACTTTGGGAGGCCGAGGCAGGCTGATCACGAGGTTGGGAGTTCGAGACTATCCTGGCTAACACGGTGAAACCACGTCTCTACTAAAAAAATACAAAAAATTAGCCGCGTGTGGTGGCACGCGCCTGTAGTCCCAGCTACTCGGGAGGCTGAGGCAGGAGAATGGCATAAACCCAGGAGGCGGAGCTTGCAGTGAGCCGAGATCACGCCACTGCACTCCAGCCTGGGCGACAGAGCAAGACTCCATCTCAGATAAATAAATAAGTAAATAATAGCATAATAGGCCGGGCACTGTGGCTCATACCTGTAATCTCAGCACTTTGGGAGGCTGAGGCTGGTGGATCACAACGTCAGGAGCTCGAAACCAGCCTGGCCAACAAGGTGAAACCCATCTCTACTAAAAATATGAAAATTAGCTGGGCGTCGTGGCACTCGCCTGTAGTCCCAGCTACTTGGGAGGCTGAGGCAGAAGAATTGCTTGAACCCAGGAGGCAGAGGTAGCAGTGAGCTGAGATCATGCCGCTGCACTCCAGCCAGGGTGACACAGCAAGACTCCGTCTCAAAAAATAATAATAATAATAACATAATAATACTCCAATATGGTGTAAAATTGGGATTATTGGTAAAATTTGGCTATCTTATATAAATGCATCAAATGATAGTACTAATGTTGAGTGAATATACTGAGAAATTGAGTTAAAACTTCCTTGGGTTGTAATATCAATAGAGACACTAATTGGCCTGAGGAAGAATGAGATTTAATTAATCAATTAATCACTATAATAGGTGTTTCTGCAGAGTTTTCTCATAAAGTAAGATAGCCATAGATAAGTAAAAATCAATAATTAAGTTTATATAACAGTAAAAAGAAATATGTTGTGGAACATTGAATTTAACCGATTATTTCTTTAAGTCTGCCCCCCTTCCTCACTAACTTCTGCAAATGATGCATGTATTTGCATTACCATTCCTGTTTTACCCTATAAATAAATGGCACACTACATGCAGATTTAATAGTATTATAAATAATTTCTTTGTAAGGTGAAACTGACTAAGGGTCAGAGGTAAACTGCAAGGAATAAAATAACTCAGCAGGTCTGTTTTATCATTTTTGCTTCTTTCTGTAGCCATTGTAATGCCTCCTGGCTAAGTGCTGAGAACCAAGTCCCGGCATGTGCACATGGTAACTGGTTAATGATACTATTCTGCATGCCCAAGGCAGTGGTCAGGATGCATCAGACTGTCAGCATTATGTAAGGTAAACCTGAAGGTTCATGATGTGATCCTGATGCCTGGTTTGGGACACTATTGCTGGTCATGTAACCATGTGACCAGTATGGATCACAAGGATCAAGTGAGCTTCCCAAAGTTGAGACATCTTGGACATGACTTTTCTGTTTGCAGCTGGAACCCTCATATGCTGGTCCATGCAAGCCTCATATGTTGAGTCGCGTAATTTCTCCAGTGAATCACCAAATTTGTGAGTAGTTATATGACTTCCCTAAACAATCAAAGGATCTGCATTAAACCTATAAAGTCTTTCACTAAATTCCCTCAACATTTCTGACCCAGCACCATAGCTGTGGATGTTTCAGTGGTATTTACATATAACCCAAAGTACATTCCTAAAGAAGGTAGCCATTTTTATCTTTTTCAGCAAGATATAGTTGAATCCATCTAATATCACCATTGCCACTACAAGTAAACTATCATTAAAAATCTTTGCTATTTTAGCCAAAAATAAAATAAAATAAAATAGGCGAGATGAAATATTTTTTCAAATAGTTATTTGCCATTTTTGTTCACATTTTGGTTAAATTGTATAATTTTTGTTCTTTATCTTAGCAGTACTTTTTTATATATTTAAACAAATTCAATATTTTGCCTGTCATCTTAGTTGCAAATAATTTCCTAGCTTCCTAGATCAGAAATTTTGCTACAACAAATATAATCCTTTACTCTAATAATATATTTTACTTGGTTATTACTAACATATAAAAAGTATTGTCTTTATGTACTTATTTAGAAATTATATTAAAGTTTTCGATGGATTCAAGTGGATTCTCAGTAGATTCTAACAGTTGTTTCCCAGGCAGTACTCAGTAAAGTTTAAAATGATCATTTCTCCCTTACTCATGTCCAGGTTAAATAATAATTATTCCTAACTTTAAAAGTGTCTGCTAGTATTTCTTATTTAAGAATGTTATCAGGTTTAAAATTGAGATGTTATAAAGAATATTTAGGTCAGGCACGGTGGCTCATGCCTGTAATCCCAGCACTTTGGGATGTGGAGGCGGGCAGATCACGAGGTCAGAAGTTCAAGACCAGCCTGGCCAACATGGTGAACCCCGTCTCTACTAAAAATACAAAAATTAGCCAGGCATGGTGACGGGAGCCTGTAATCCCAAAAAAAGAATATATGATAGGTTTGATTTAATGACTTCAGAAGATATTTACATAGTGATGCACTATTTCTCATTTGACAGTTGGTGTGAAATCCCGAAAGTCTGTTCTCACTCTGCACAGTAGTGCAGGAGTGTAAGAAGAATAATCCATGCTGAAATCATGCAAACCAATCTTTTTTTTTTTTTTTTTTTTTTTTTTTTTTTGAGATGGAGTCTTGCTCTGTCACCCAGGCTGGAGGCTGGAGTGCAGTGAGGCAATCTCGGCTCACTGCAAGCTCCGCCTGCCAGGTTCATGCCATTCTCTTGCCTCAACCTCCCGAGTAGCTGGGACTACTGGCGCCCGCCACCATGCCCGGCTATTTTTTTTGTGTATTTAGTAGAGACTGGGTTTCACCGTGTTAGCCAGGATGGTCTTGATCTCCTGACCTCGCGATCCACCCGCCTCCGCCTCCCAAAGTGCTGGGATTACAGGTGTGAGCCACCACGCCCGGCCGCAAACCAATCTTATTAACTAATGGGAAGATTATGATTATTCTAAGGCCTTAAAACTTTTGTGAATATATTGAAAAGAATCTGTTGCTGTCAGCTACTAACACACATTACTAAAGCTAAGTTTATTTAGTACACTATAATTTAAAAATTGGAAACGTTGAGGATTGAAGTGTTTCATTGCTTTATTTAAAACTTCCAAAGAAAAGTTTGAATGGTGTTTGCCTTCCTCTCCTCCTCATATAACTTTTGCTATGGAGTGCTCATCTTTTCTATGCCTGGGTTCATTGTCACGCTCCACGCTCCTTTCTAAGTCTGGATCAGATGCTCACATTTAATCCTTTGCATCTTTGGTCATGCAGTATTTCTGAAAGCCCTGTAATGTGAAGCGATGTTTCGCCAATGTCACTTACTATCGGACATCTTTGTCCTTTATATCATAACCGCTCTCCTCCTTTGCACTGATAAACTCACCTTCACTAAGTTCCTCTGGCTGCGTATCTAGTGTCAGTAGTGTCAGCCCCATGGTCAGTTGTTTCTTCTGTAACTCCATTTACTTTTGTTTCAACTTTTACTTCCAGCATTACCTCTTTTCATTTCATTTTACTTTTATCTTCACTGTTCAACTCTCTTTTCCCATTGTCCACTTACTTTTACATTCAGAGAGCAGATTCTTTTGACTCGACAGAGTCTCACTCTGCTGCCCAGACTGGAGTGCAATGGCACGATCTCGGCTCACTGCAACCTCCGTCTCCCGAGTTCAAGTGATTCTCCTGCCTCAGCCTCCAGAGTAGCTGGGAATACAGGCGCACGCCGCCACGCCCAGCTAATTTTTTACATTTTAGTAGAGACGGGGTTTCACCATGTTAGCCAGGCTGGTCTCGAACTCCTGAGATCAAGCGATCCACCCTCGGCCTCCCAAAGTACTAGGATTACTACAGCCGTGAGCCATCGCGCCCAGCCTTTTTCATTGTTTATTCAGCAATTTTTCATATTTATAAGTAACATCAGGCACTACTTTTTTCAGTAGCTTGTTTTTTCTACTTTCATGTGCCATTGACGTTAGAAAACTTGATGAAATGGAACAGAGGAGCTACGTTTCTGAACAACAAGTCGTACATCTGGGAAATAACTTTTTTTTTTTTTTTTTGGCGGGGCGGGTGGGGACAGGGAACGGAGTTTCACTCTTGTCGCCCAGGCTGGAGTGAAATGGCTCAATCTCAGCTCACTGCAACCTCCACCTGCCGGGTTCAAGCAATTATCCTGCCTCAGCCTCCCGAGGAGCTGGGATTATAGGCGTCCGCCACCACGCCCAGCTAATTTTTGTATTTTTAGTAGAGACAGGGTTTTACCATGTTGCCCAGGCTGGTCTCCAACTCCTGACATCAGGTGACCCGCCCACCTCGGCCTCTCAAAGTGCTGGGATTACAGGTGTGAGCCACCATGCCTGGCTTGGAAATAACTTTTTTTCTTTAAGTGTTTTAAAATGAACTCACATGACCCTTTTTACTAGTAGGTGCTGGATTGCCCAGCTTCCTTTAGCTGTTGTTCATATTATCGCCCTTGATTTCTTTCAGTTAACATTTGCTTGGTCATTGCTATTGATTATATTCTTATTATTATGCTTCATGTTTGTTGTAAAGAGCATATACTTGAATTCTGTGTGCATTAGGGTGTTTGTGTTTTAATTCTATCTGAGTCGTTTCAGGATGACTCTTTCAATTTGATCTTGCTTATGTCATTTTCTCTTATGATTTCTAAATTTACGTTTCCTTTCTAGTCTATTTTATTTTCTTCCTGAATGATGTTGTTTGCTATTTTTTTCAATCATGTGGATGATATATAACCTGCTATAAACCCAACAATGGTTCTCCTGCCATTTAAAAAGACATTTGTAAACTGCTTTCCTGTGTGTTCGTTTAATTTTTTCATCATTCATTTTGGTATTAAAAGTTGACAAAGCATTAAATAAAATGTGAACAAATATATAAGGGCAAATAATCTCAAAATATAGGAGCTATAGTTTGGTAGTCATATAAAAAAGGCTGCCAGATTTAGATAAGATCATGTAATTATTTTCCACTTGAATGGTTTCTGTAGTTAGGTGTCCCATTTTCCTGTCTTACTTAAAATAAGGGGAAAGAAAAGCAACAGCAGTAGTTGATCATGAAGATTCATGATCTTTTCAAAGACATCGACTCCCTACAAAACAGAAAAAAGGAGTCTACAGAGACTGTCTTTGCAAATAATTATCTTTGCTCAGACATTTCTGTACTTAGACGTACTCCTTTTCATCATTAGTTTCCAGTTTACTACAGGGAA
Organism: Pan troglodytes; assembly: GCF_028858775.2. Taxonomy (NCBI): domain Eukaryota; kingdom Metazoa; phylum Chordata; class Mammalia; order Primates; family Hominidae; genus Pan; species Pan troglodytes. Next base: position 22,026,099 of record NC_072412.2, read on the forward strand.
GTTGTCTTTCCAGAATATTTTGCATTTCTTTATTTCTTCATTTCCTTTTTTCCTTTCTTCTCTTCTTTTTTTTTTTTTTTTTTTTTTTTTTTGGTATAGGGTATTAAATCTAGAAGGTATCTCAGAGAATATCTAGTTTAACCCCTTAGAAAGTCGATGTGACTTGTCAAAGTCACTGACATTCAGTAACAGAAGTAGCATTTGAGCACTGGTGTCCAGGTTTCCCTCACATCAGTCCTGTGCTCTTCCCATCACAGCGCCTTGTCGTCCCTGTCTTTCATGTTTTGTTTCTTTCATACTCAGAATAAATAACACAGTATTTTCCCATTTAATTGTCTGGATCGCCTCAACACAATTCTAGGGGCTCCTAATCTGAATGGCTTCATTCCATAGATTGTGAAACTAAACCAAACGCACACAGACACCCAGTGAGGTGCTTAGAGTCAGAGGTTGCATGGGCACTTACTACACTGGAGTCACACCGCAGGCATTTCCTTTCTGATCACTCAGTCCATAGGGTGATAACCAATAAATACGAGCAAAACCAGTATAACTGAGATTGGCAAGAAGCCTCCTGGACTCCAAAAGTGTGACTTTAAAGACAGAAAATACATTATTTTCCCTATGGCTAGTAAGATTCAGATATTTTTATGAGTCATCAGAGGTACCTTTGTAGGAGTCCTTTAGAAAATCTTTCAGGCTAACATTATTTTGTATAAACCAACACTGATAGGTAATCAAAGTCAAAAAGGGAGGAACACACATTCCTATCTATGGTTTCATTGATCTCATCTTATCTCTGGCCTTCACCAGTCTAAGTGATCATTTCCTCAGACTGACGTGTCCATCACCAAGGCAGTTTCTGTAGTTTGACATATGACCTACTGAAGCAAAAATGCCCCAGGGTATACTCCAAGTGAAAACAGATAGTGAATAAATAACGTGGATTCCAAAGCAAGTAGCATGAAGTGTTGAAAAGTTCTGTGTGCCAATTCTTTGACTTTTCTCTAAATTCTGAAGAAGTTCTAAGTTAACAATTCATGATTATCCATGAAATGAATTAATCTGAACCCTGTTGACTTTTGTCTGATGTAACTGTGCTTTAATTCTTGTTTTAATTAACCTGTAGATGAAGAACACATACCAGCTCAAAGCTCATTTCCCCAATGAAACATTATTTGAGCTGGTGTGTATTAATTTCCCAAATAAAACATTGTTGTTTCACTCTTTGAGATGTCAAATTAAATTGGTTACAAGAAAAAATTCTGACTTTGATCATTCCTCTATGCCAGCCAGGAACATTTTTATTATAGAAAATCTGTATATGCAGTGAAGATGTTGCTTTCTCACTGATACAAGGGCGGAGCAGTCATAATCCTTTCTGATGAAACACAGATGGTCTCTGCAGAGCCCCCATTCATCTTTCTGCAACAGTGTTGCAATTATTCAGCTACCTTCTCCTGTCACCTTCTTTGAGAAAGATCATCCACTCCAAATACTCTTGCTCCCTTTTATTGACACATATTCAGAGCCACATATGTGACATCTTGGACAAATACACCCATCTTAGGAAAAATTTTTATGCAGTAGTTAGATCTCCTAGAAAAACTTTTTTTGAGTTCCATTTATTTCTATCTTGAAAATAAAAACGATGTACTTCCAAAACAGTTGAGAATATAGAAAAGCATAGTGGCAGATAGTAAGTCACTTACAATCCCATCAGAAGGGGTAAATATTATTAATATTTTTACATATTTTCTTTCAGTCTTCATTCATACATATAATATGTCTATTTATTAAACTTCAGCATTCTTTTTTGAACATTTTATGGATAATTTGCCATATCCTTGTGTATATTTCTGAAACATGATGTTCAATTGCTACTATACAATAATAATACGCTACTATACACTTAGCCAATCCTTACTGGTTTATGTTTTTCATTTTTAACTTTTAAAAGTAATATTCTGATTAACAATGTTGTGTATAAGTATTTCTCTATGTTTATGATTAAGTTCTTGAAATAAATTCCTGGAATTACAATTAAGTCAAGTAATTAAATGTTCTCCAGACAGCATAATATAAGAACCTGTATTTTCCAAATACTCACCAGTAAAAGCTATTTTAATAAGTTAAATTTGTTTGACATTTCATTCAATATTAAAGGATTGACTTTCAAATATTTATTGTCCACTTATATTCTTCCTGTGGACATCTTTTGTTTTGTTTTGTTTTTGAGACGGAGTCTCGCACTGTCACCCAGGCTGGAGTGCAGTGGCGGGATCTCGGCTCACTGCAAGCTCTGCCACCCTGGTTCACGCCATTCTCCTGCCTCAGCCTCCCGAGTAGCTGGAACTACTGGCGCCCACCATTATGACTGGCTAATTTTTTGTATTTTTAGTAGTGACGGGGTTTCACCGTGTTAGCCAGGATGGTCTCGATATCCTGACCTTGTGATCCGCCTGCCTCGGCCTCCCAAAGTGCAGCGTGAGCCACCGCGCCCGTCCGTTTTTTCCCTTTTTTAAAAAACACACTTTACTTTTACTTCCAGGTGAGTATTTTTAATACTGTTATATTTTTGTAAAATATTATAAAAATACTGTAATAGTTTTGTATTTTGTAAAAATATCTGTAATATTTTTAAATGAAGCTATTTAACACATATGACATGCTAATGTTACTTAATGGATTCCTATGTATTTCATAGGAATCTCGGCCCAGTCCAGGCGCCGCGCGTGGCTGGAGCTCTGGCTGGCTGCCTTAGTGTCATGCGGAGGCGTAGCGAGGATTCAGGGACAGTAGGTTCTGTTCGCGCCGAGCAGGGGGCAGGCTCACGGGATCAGCTGCTTCTGGCCGGGCGCGGGCGTGGACTCAGCGTTCTGGGTGGCCAGGCCGCTGGCCTGCGGCCTTTGTTCCGGGCTGCTGCCAGGCCTGAGGCCCTCCTGGGTTTCAGTTCAGCGTTAGTTAACAGTTAACCCGCCAGGGCAGGCTTCTGCCCAGGCACAGGAGAGCCAGTGAGCTTGTTCACCTTGAAACTTGGGCCACACCTGAGACCTGCCACCTCAGGGTGGTAAGCAGGCCGTTTCTAACAAGCTTTCATGGCATTTGTGCGCTTTAAAGTATAGAAGCTGCTCCAGGGCTTCCGCAGCCCCGGCCGTTCTGGAGATACTCGTTCCCTGGAGTCCGTAGTTGAGAATTTACAGCTCCTGGACAGCCACGTGCAGTCTCAGAACTGCAGGCGTCTTTACCGAAATGTTAAACACAGCTTGAAGTTAGGCAGGATAACTGCCAGAGCTGGATGGACCTTAGAGGTGCCAGCTAATGCGCTGTGAGCGTTTTCTGAGGTTAGGCCTGCTCTAAACATTTGATATGTGTTAAAGCATTTATGTGCTTTGCCCACACCCCTATGTGGCGGGCCCTTCTTACAGTAAAAGAAACTGCAGCACAGCGAAATTAAGCAACTTGCCCCAAATCACGCAGAACTGTGATGCAAACCCAGGTCTAGCTCACTCGTGATCACAGTTCAACATCAGACGATGATGCCAATTTCCAGAACAGCTATGTGACTTTATATAAAATTATTGGGCAAGCGTTCAATTGTAAACATTCGTGAACATAGCTGTTGCACATTAGCTTTCCTATTTTTTTAAAAAATTCAGGACCATGTTTGGTGACATATAAATATCAATATTATATATATCACCAATATACATCTTTGCTTTGCTAAAAGGCTTTTGTGTCTTCAGGATAGTTTACTTGTAAGCCACATGTTTTTATAAATCCGTGGGTGCAACCTGAATAAAACTAATGCCTACCCCGTGGCGATTTTGTGAAGAGTAATGAACTATTATATTCAAAGGGTCCAAGCAGTAGGCACTTACTGAAGGACAGCTAGTTTTATCTATTATTATTCTGCCATTCAGAGAGATACCAAAACTACTCTAAGGCATTTCTCTTCCCTGCACCTAAAAGCAAGGGTGTCATGCTTGAGATAAGCATTCTGATAATGTGTAGGCAAAGTTTCCAGACTTAGTAAAAGCACCTTAATCATGGCTCAAGAGGAGTGACAAGTTACCACCTATTTGCAATTCAAGGAGAATATAAGATAGAGAAGAAAGCAGTGAATGAATTTCATTTGATTAGCAGTAGATTGGACACTCTACTGGTCTTGCCTCTCTACAACCTCTCTTCCACCTGACCTCTAAATGTTGAAGTGCTTCAGGAAATGTCTTAGACCTTCCTCCTTATCTACACTTCCTCTCCAACATGAATCTTGATGGCTCTGCACAAGATACTGAAAAGAGGGAATATTCTTCTGTCTGGGTGGGCAGAGAAGATGACATTAAAAAATCTGAAAGAATAACAGCTGTTGTCCATGCTAGAGAAGTGGTCATTTTCTATCACAAGGGAGAATATCATGCTATAGATATTCGCTGTTACCACTCAGGAGGACCTTTACATTTGGGAGATATAGAGGATTTTGATGGATGACCGTGTATAGTTTGCCGCTGGCATAAGTACAAAATTACTTTGGCAACAGGAGAAGGTCTGTACCAGACTATAAACTCTAAAGATCCATCAGCAAAACCCAAGTAGTGCTCCAAAGGAATAAAGCAAAGGATTCACACAGTGACAGTGGACAATGGGAATATTTATGTGACTCTTTCTAATGAACTAATGACTCTGATTTTTATGCCACTGGATACTTCAAAGTAATTAAGAGTTCTTCTTGATAAAAAATACATAGCAATGAAAAATATTGTGTATGCTTGAAAACATTTTTAGAATAACTCTGCTTCAGTTTTAAAAGGGATGAAATTTTTCAACATAGGCACAACTATTTAAAAATCATATAAATTTGAGAGGTTTAAGAGCACACATACTTAGTATGATATAAGGATTATCATCAGGATCAATAGAATACATTTTATCAAATCCTCTGGATTAATTAGAACCTGAAGGTTATAGGTTTGGGATGTTCTGTTTAAGAAGGATGAAAATAAATTTGGAGTAAACAAAATAAATAATAGGTAAAAATTAAGGTTTAGCAAGAATTTTTTTAATTTTAAAAATTTAATTTTTAAAATAGGAAAAAATCCCTGTTTGATGTAGCAGACTTAATTCTGGAAAAGTTTTAATATATACAAAGTAAACAGACTATATAATGAACTTCCATCACTCAGCTTTAACAGTTATCAGCATTCTTCCATTCTTGTTTTATTTATACCTCTATGGATTCCCTACCTCTCCTATTGGATTGTTATTTTTACATTTTTAGGTAAAGCTTAAATACATTGAAATGTTCACATCTGAACTGTACAACTTTCCCAAATAACATAGCAGATTTTGTATACTTAAAAAATGCCTCCAAAAATGAGATAATTTTACCTGCTGAACTTGAAAATAAGAAACTTAACCACTGTGCTAGACATCAAAACCAAATAAACCTTGGCTTAGTTTCTCTATGATCAAGGCAGATCGAGGAGTAAGGAAGCCACACACACCTGCTGCCCAGCCATGAGAGATGTAAAGTCTCCTGTTCAATGAGCCAATATACTTTGAATGCCTATATGAAATTTTCAAATAAAGGTTTTTAAAATTTTTTTTAAATAAAAAAATAGGCCAGGCGCGGTGGCTTACGCCTGTAATCCCAGCACTTTGCAAGGCCGAGACGGGCAGATCACGAGGTCAGCAGATGGAGACCATCCTGGCTAACATGGTGAGACCCCTTCTCTACTAAAAATACAAAAAAATTAGCCGGGCGTGGTGGCGGGCACCTGTAGCCCCAGCTACTCGGGAGTCTGAGGCAGGAGAATGGCGTGAACCCGGGAGGCGGAGCTTGCAGTGAGCCGAGATCGCGCCACTGCACTCGAGCCTGGGCAACAGAGCGAGACTCCGTCTCAAAAAAAATAAATAAATAAAAATAAAAATAAATAAATCTCCCACCTGTGTTAAGACAGTTAAATATTTCTTGATGTTAGCTTGAGGACCAAGTGAGCCATCTTGCCAGTTAAGCAAGTCTTATTTCAGAGGACCAAATGGTTAAAAGAGGAGAATTTGTACATTTGTTGAGCTTCTCCATCTGAAGCTTGGGTTCCCTACTATCCTATTACTATCCATCTTCATACTGAGTGAAACAAACTGAAAGGGAATTCATAATCTTTTTTCTTAACTGAACAGGAAAACTTATGAAAATCAACAATAAATCTGAATTTTAATTTTCATTCAACAGCTGAAAAACCATGTCTGTTGACCACATTGGACTATTGCCTAGTTAAAATCCATAAAATTCTCTATAAACCAATGAAAAGAAAGTAGTCTGGCAATAATTTCCAACTTTTTAAATCCTAATTTTTAGGTCAGGTGCAATGCCTCACGCCTGTAATCCCAGCACTTTGGGAGGCCCAGGCAGGTGGATCACGAGGTCAGAAGATAGAGACCATCCTGGCTAACATGGTGAAAACCCGTCTCTACTAAAAATACAAAAAAAAAAAAAAAAATTATCCGGGTGTGGTGGCGGGCACCTGTAGTCTCAACAACTCTGGAGGCTGAGGCAGGAGAATGGCATGAACCTGGGAAGCGGAGCTTGCAGTGAGCCGAGATCGTGCCACTGCACTCCAGTCTGGGCGACAGAGCCAGACTCCGTCTCAAAAAAAAAAAAAAAAAAAAAAAAAAAATTCTAATTTTTAGTTACAAAGAAAAAGGATAGAACGAGGCTTTTCAAGGAATTCTTGCTCATCCCTTCAATAATTTGGCAGGCAACACAGTCCTAGAATTCAGCTTCCTTTTTGGTTTTATTACTATTAAATAGATACTTTCATATAAATGGAAACATTTTTCCTCAAAACATCAATTCAAAACATACTCCTTATATTAAAGGCTATGGCACCACATTTTTTGTAAATTCCCTATGTGTAACTTTTTCCTGTTGGTATGTGATTTTTTTCATTTAATATGACTATCTGCTGGTGTTGGGGGCAATAGGTTTGTGAATATTCTGTGGATATGTCCATGCATAGGTGTATATATATACCTATATTTTTCCAGCTAATACCTCAAATGTGTGATTGTTTAATATATACCACACTATGTTTGCACAGAGCAGGGCTTCTATTAGCAGTGGATATTTTTATTTCTTTTTTTTTTTTTTTTTTTTTTTGAGACGGAGTCTCTCTCTGTTGCCCAGGCTGGAGTGCAGTGGCGTGATCTCGGCTCACTGCAAGCTCTGCCTCCCAGGTTCACGCCATTCTCCTACCTCAGCCTACCGAGTAGCTGGGACTACAGGCGCCGGCCACCACGCCCGGCTAATTTTTTGTATTTTTTGTAGAGACAGGGTTTCACCGTGTTAGCCAGGATGGTCTCGATCTCCTGACCTCGTGATCCACCCGCCTCGGCCTCCCAAAATGCTGGAATTACAGGCATGAGCCGCCACGCCCAGTGGATATTTTTATTTCTAACTTTGAAAATCAGTCCACACAATTTCATTGGTGTGAATTCTTTCTGTTGCTCTTTTTCATATTTTAATGCAGAGATTCCTCTTACAAGGCCCATGCTTCAAACACAATTATATCTTTCTATATCCAGCCAGCTGGAAATATATAGGGGTAAGAAGTATTTCTTGAAAAGTATTTGTTTAGTAAGTTAGTAACAACTGGGATTACTAGTTGCCAAGATGTCTTGTAACTGCCTAGCAGATGACACTTGCCGTGGCAAGTCTCATTCACTTCAGTACAAGACTCTGTACATTTCAATCTGATATTCTATTTTGCCATTTAAGTACACCATTAAAATCATAGAGATTTTCAGTGACATTGGAGTACTGTAAATATTAGTTTCAAAAAGAATTATTTTGAATAGGATGATTAAACCAATAAGAAGAAAGAAACACACAGAAATGATATTTTGCAGTTTATCTGTATTAAGAAATGCTTCTTGCCAATTTCTGGTTTTGGTTTTTGGATTGCTACATAAGACTTTCTTTCCATTTACTTTATGTGTTTTTAAAAGCTGCAGGTGATTTTTAAGGTTTGATGGAATTATAATGGGAGCCTTGTATAAGTTAAATGAAACTGGTAAAGGAGAGCTTACTTTGTCTATAATGCGTTCAGGATTATAACTTAGATTTAAAAATGAAATGTCTGACTTGTAAAATATTTAATGTTATATCAGACTTCAATAAGATTTTCTGCAAGAACTCAAAGTAAATGCATTAGATTTTTAATGAATGTTCTGAATGAAATATGAATTTTTGTCTTTCAGTCTCTGTAGTTTATCTCAATATATTAATAAAAAGGTCTGTTCTCACTGTAAAAAAAATTCATATTATAATGACATGAATATACAGGCTTCCAAATTAGTTCTTTTTATATCTGTATTTTTTAAACCTCTTGAGTTGGGTTATTTTTATTTCCATTTCCTGGCTCTTCTGCCGCATGAAAATCATGCTTCCACTTTTCTTGCACCCTTTGATAAGCCTCAAAGTTACTATATGGGGTACCCGAAAGACAAGATATTGTCACTAGCCTCAAAAATTTTACTATTATGGACACACAGGCACCAATGGTTTCCCTGTTTCTGAAAGCTCCCAGTTTACACAGATAGAACTTCATGCTTTATATTCTTTATCAGACTTCACATAGTTGAAAATTATTTCCTTCCAATCTGGAAAAGATGATTTTTGAGTTGTAACTGATCACAAATTGCTAGTCAGTCTGTGTGTTCATCCTACGGTTTCAACATCTTCTAAACTGTGTTTATGGTACTAGTTTTAATTCATTTTTATATTAAAAACAGTCATTTTCATCACACATACCTGCATTTCAAAATTTTTTATTAGAAGATGACACAGTACAAGGCAGTTGAGCACTAACTTTTGATATTTTGATAAAAACAAAAATGGGAATCTTTCCAAGTGACTTTTGAGCAAGGATCTGGTCATCTATGTATTTGATACCAGTCGCTCAATATTTTAAGGTAAATTTAATTGAAGTATATTACACATACATAAATGTGCATAAATCATAAGTGTAAATCTCAATGAATTTTAAAAAGAAAACACAACAGAAAAACACCTTAGCATTCTCTCTAATGCCTGCCCCTAGTCATAATCCACAATCCCCCTCCTAAACAGTAACAATTATTCCTTACTTTAATTACCATAAATTATTTTTGTCTGTTTTGAAATATTTAGGTAAATGCAGTTAGATAAATGTACTCTCTTTGTTTAAGGCCTCTTTTTATAAACATTGTATTTGTGGCATTTATTCATATTTTGTATGTGGAAACAGTTCATTTATTTTTACTGGTGAATAGTATTTTTCTCCTATGAAAACACCATAGTTGTATTTCTCTGTTCTACTTTTGGTGAGCATTTTGTTTGTTTCCAATTTTGATATCTTGATTAAGTCTGTGATGAACATTTTCTTTTCTTTTTTTTTTTTTTTTTTTTTGAGACGGAGTCTCGCTCTGTCGCCCAGACTGAAGTGCAGTGGCGGGATCTCAGCTCACTGCAAGCTCCGCCTTCTGGGTTCATGCCATTCTCCTGCCTCAGCCTCCCAAGTAGCTGGGACTACAGGCGCCCGCCACCACGCTCGGCTAATTTTTTTTGTATTTTTAGTAGAGACGGGGTTTCACCATATTAGCCAGGATGGTCTCCATCTCCTGACCTCATGACCCGCCTGCCTCGGCCTCCCAAAGTGCCGGGATTACAGGTGTGAGCCACCGCGCCCAGCCGAACATTTTCATACATCTATTTTGGTGCACAGATGTGTGGGGTTTTGTTGCAGGGTCATAGGATATGCATTCATTTACCTTTACTAGATACTGTAAAATTGTTATTCACAGTGATTGTACAGCAAAAATTTCCCCTCCTTACAATGTAAATGAGAATTCCAGAGTTCTATATCCTTGTTCAGATCTGGCAATTTCTCCTATTTTTGATTAGCTCTAATAGTGAGTGCATGAAGTTGTATTAACTTGCTATACTATTGATCCTTAATGAAGCATGCCTCCTGGTATTTTGCCATGTGTATCCCTACCCACATTGACTCTGGTCTTGGCCATGTGATTAGATTTGGCCAGTGGGTGCTTAGCAAGTGTGATGCAAGAGAAGGATTTACAACCACTTATGAACACTGGGAACTCCTAATCTTTGAATGCTCCTTGTTGGAAATCAGCTTCCACACTGAGAGGAGCCCAGTAATCCACGTGGAGAGGTCTTTGGGGGAGAACCAAAACTTCTGGTCATAGTCCAAGCTAAGCTTCCAGCCAACCATGAGCACTACTTGCTAGACACATGAGTGAGGTCATTTTGGAAATTCTAGCTGTCTTAGCAATAGTCAATGTCACCGGAAGCAGAAGAACCATGGCCCAGTCAAGTCACAGAGTCATGAATAATAAATAATTGTTGTTATATTAATATGTTAACTTTGGGATGACTTGCTACCAAGTAAAAATAACTTAGACAAAAACATCTAACTGGTTTTAATGTTTATATATCTGGTGATTTTAAATGTTGATTATCTTATTGATATTTGGCCATGTTCTAGTTACTATTGATGCATAACAGGCCACCCTGGGGCATTAAGCAACAGTCAGTTTCTTATACCAGTTTTGTGGCCCAAGAAATTAGGGCTCAGCCATGAGAGTGTGTTTCTGCTACCCAGCACTGGGGGCTGAAGGCTGGAATCATCTGGAGACTCCTTACTCACTCGTATGTCTGGCTCCTGGGCTGGGATCAGTGCAAGTCTGGGCTCACCTGGCACTTGATTGGAGCACCTACACTTGGGCTGGCCATGTAGTTTGGCCTCTCACAGCATGAAGACTTGATTCTAGTATGGAGCATACCAACAGGGGGCCTCTTGAAAACGAGATGGCGCTCCATGGCCTCTTATGATCTGGCCTCAGAAATCTCATATCATCATTTCACCATACTCGATGGGTCAAAACAGTCACTGCCACAATATATTCAAGGCCATAGACCCTACTTCCTGATCGGAAGATTATGAACGAACAAACTGGGGACCATATGTTTAACCTCTCATTTTGCATCCTCTAAAGTATGGTGCTTGTTCAAGTCCTTGGGACAGAAAAAATTTGTTTCACTTAGGCTATTTTTATTTTTCTTGTTGCTGTGTAGCTGTTATATGTATATGTGTGTTTGTATATATTCTCTTTTCCCCATTTTGTGAATTGTTTTATCTCAATAGTACATATTAATAAACAAAAGTTATAATTATAATGTAATTCAATTTGTATTAGTCTTTTTCTTTTTTTTTTGGAGACAGAATCTCACTCTGTTCCCCAGGCTGGAGTGCAATGGTGCCATCTTGGCTCACTGCAACCTCCACTTCCTGTGCTCAAGTGATTCTCCCACCTCAGCCTCCCAAGTAGCTAGGATTATAGGCACCCACCACCACACCTGGCAATGTATTAGTCTTTTTATGTCTGGTTTAAGAACGATTGGTTTAACCCAAGGTCAAAAAATTATTCTCATATGTAATATTATAGAAACTATATTTCTTTACCTTTCACACTTAAGTCTCCATTGGAATTGACTTTAGTATATGCATTAGGAAAAAGACAAATTTTTTTCCTTATGAGGTTATCTGATTGATCTAGTCTCATTTGCTAAAAAGGAAGAATCTTTTTTTCTAACTTGGGTAACTACGTATATCTGGATCTGTTTCTAGACACTCTATTCTATTCCATTAGTCTATTTTTCCTATCTATCTATCCCAACACCAGAATGTCTTAATCACTGTAGCTTTGTAGCTTTATAATACATTTTGATATCTGGTAGTACAAATCAGCTTGCCACTACACACACACACACATGCACACACACACACAAAACCCTACTGAGATTTTCACTGGGATTACAGAAAATTTATACAAAAATTGGAAAAAATTTACAGATTATAAATAATGAGTCTTTCAATCCATGAATATGGTATATATCCCATTTATGTAATTTCTCTCAATTATGTTTTATGGCTTTCAGTGTAGAAGTTTTGCACATCTTGATTACATTTATCCTGAAGTCTGTAATGTTTGTGTTGCTATTGCAAATGATATTCTAAATTCTAACTTTTTTATAAATCTTTTTTCTATTTTTTGCTAGTATATAGGAACATAATTATTTCACTTAATCAGCAAGCTTGCTAACTATAATTATTTTTGACAGCTTTTCCAAAGATATTTTTGGATTTCCTACATAGCCACTTACGTCTGCAAATAATGAAAGTTTATTTCTTCTTTTCTAATCTATTTAGATTCCTGCTTTTAATCATTTATACATATTTCTTGCCTTATTGCACTGACAAGACATAATGTTAAATATTGCAGTAGCAGCCGATAACTTGGTATAATTCCTGATCTCAAGGGAAAAGCTTTTATCATTTCATCTTTCAGTTTCATACTTGTGATTTTTTTTAGTAATGATTATTAAAATAGAGAAAATTTATTTTTTTGTGATGTTTCATTTTTAATGTATAACAGTTTTCTGAAATATTACCGTTGTTTTCATTGTATAGGTACATGTACATGTGCACACACAGACACATGCATGTGTGTAAATACTAATTTTTATTTATTTTTTTTTTTATTGGTCATCCTTGGGTGTTTCTCGCAGAGGGGGATTTGGCAGGGTCATAGGACAATAGTGGAGGGAAGGTCAGCAGATAAACAAGTGAACAAAGGTCTCTGGTTTTCCTAGGCAGAGGACCCTGCGGCCTTCCGCAGTGTTTGTGTCCCTGGGTACTTAAGATTAGGGAGTGGTGATGACTCTTAACGAGCATGCTGCCTTCAAGCATCTGTTTAACAAAGCACATCTTGCACCGCCCTTAATCCATTTAACCCTGAGTGGACACAGCACATGTTTCAGAGAGCACAGGGTTGGGGGTAAGGTCACAGATCAACAGGATCCCAAGGCAGAAGAATTTTTCTTAGTACAGAACAAAATGAAAAGTCTCCCATGTCTACTTCTTTCTACACAGACACGGCAACCATCCGATTTCTCAATCTTTTCCCCACCTTTCCCCCCTTTCCATTCCACAAAACCGCCATTGTCATCATGGCCCGTTCTCAATGAGCTGTTGGGTACACCTCCCAGACAGGGTGGTGGCCGGGCAGAGGGGCTCCTCACTTCCCAGTAGGGGCGGCCGGGCAGAGGCGCCCCTCACCTCCCAGACAGGGCGGCTGGCCGGGCGGGGGACTGACCCCCCCACCTCCCTCCCGGACGGGGCGGCTGGCTGGGTGGGGGGCTGACCCCCCCACCTCCCTCCCGGACGGGGCGGCTGGCCGGGCAGGGGGCTGACCCCCACCTCCCTCCCGGACAGGGTGGCTGCCGGGCGGAGACGCTCCTCACTTCCCAGACTGGGTGGCTGCCGGATGGAGGGGCTCCTCACTTCTCAGACGGGGTGGTTGCCAGGCAGAGGGTCTCCTCACTTCTCAGAGGGGGCGGCCGGGCAGAGACGCTCCTCACCTCCCAGAGGGGGTCGCGGCCGGGCAGAGGTGCTCCTCACATCCCAGACGGGGCGGCGGGGCAGAGGCGCTCCCCACATCTCAGACCATGGGCGGCCGGGCAGAGATGCTCCTCACTTCCTAGATGGGATGGCGGTGGGGAAGAGGCGCTCCTCACTTCCTAGATGGGATGGCGGCCGGGCAGAGATGCTCCTCACTTTCCAGACTGTGCAGCCAGGCAGAGGGGCTCCTCACATCCCAGACGATGGGCGGCCAGGCAGAGACGCTCCTCACTTCCCAGACGGGGTGGCGGCCGGGCAGAGGCTGCAATCTTGGCACTTTGGGAGGCCAAGGCAGGCGGCTGGGAGGTGGTTGTAGCGAGCCGTGATCACACCACTGCACTCCAGCCTGGGCACCATTGAGCACTGAGTGAACGAGACTCCGTCTGCAATCCCGGCACCTCGGGAGGCCGAGGCTGGCGGATCACTCGCAGTTAGGAGCTGGAGACCAGCCCGGCCAACACAGCCAAACCCCGTCTCCACCAAAAAAATACGAAAACCAGTCAAGCGTGGCGGCGCATGCCTGCAATTTTCGCAGGCACTCGGCAGGCTGAGGCAGGAGAATCAGGCAGGGAGGTTGCAGTGAGCGGAGATGGCAGCAGTACAGTCCAGCTTCGGCTCGGCATCAGAGGGAGACCGTGGAAAGAGAGGGAGAGGGAGACCGTGGGGAGAGGGAGAGGGAGACGGAGAGGGAGAGGGAGACAGAGAGGGAGACGGGAGAGGGAGACGGAGAGGGAGAGGGAGAGGGAGACAGAGAGGGAGAGAGAGAGGGAGACGGAGAGGGAGAGGGAGACGGAGAGGGAGACGGAGAGGGAGACGGAGAGGGAGACGGAGAGGGAGAATACTAATTTGAAAATTTATTTTTTAATTGTACATTTTTATGGGAGCTTCCTGATTGAGGTATACTCCACCCAGTCTTAAATCTGAGCTCCATAGAAACTGAGGCAAAGACAGAATCATGACTAATTACATAGCCATCATTGTTTACTAGAAGGAATCATACCCAAATGAATGAAAGCTCCATGAGAAAAAGAACTTCACATGGAGTCTTCAATGTCATGTAACAAGTGCCTAGAACAGGGCCAGGCAAACAGTAAACATTCAATTAACATTTGCTGGCTGGGTGCAGCGGCTCACACCTGTAATCCCAGCACTTTGGGAGGCCGAGGAGGGTGGATCACAAGGTCAGGAGATCGAGACCATCCTGGCTAACATGGTGAAACCCCGTCTCTACTAAAAATACAAAAAAGTTAGCCGGGCATGGTGGCGGGCACCTGTAGTCCCAGCTAGTCGGGAGGCTGAGGCAGGAAAATGGCATGAACCCAGGGGGCAAAGCTTGCAGTGAGCCAAGATTGCGCCACTGCACTCCAGCCTGGGTGACACAGCAAGAATCCATGTCAAAAACAAAGAAACAAAAACATTTGCTGAATGAATATCGATTATGTGGGTCCTAAGAGGACTTTGTTTTGCCTAAAGTTCTTTGTTAGAAGTTCTAATCAACTAATAATGACACCCTTGCAGAAATTTTATTTTTAAATGAAGACATGTATTATATTTGGCTGTTTCTTAAATGAGCCTCTGTGAAAGTCATGGGCAGTAGAGTAAATTGTACTTGTGGGAAATGCAATTGTACTTGTACTTAATGCAAGGCCAAAGTGATGTAGTTTGGGTTTGCAGCTTATTGGTTCAGTACAGGTTTAGTGCCAACTTTCCAATAACTTTAAATAATAAATGCTGCTCAGAATGGAATAATCTATTATTCTAAAGCACAGTTCCATTTGCTTAAGAATATGTAAATATCGCACCTTCTTGTATAACTTCTATAAAAAGATTTTGAAGTTTTAATTATTTAAAGGTTATATATGAAAAGCTACTTTAGAGGGAACTTTTTTATAACATGGTGTTCTTTTATTTTCCAGGAAGAGAGAAGAAGCCAAAAAGTAATTAAAATAATGAAGGTGAAAGTGATTATTATCTCCATAGTATCTCCAAAAACGAAATAGAATGAAACACAATGAAAAACGAATTTAAACAATACAGAAAATAATTAAAACCTTGCTAAAATTGTTTAGATTCTCTGGCTTCCAGTGAAAAATCAGACTAAAGGATGACTAATTAAATCAGTGTTTTCACTGTAGGAAATGCTAACGTCTAAAGAGGCAGAAGAAGAAAAAAATATTTTACAGGTCAGGGATAAGTCATGAAAAGGATAATAGGGAAAAAGGATAAAATAGTCAAAAACAGGTAAGGAGGGGATTAAATGACAGTAATACTGCTCTTTTAGAAACTCTATTTAATTGACTTTGCCACCATGAAAGCTTTCATATTCTCCAAATATCACTAGGGAGTCCTCAAAATTATTTATATATGACTTAATGACTCATAATAGAAAATATATTCGATATAACATGGGACTCTGTGTAAACTGGGGGCTTTTTCAGAGTAACAGCTTGTCAATAATTCATCTTGTCCATGGTCAAATCTCGTCAAAGTTCACCTCATGGCTATACATTCGAAGTTCAAGTCTCTCACCAAAATACAACATAAATTTCAGAGAAACAGACCTGCTCTTGTATATGTATATATACATATCAATTAAGTGGTGCATTTTCTTTTTTTTTTTTAATAATGAACGTCGTTTATTTTCATAAAGGAAAAATACCTGTTTTTTTTAATTATTATTATACTTTAAGTTTTAGGGTACATGTGCACAATGTGCAGGTTAGTTACATATGTATACATGTGCCATGCTGGTTTGTAATAGAAGTAACAGCTGCAAGAACTATCTGACAAGGTATTATAAAACTCTAACCTACTGCATCAACACTTAGTATCATAAAGCTGTTGTCCTGCAAGTCTCTCAGAGGTAACTATTAATAAAATCAGGTTAAGAATTCTACCATATCATCCTCCTATTGATGATTTGCATAGGAACTATGGCAAGCAGCTTAGGCACTGGAATATTTCAAATAAATTAATAATGCTGAAATAAGTCAAACACTATTTTGCTTACTACTGCAGAAAATATAATGCTATGACTGCTGATAATCTCTGAAAGTTATTCATTGTGTATAACTGAAACTGTATATACATTGAACAGCAACTGCCTAATTCCCCTTCCCTGCAGCCCTGGGCAGCTACCATTCTACTTTCTGTTTCTCTGAATTTGACTATGTTAGATATCCTATATGAGTGAAATTATGTAATATTTGTCATTATGCTGCCGGCTAATATCAATTAGCATCATATCCTCCAGGTTCATCTATGTTGTAGCATGTGACAGGATTTTCTTGTTTTTTTAAGGCTGAAAAATATTCCATGGTATGCATTTACCACATTTTCTTCATTCAACCATTAATGGACATTTAGTTTATTTGTATATCTTAGCTACTGTGAATAGTGCTACAGTGAACATGAAATCCTTTCTCAAAAAAAGTAAAAATAGAACTACCATGTGCATTTCCACTCTGCAATCTCACTCAGATTACATAACCCAAAAAAATTGGAAACAAGATCTTAAACCACTTTTTTTTAACAAATGGTGATTTGAGTCAAGAGAGTAGTAACTTGAGAGATCACATAACTAAGAAATGGTGGAGTTAGAAATCAGATCCAGATGTGTCTAACTCTAGTATGTATTCTTAAACAAAACATTAATAATTGTTTCAGAAATAAGTAATATATATCTTTTTATCATTTTTTAAAAAACTGTGAATGCATGATAGCAGATTACCTGATGACCATATGAGCCTGTCAGAAAATGAATTTGTAGTGTCTGTTTTAGCATAAGGAATAAAGGAATATAAATGTACAGAAACACTTATGTAAATCCCATTGTGCTGGCAGAATTGGCTATCTGGAAGAAAATACTGACCACTTACTGCATATCATTAAAAAATATTAAATTTTAAATGGTTTCAAGTTTAAAATATGAAGAGTGATAATTAAGAAAGTAAGGCTGATGCCATGTCTCAAGCCTGTACTCCCAACACTTTGGGAGGCCGAGGTGGGCTGATCACTTGAGATCAGGAGTTCAAGACTAGCCTGGCCAATATGGTGAAACCCCCATCTCTACTAAAAATACAAAAATTAGCCGGGCGCGGTGTTGGGTGCCTGTAGTCCCAGCTACTCGGGAGGCTGAGGCAGGAGAATTGAATTGCTGGAGCCCAAGAGGCGGAGGTTGCAGTGAGCCAAGATCGCACCAGTGCACTCCAGCCTGGGCAACAGAGCAAGACTCTGTCTCAAAAATAAATAAATAAGAAAGTGAAAAACTAAAGAGTTCAGGGGAACATCTTAAAATAATGGAATGGAGCCTGCTGAAGCAGGATGTGATTACAAATGAATTTGAATTCATTTATATGACAATATGAATTGGGTACTTACCATGTATCAGACACTCTTCTAGGTACTAGGGTTATGGTATGAACAAAGCAGACAATAACACCTGTATGTGGAATTTATATTTTACTGGGGAAAAGACATGATAAATACAATAATTAAGAAAAATAATATGAAATGGTGATTAGTGCTAAAGAGAACAAAAAGAAAATGGGACAGAGAATGCTGGAGCAGGACTGATGGATTTTCACTGAGATGGACACGAGAAGCAGTCCTGCAATGGGACGTTTAAACAGAGATCTGAACAAGGCGAGGGAGTGTACCATTGCGGTAAGTGGCGAATGAGCTCTCCCAGGAGAGAGGCGCACATGAAGTCCTCGAGGTAACAGTATGAGTACCAAGCTGGAGGCCAATGTAGCTGGAGCAAAGTTAGCAATGGGGAGGGGCCAGTATGCACAGAGCTGCTCCTATATTTTAATGGTTGCAGAGCTGCTGAGAAGTCCGTGTGCACATATTTTTCTTTATAATTAATAATCAGTGTTCTGAGGTCTTTGTAAAACACACAACTTTTAGCAGAATGACTGCCCAGCTGAAAAGTTGAGCGTTGACTACAGGGATCCACTCAGAGGAGGAAGCCAATCCCAGGGCAGTTCACCTCATACCCGGGCAGCCTGGTCTGTAAGGTCCCTCAGCCCCGCTGTGATTATGAACAACTCTAGAAGGTGAGCATTCGTAAGAAATGAGCAATGTCGGCCGGGCGCGGTGGCTCACGCCTGTAATCCCAGCACTTTGGGAGGTCAAGACGGGCGGATGACGAGGTCAGGAGATCGAGACCATCCTGGCTAACAAGGTGAAACCCCGTCTCTACTAAAAATACAAAAAAATTAGCCGGGCATGGTGTTGAGCACCTGTAGTCCCAGCTACTCGGGAGGCTGACGCAGGAGAATGGCGTGAACCCGGGGGGCAGAGCTTGCAGAGCCGAGATTGCGCCACTGCACTCCAGCCTGGGCGACACAGCAAGACTCCATCTCAAAAAAAGAAAAAAGAAAAAAGAAATGAGCAATGTCTTCTGCAAGCTATACGTCCACTCTACCAGAGGGTGCCTCCCTTGGGAAACAGCCTTCCCAGGAAGCCCTTTATCCCAAATTCCTTTTTGTTCTTGGACAAAGAAGAGAAAGTTCAAGTTCCTACTTCACACCTCTCCCTGGCTTCAGATAATGGACCCCAGATTGGGAACGAGATTGAGAAAAGGGGAACAAGAGAAAAAGGAATCCAGAACCAGCCACTTCACAAGCAGTAACAACCAAATTTGAAAGGACTACAGTGTTGTTGCCAGCACTGCCCTCCGTGGGCCTCCATTGGCCCTTCCATTGGTGGGCCCCAGGGTACTTGGTTCATACTCAGGCTCTGAGTATGAATGGAAGAGCCAATCTCTTAAGCCTGACACTCTTCAAACCAGAGAAAGGAAATCACCTGCACCATTCTTTGACTGGAAAATAATCAAAGTTGAGGTATTTTATAAACTTTAAGTTTATTCTTAATATTATTACAAATACCTTAAGTGTATCAATATATGTTCTATCAAAACCAATCAACCTCATTTTAAAAAGCACATTTTCTTCACAAACATTTCTGTCATCTTTAAAAAGTCTCCTTTTTGAGACAGGCCTTGCTCTGTCACTCAGGCTGCAGTGCAGTAGCATGATCATGGTTCACTGTAACCTTGAACTCCTGGCCTCAAGCAATCCTCTCACCTCGGCCTCCCAAAGCACTGGGATTACAGGCGTGAGCCACTGCACTCAGCCAAAATCTCTTTTTTTTTTTTTTTTGAGACAGTCTCGCTCTGTCACCCAGGCTGGAGTGCAGTGGTGCGATCTCTGCTCACGGCAAGCTCCGCCTCCCAGGTTCATGCCATTCTCCTGCTTCAGCCTCCCGAGTAGCTGGGACTACAGGTGCCTGCCACCTCGCCCAACCAATTTTTTTTTTTTTTGTATTTTTAGTAGAGACGGGGTTTCACCATGTTAGCCAGGATGGTCTCGATCTCCTGACCTCGTGATCCGCCCGCCTCGGCCTCCCAAAGTGTTGGGATTACAGGCGGGAGCCACCGCTCCCAGCCAAAAAATCTCTTTTAAATGTGCTCGTCTCAGCAGCTTCTCTTAGCCCTCTGAGAAAGCCAATACACTGTTACAGAAATCAAAACTCTCTCTCTTTTGTTCATGACCTAGGACACCAAGAATCAATCCTGCTTATACATATAGTCGATCAGTTATAGAACTTTGTTTTAGCCTATTTCCCCCTACACACCACACAGGCTTCTGACTCAGTTTTGCTCTGTGTGGAAGAATTTCAGTCCAAATCTGTTGGGGTATGGTAGCAAGGCCATGTTTTCCAATTCTTTGGAAGTTGGTGGTAACTAAAATTGAAAAGAGATTCTTAGCACAAGGAAAATTAGAGATTTGATTAGCTATATGAAATTTAGTCAATAAAATATTCCATGGTATGCATTTACCACATTTTCTTCATTCACCCATCAATGGACACTTAGTTTATGTGTATATCTTGGCTACTGTGAATAATGCTACAATCAACATGAAACCCTTTCTTAAAAAAATTAAAAATAGAACGACCATGTGTAATTCTACTCTGCAATCACACTCAGATTACATAACCCAAGAAAACTAGAATCAAGATCTTACACCACTTTTTTTTAACAAATGGTGATCTCAAGAGAGGAAAAGTTCAGATTCAAACGACTCAAAGAGGTAAATTTGTAGGTAAAAAAAAAACTGAGGGCCTCAATATTATAGTTTCTCTTCCTTGTGCTAATACTGTGTCCAGCAGTGTGGCATGCCATATGACAAAGGTGATTGAAAAACAAATTCCAATGCTACAGTGTCCAGGACCTAGCTCATTCTTTATAGTCTGTGATCCACATCACCACCACAAAGTTCATCCCTGCACTTTGAAGGTCCCAACTTATGTAAATTCCACACATCACAGGAAAATAAAAACAAGTTATTCTAAATACTTAGAATGGAGGAAAGAATACAAAGTACAAAAGAAAACATGTTGGCCGGGCCCGGTGGCTCATGCCTGTAATCCCAGCACTTTGGGAGGCCGAGGCGGGCAGATCACGAGGTCAGGAGATCGAGACCATCCTGACTAACATGGTGAAACCCCTTCTCTACTAAAAATACAAAATATTAGCCAGGCATGGTGGCGGGCGCCTGTAGTCCCAGCTACTCGGGAGGCTGAGGCAGGATTATGGTGTGAACCCAGGAGGCAGAGCCTGCAGTGAACAGAGATCGCACCACTGCACTCCAGCCTGGGCGACAGAGCGAGACTCCATCTCAAAAAAAAAAAAAAAAGAAAATATGTTATGCACATTTCTTTCCAGTTATAGCCAGTGACAGCTCTTCTACTGGATCAGCTATCAATTGCCACAACAAAACTGCATAACAGACAACAACTCAAGCTCAGTGCTCTCTTGGCAGCCACAGAGGAGCTAGAGAGAAAGTGGAAATATGCAAGGGCCTTGTTGAGGCTCTGTTTTTGTCATATCTGTTAGTATCCCTTTACCAAAGCAATGCACATGGGCGAAGCCAGAGTGAGAATGGGAAGGCACTGCAAAGTCACGTGACTGAGGGCAACAGGCAGAAAGGAATGATCAGACGCTTAATGTGTTACTGTATTTCAGTTATTGAATACTCATTTGATTTTTTTTTTAGATTCAATCTCTTAATGATGTTTTCCACCTTGGCATCTATCTTCCTGAATATACTAATCACTATTATGTCAGTCTGCCTCTGTTAACTTCAATTTCTGGATCAACTCTGCATCTGTTTCTATTATCTGTTTTTTCTTGGTCTTATACCTTAGAATGCCTAATAGTTTTCTGGTTCTTTCTTTAATTTAATAACTGATGTTGTGGATGAAAAAATATCAATTCATTAGAGAGCATTATCTTCTTTTAGAATGAATTTTTGAGGCATCTGGCAGGGCAGATATGTTAAGGGAAATTTCCATCATCTTAACACAATGAGGCATGGGGCTGGTTTGAGATTGGATTTCAGTCTTTCTAAGTCCTAATATAATTCTTATTTCCCCTGACTCCTATGGTGTTGTCCTTCTGGCAGCACAACTAAAGTTGAGGGTAATTACCAGTGAACTTCAGAATCCAAAATTCCAATGTTCACCTTTTCAGCACTCATGAGACAGCTAATAGTTCAGCTGAAATTTTCTGACTTTTTTCACCTGGCATCATTCCCTAGAATGATGTTCCATAGAAATTGTTGTGTACATCATTGTTCATTTCTTTGTATTACTGAGTAGTATTCCATGTTATGGGTGCATCATAGTTTGTGTAACCATTCACCTATTGAAGGATATTTTGACTGTTTCCAATATTTGGCTATTTCACATAAAGTTACTATGAACGCTTGTGTACAATTTTTAGTGTGGACATAAGTTGTTATTTATCTTGGATGAATACCCAGGAATGCAAATGCTGAGTTATGTAGTAAGTGCATATTTAGTTTTATGAGAAACTGCTGAATGATTTTCCAGAGTGGCTGTGTCATTTTTAACTTCCACCAGCAACATCTGAGTAATCCAGTTTTTCTGCATCCTCACCAGTACTTGGTGTCATCAACATTTTTTATTTTTATTTTCATGCTGATAGGTATATAGTGACATCTCATTGTGATTTTACTTTTGTATTTCTCTAATGGCTGTTAGATAACTTTTTGTGTGCTATTAATCATCTATATATCTTCATCAGCGAAATATCTGTGCATTTCTTTTGCCCATTTCCCAATTGGATTCTTTATGTTTTACTGCTTATTTTGAGGCTTCTTTATATCTTCTAAATACTAGTCTTTTGCCAGATATGTGAGTTGAAAATATTATATTACTGTCTGTAGCTTGTCTTTTCATTCTCTTTACAGGGTTTTAATTTGATAATGATCAAGGATTTTGACTCCTAGGTAATTCCTCAAGAAGCTACATATCTAATAGAATCTAATTCTACATTTGCTAGGGGACACATGAAACAGTGTTCCAAGCAGAACTGTTCACAGTACAAAAACCCTAGAGATAATATGTCCACTGACACAAGTAAATGAATAAGTGCTAAGATATTCACAGAAAGGAATCGTATAAAGGAATCAAAGGGAATAACCAACCATGTGGTTGAATTTTAGAAATAAACTATTATATTTCTAAATATAATATAATATATATTATATTTTCTAAATAGTATATTTAGAAATATACTATTGAGTGGGGGAAAAAGATTGCTTAGTATATGTTTTCTATAAAGTTAGAAATAAAATATATTGGCAAAATTATAGAAGCAACAAAAATACATAAATAAAAATGGGTTAATTAACAAAGTGGTTGGATGACTGTTACTTTTGGTGGGAAGAAGAGAAGGTTTTGAAATGTAGGAGGACTATAAAGCTAAATGTAAATTATGGCCAGGTTAAAGCAATGAGTAGTAGATTCACAGGTGCTTCTTACCTTAACAAGTAAGCAGTCTGTTGAAAAAAACAAAAAAATTAAGTAAACCAGCACACTAAATTCAGTGTGTTGTGAACATGAGTCACATTCAAAAATTTTTAAGGGGGAGAAATAGCAAATACATGATTTCAGTTTTATGTGGCATTAGTTTATTATGAGATGGATGAATGGATGGATGGATGGATGGATGGACGGAGGACAAAATGGAAAGATTTTAGTGTATCAGTTACTATTTATTGCCTATCTGACATTCAAAGCTGCTTCTTTCTTTCTGACATGATATTGATTTTTTTTTTAGGTATCCACCCTCCTTTATTTAACTCATGCTTGCTTCACAGATTCTAAAAGGCAGGTTTGGATTCATTTTATGTGTTCATAAGGGCCCCACTCCCTTTGCAGCTAATTGATATAGACATAAGCAATTAAGTGGTTCTTGCTAAACAGATTTGAATGTTACTCTACTAAGAATCTTCTGAAAATGTATCTTCATTCTTTTTTTTTTTTTTTTGAGACAGAGTCTTGCTCTATCGCCCAGGCTGGACTGCAGTGGCACAATCTCCACTCACTGCAAGCTCCGCCTCCCGGGTTCACACCATTCTCCTGCCTCAGCCTCCCAAGTAGCTGGGACTACAGGTGACTGCCACCACACCCGGCTAATTTTTTTGTGTGTGTTTTTAGTAGAGATGGGGTTTACCATGTTAGCCAGGATGGTCTTGATCTCCTGACCTCATGATCTGCCTGCCTCGGCCTCCCAAAGTGCTGGGATTACAGACGTGAGCCACTGTACCTGGCCCCCAGTATCTTCATTCTTAAGAAGGTACATTATTTTATTTTTTGCCTATCAATGCTTCCTAGCCTGGAGGATATGAAAATATATCTAAATCAACTGCAAGGACCATGCCACCTTTAGAGAGTGATCTAGAAGATCAAGCCCACACATTGAGTTTGGCAGAGAAGAAAGAGGGCCTTAGCCTTACTGAACTGCTGGACTTAAAAAACCTTGGACCTAACCTGCCTTTGCACTTCTTATTTTGACATTTACTTTCCTATTAATCCAGTTGTTTTTTTTTTTAACTTACAATGTAGATATATAGATGATACATAAATCACTTTAAATGACAGGTTAGAAAACATTTACTTCAAGTAGCTATATTATATGGTGAATACTGTCAAAAGATTCAAAATCATTATGTGATGGGCCTGGCCAAGACAATGGTATGCATCAGGGATCTGGAAGAACCAGCACATTCAAATTGGGCAGGCAGAGACCAGCTTACAAAGGTCTGGGTAGGATGCAGGGAATTCCCAAGTGATATGGTTCGGCTGTGTCCTCACCCAAATCTTACCTTGCATTGTAGCTCTCATAATCCCTGTGTGTCATGGGAGGGACCCAGTGGGAGGTATCTGAATCATGGGGGCAGGTTTTTCCCATGTCGTTCTCATGATAGTGAATGTCTCACTAGATTGGATGGTTTTATAAAGGGCAGTTCCCCTACACATGGTCTCTTGCCTGCCGCCATGTAAGACATGCCTTTGTTCCTCCTTCACCTTCCTCCATGATTATGAGGCTTCCCCAGCCATGTGGAACTGTGATTCCATTAAACCTCTTTTTCTTTATAAATTACCCAGTCTCGAGGTGTGTCTTAATGCAGTGTGAGAATGAACTAATATAGTAAACTGGTACCAGTAGAGTGTGGTGCCGCTGTAAAGATACCCAAAACGTGGAAGTGAATTTGGAACTAGGTAACAGGCAGAGGGTGGAATAGTTTGGAGGGCTCAGAAGAAGAAAGGAAAATGTGGGAAAGTTTGGAACTTCCTAGAGACTGTTGAATGGCTTTGACCAAAATGTTGATAGTGATGTGGACAATAAAGTCCAGGCTGAGGTGGTCTCAGATGGAGATGAGGATCTTGTTGGGAACTGGAGTAAAGGTCACTCTTGCTATGCAAAGAGACTGGTGACATTTTGCCCCTGCCCTAGAGATCTGTGGAACTTTGAACTTGAGAGAGATGATTTAAAGTATCTGGTAGAAGAAATTTCAAAGTGGCAAAGTGTTCAAGATGAAGCAGAGCTTAAAAGTTTGAAAAATTTGCAGCCTGACAATGCAGCACAAAAGCAAAACCCATTTTCTGAGGATAAATTCAAGCCAGCTGCAGAAATTTGCATAAGTAACAAGGAGCCAAATGCTAATCCCCAAGACAATGGGGAAAATATTTCCAGGGCAAGTCAGAGACCTTTGCAGCAGCCCCTACCATCACAGGCCCAGAGGCCTGGGAGGGAAAATGGTTTCCTGGGCTGGTTCCAGGGCCCGCCTGCTGTGTGCAGCCTTTAGACTTGGTGCCCTGCATCCCAGCTGCTCCAGCCATGGCTAAAAGGGCCAAGGTACAGCCCAGGCTGTGGATTCAGAGGGTGCAAGCCCTAAGCTCTGGCAGCTTCCACATGGTGTGTTGAGCCTGTAGGTGCATAGCAGTCAAGAATTGAAGTTTGGAAACCTCTGCCTAGATTTCAGAGGATGTATGGAAATGCCTGGATGTCCAGACAGAGGTGTGCTGCAGGGGCAGAGCCTTCATGGAGAACCTCTGCTAGGGCAGTGTGGAAGGGAAATGTGGGGTGGAAGCCCCTATACAGAGTCCCCATTGGGCACTGCCTAGTGGAGCTGTGAGAAGAGGGCCACTGTCCTCCAGACCCCAGAATGGTCGATCCACTGACGGTTTGCACCATGAACCTGGAAAAGCCACAGCCACTCAATACCAGCCCGTGAAAGCAGCTTGGAGGGGAGCTGTGCCCTGCAAAGTCACAAGGATGGAGCTACCCAAGACCATGGGAACCCACCTCTTGCATCAATGTGACCTGGATGTGAGACATGGAGTCAAAAGAGATCATTTTGGAGCTTTAAGATTTGACTGCCCTGCTGGATTTTAGACTTGCATGGGGCCTGGAGCCCCTTTGTTTTGGCCAATTTCTCTTATTTGGAATGGGAATATTTATTCAATGCCTGTACCCCCATTGTATATAGAAAATAACTAACTTGCTTTTGATTTTACAGACTCATAGGCGGAAGGGACTTGCCTTGTCTCAGATGAGACTTTGGACTTGGACTTTTGGGTTAATGTTGAAATGAGTTAAGACATTGGAGGACTGTTGGGAAGGCATGATTGTATTTTGAAATGTGAGGACATGACATTTGGGAGGGGCCCAGGGAAGAATGATATGGTTTGGCTATGCCCTTCCCCCAAAATCTCATCTTGAATTGCAGCTCCCATAATCCCCATGTGTCATGGGAGGGATTCAGTGGGAAGTAATTGAATCATGCGGGCGGGTTTTTCCCATGCTGTTCTCATGATAGTGAATAAGTCTCATGAGATCTGATGGTTTTATAAACGGCAATTCCCCTGCACATGCTCTCTGTCTTGCCACCATGTAAGATGTGCCTTTGATCCTCCTTCACCTTCCTCCATGATTGTGAGGTCTCCCCAGCCATGTGTAACAGTGAGTCCATTAAACCTCTTTTTCTTTATACATTACCCAGTCTCAGATATATCTTTATTAGCAGCCTAAGAATGGACTAATACACCAAGAGAGAGTATAATGCCCCAGGGCCAGGTCCACTGTGATCTGTGGTAACAATGGGTGGGCACAGTTACTGGGACCTGGAGCACAGAACATGTGTCAAGATGCCAGTTGTCAGGAGCTGTGTGGCAGTTATCTATTCCACAATAAAACTGGGGATATCAATATCCACAAGATATCAATAAAATTGATTATCTCATAGTTTCTGTGGTTCAGGAATCTGAGAGGGGCTTACCTGGAGGCCTCTGACTCACAGTCTCTCAAAAGCTGCCATCAAGTCATAGACCAGGGTCATCTCAAGGCTCACCTGGAGAAGAATCCTCTTCTAAGCTCACACATGTGGTTGTTGGTATTTGGAAATGGAGTCCTTGGAGGTTATTAGGTTTAGGTGAGGTCGTGAGGATGGGACCCTCATGAATGGGGTTAGTGTCCTTATAAAAAGGAATACCAGCAAATTCTCTCTCTTTTTTCTATGTGAGGACACAGCAAGAAAGCAGACATCTGCAAATCAGGGAGACAGCCCTCAGCAGACACAAGACCTGTTGATGCCTTAATCTTGGACTTCCCAGCCTTCAGAACTGTGGAAAATAAATGTTTGTGGTTTAAGCTACCCAGTCTATGGTGTTTTGTTATAGCAGCCTGAATTGACTAAGACAGATACCTTGAAAACCACCAACCCCTGCTGAGCAATATTGTTCTGCTCCTTAGGCTGATTTCAGTTTTCTTTCACTTAGTGTTTCATAACTTTAATTTGCTTTTTAAAAAATTTATCTGGCTCTTTTATTCCTTTTATCCTAAACTTCAAACCATCCACTTTCTTTTGCAAGTTTTCTGTTTGACATCATTCACTTCCTTTCTTTCTCCTTCATTCATTCCTCCCTTTCTTCTTTCTTCCTTTATTTTTTTCATCTGACTCTTTCCCTGGCAATTGTCCTTGGCTCCTTCGTTTACAGTCGTCACTCTTGATGGTGAGCATTTTGAATCTCCAAATGACTACGAAATCTTTTTATTTCTCATTAGCTCATGCAGGTAGTACATGTGTTTCAGTAAAATTGAGGAAGGCTGGCAGACACTCTGTGGTCTCTGCTGCATTTTCTCTGGAATAGCTACAGCTC
Source organism: Pan troglodytes (assembly GCF_028858775.2). Lineage (NCBI taxonomy): Eukaryota > Metazoa > Chordata > Mammalia > Primates > Hominidae > Pan > Pan troglodytes. Next base: position 22,054,160 of record NC_072412.2, read on the forward strand.
TGTGTAGCAATATGGTTAAGGCACCATATTGTGTGAAGGCCCACCTAGCCTGGGCATCACTGTATCTCTGTCTTCCTAACAAAATGAAGTGGAAATTTCAAAAAAATCAGGAGATGGAACAAAAAGTTTTCTCATGTTTTTTTACTGCTTATTAAATGAACAACGAACAATAATCCAATGTTAAATGTAAAGTTTTCAGCCCTCTGCCTGAATAGGCTCACCTAGTTATTTGAACATGCCTCACTCCAAATTTTGCCCTCAGCAACTGTGGAGAAATCATGACAGAGGAGTTGCCCTAACCTACAGCAGAGGCTCCTCAAGCTATGCCACCCTACTGATATAGAAGTGGAGAAAGAGTGCTGGGCGCGGTGGCTCACGCCTGTAATCCCAACACTTTGGGAGTCTGAGGCAGCGGGTCACGAGGTCAGGAAATCGAGACCATCCTGGCTAACACTGTGAAACCCGGTCTCTAATAAAAATACAAAAAATTAGCCGGGCGTGGTGGCGGGCGCTTGTAGTCCCAGCTACTCGGGAGGCTGAGGCAGGAGAATGGCGTGAACCCAGGAGGCGGAGCTTGCAGTGAGCCGAGATTGCGTCGCTGCACTCCAGCCTGGGCGACAGAGCGAGACTCCGTCTCAAAAAAAAAAAAAAAAAAAAGAAAGAGAAAAAGAAAAAAAATAGTGGAGAAAGAGGTGTTCTGGCCCATTTAGTTACATTTTCCAGGGCAAAAATCACGGATACGTGGTGAAATTCAATTATATTCTCTGCCCAAGATAAAATCCAGTTACAGCCTCTGCTCAATGAGGAAATCCCATCACAGGTTCCTTTTGCTTCACTAGGAGACAAAGAGACAAGTTTCTTTATAATCTATTTATAGAGGCATACACACCTTAAAAAAAAGTGGTCCTCAAGTAGGAGATTTGCATTTGTTGGTCATTTTATTTCTGGGCAGATGTTCAGTCTTTCTAACTTGAAAAGTGTCTAGCAACTTTGGCTGACCTTATTAAGATTAATGGTCATAATGTATTTAAATCCCCTGTTGTTCTAAGAAGGATTAAACAAAAGTTATGGGAGGCCCTTGTTTTAGACTGAGCTATTACATTGGGCCACAAGAGACCAGACCAAACCAAAATGGAGTCACTCATGCTAAATACCATATAATTAAACTGGAACTCTAAGGAAACAGGTAGATCCCACATCAGACTTGTTTTTCCTGAAATCAGGGGATACAAGTCTGAGTCAGTATAATAAAAAAGTCCCCTCTGCTTTAACGCTTATGAACAAAGTAACCTGCAGGAACCTGAAGTTAACCAGTCAGCTTTTGTTCTATTGTTCTGCTTCCTTGTTCTCAGTACGACCTCTCATTCTATTTTGTAGAATGGAGGCATCTCTGATTAACAAATCATGAGAAGAAAGTCAATTAGATAACCAAATAATTATTATCTCTTACTGAAATAACTCCCAAGGACCTTTGGCAAGATCTAGCACTAACCAAATTTTCCCAGAAAAAAATTTTGGGAAAGGACTATTTGTGGATTGTAAACCACTACTAGGGCAGATCTCAACTGATTAGAGATGGATTTTGAGGATGCACTCAAGAAAAAGAAGCACAAGTTAAAGTAGTACCTGTCACCTGTGCTTTTTCCAAAGAAGGTTTTGTGAACTTCAATATTTAAACAGGAAAGAGTAAGAAGGAGTGGAAGAAACAAAAGGAGGGAGGGTAGGCAATGATGCAAGTGGTGAGGCATTGATTAGCACTCAGTGAATCTATATTTTACACATGCAAAGAAGGGGGTAGAGGAAAAAGTCAATTATGCATTCATTTCATGCTCAGTAAATCTATATTTTCCATAAGATAAAGCAAGCATGTGAAATCACGGTTCTTTCTGTTTGGGAACAAAAGGAAGGCAGTTTTATGCGTGACTCAGTTCCCACTCTTAACTTTTCGCTTTGGCATAGTGAGACGGGAGTCCTAAGACGTTATTATTTATTTATTTATTTATTTATTTATTTATTTATTGACGGAGTTTCACTCTGTCGCCCAGGATGGAGTGCAGTGGTGCCATCCCTGCTCACTGCAACCTCTGCCTCCCAGGTTCAAGCGATTCTGTTGCCTCAGCCTCCTAAGTAGCTGGGACTACAGGCACCTGCCACCACACAGGCTAATTTTTGTTTTTTCAGTAGAGACAAGGTTTCACCATGTTGGCCAGGCTGGTCTCAAACTCCTGACCTCAGGTGATCCACCCACCTCGGCCTCCCAAAGTGCTCAGATTACAGGCATCAGCCACCGTGCCTGGACTGAGAAAGTATTGTTAAATTTTTTTTTTTTTTTTTTAAGACAGAGTCTCACTCTATCACCCAGGCTGGAGTGCAGTGGCATGATCTTGGCTTATTGCAACTTCCGCCTCCCAGGTTCAAGATTCCCCTGCCTCAGCCTCCCAAGTAGCTGAGATTACAAGCACCCACCACCATGCTCGGCTAATTTTTGTATTTTTAGTAGAGACGGGGTTTCTCCGTGTTGGTCTCGAACTTCTGACCTCAAGCGATCTGCCCACCTTGGCCTCCCAAAGTGCTGGAATTACAGGCGTAAGCCGCCGAACCCGGCCAAAAAAAAAATTTTTTTTAAGAGTCTTTCTTCATATGTCTCACCTAATCATTCATTGTTAGTACGGTGTATTCCTAGAAGGTGAGAAGGTTAGGTCTCATGTTGGTGGGAAGGCTCATTCCTAGGAGGTCACGAAGTCTCATGTTTCACAGGGAAAACAGGTGGAAAAAGAAAGAAAGAGAAAAAAGGAACAACAACAAAAAAAGGGAGACAAAGTTCAAATTATAGCAAAAAGGGAGAGGAATACTGGAAAACTGATTCAGACTATAGTACCAAGAAGTCCATACATCCCCAGGCAGGAATGAATGTGGTGGGAGGGCAGTAGTGAGTAGACAGGTGTGTATAATTTATAGTGAAGTTTAAATTGTCTAACTTCAGTTTGCAAAGCTTCAAGAAAGGATAGTCTTAATTTCTAGTGATTCCAAGTCAAAAAAATGGGAGCAAAAAATTATAACCGTTAGTTGGGAGACTTACAGCAGGAAAATATTCAGGATTCAGTCTAAATACATTGTAGACAAATAACAAAAACTGAAAAACAATGAACAAGGCTAGAATCTAATAACAGATCTACTGTAGCGTTTTTTGGGGTTTTTTTGTTGTTTTTTTTTTGAGACAGAGTCTCATTCTGTTGCCCAGGCTGGAGTGCAGAGGCGCGATCTCGGCTCACCGCAAGCTTCACCTCCCGGGTTCACGCCGTTCTCCTGGTTCAGCTTCCTGAGTAGCTGGGACTACAGGCACCCGCCACCACGCCAGGCTAATTTTTTGTACTTTTTTTGTAAAGACGGGGTTTCACCGTATTAGCCAGGATGGTCTCGATCTTCTGACCTCGTGATCTGCCTGCCTCGGCCTCCCAAAATGCGGGGATTACAGGCGTGAGCCACGACGCCCGGCCATACTGTAGTTTCTTTTGAAACAATTTTTCTCTCTGCAGTCCCCATTTTTACCAAAGACAAATCATAGTAGGAGCAACCTTGTAAAATAAATTTTAGTCTTATTACATGTGGCCTGATTATTTGCATAAAGTGAAGCAAGAGTAATTATTGGCCAAAGGCTCTTTTTGAATTGGCTTTGCTGGAAATGTTTCATAAGAAAATCTCAGATTAAACTTTTAAAGGCTTCTCAACCCCAGCCAAGGATTTATTTATTTTTATTTTATTTATTTATTTATTTTTGAGACGTAGTCTCGCTCTGTCGCCCAGGCTGGAGTGCAGTGGCGCGATCCCGGCTCACTGCAAGCTCCGCCTCCCGGGTTCACGCCATTCTCCTGCCTCAGCCTCCCGAGTAGCTGGGACTACAGGCGCCCGCTACCACACCCGGCTAATTTTTTTGTGTGTCTTTTTAGTAGAGGCAGGTTTCACCATGTTAGCCAGGATGGTCTCGATCTCCTGACCTCGTGATCCACCCGCCTCGGCCTCCCAAAGTGCTGGGATTACAGGCTTGAGCCACCGCGCCTGGACCAGCCAAGGATTTATTTGTGCCTGCAGATAGCTGTATGAACAGACACCTGTACGAATTGGGGGAATTCCTCTCTTCTCAGTGTTCCAAAGTAACTTGAGGTTCTGGGCCATTAAGAAGGTGAAATTTTTTACTCACCACAGGTCAGGAGCTTTGTAAAGGAATTGCATGCAGAGGGTACCATGCCAGTTTTTCCAAGGGGTTTTTCTCAGCCCTTAAAGTCAATTTTAATTCCTCAAAGCAGTCTGGTTATTTCTGAAAAAATGTCATTCCAGTCAAAGACTTGATAAAATATCCAACGTCTCCAACTGGGTTCTGTTACAAGAGAAAACAGATTCTTATTGAACTTATGCAAATAATTATATTGCCATAAATTAAGGATTGTCAAAAATAGTTTCCAAATTTGGCTGGGCGCAGTGGCTCACGCCTGTAATCCCAGCACTTTGGGGAGGCCGAGGGCGGATCATGAGGTCAGGAGATCGAGACCATCCTGGCTAACACAGAGAAACCCCGTCTCTACTAAAAATACCAAAAAAAAGTTAGCTGGGTGTGGTGGCGGGCGCCTGTAGTCCCAGCTACTTGGGAGGCTGAGGCAGGAAAATGGCGTGAACCCGGGAGGCAGAGCTTGCAGTGAGCAGAGATCATGCCGCTGCACTTCAGCCTGGGTGACAGAGTCAGAGTCCATCTCAAAAAAAAAAAAAAAAGTTTCCAAATTCTGGAGAAATCAGGTAAAAGAAAAAGAAATGTGGCTGGGCGCTGTGGCTCACACCTGTAATCCCAGCACTTCGGGAGGTTGAGGCGGGTGGATCACAAGGTCAGGAGATCGAGACCATCCTGGCTAACATGGTGAAACCCTGTTTCTACTAAAAATACAAAAAAATTAGCTGGGTGTGGTGGCGGGCGCTTGTAGTCCCAGCTACTCGGGAGGCTGAGGCAGGAAAATGGTATGAACCCGGGAGGTGGAGCTTGCAGTGAGCTGAGATCGCACCACTGCACTCCAGCCTGGGTAACAGAGCAAGACTCCGTCTCAAAAAAGAAAACAAAAAAAGAAAAAGAAAAAGAAACCTGTTTCAGATTTTGGTCATAAGAGTATACTTTACTCAATTGTTAAAAATTATAAATAGATCAAAAGAAAAAGTTATCTTTTTAAAGTAATTTCAATCTTTATTTTAGATTCAGGGGGTATATGCACAGGTTTGCTACATGGGTATATTGCATGGTGCTGAGGTTTTGGGTACAAATGTTCCCATCACCCAGGTAGTGAGTATAATACTCAATAGTTTTCAACCTATGCGTCCTCCCTCCCTCCTACCTCTAGTAGTCCCCAGTGTATATCATTGGCACCCTTACGTCCATGAGCTCCCAAATGTTTAGCTCCCACTTGTAAATGAGAACATGTGGTATTCAGTTTCCTATTCCTGCATTAATTCACTTAGGATAGTGGCTGCATCCATGTTGCCGCAAAGAACATGATTTCATTTTTTATGGCTGCATAGTACTCCATGGTGTATATGTACCACGTTTTCTTTATCCAATCCACTATTGATGGACGCCTAGGTTGATTTCATGTCTAAAAGTTTTCTTGACTGAAAAAAAAAATCAACAATGCTTCAAACAAAAAGGGTTATAAAATATATTTCAGTCCTCTGTTAGTTCAGTTCTATGAAATTAATTCATTTCATTTGATATCGGGATTAGTAATCCTCATGAACACAGTAGCTCTACAATGAGAGTTCTGGAAGTTTGTTTCTCTACTCTACTGATGAAATCTCCAAGGTTGTCAGAAACTTACATTTGAAACACCCATCAGAATCCTTTCTGTGAACTTCCCTAAAGAAGCAAGTTTTGGACTATAGCTGATTATTAACTGCTTTTTGAGAAGAATCAGATAAAACAATAATTGTCTGTGGATGACAAAAGTTTTAGGACAGCCATGGTTAAAGATAAGGAAATTTGGTTATTTCTGTGTCATACTAAAATTTAACTTAATAATACTTATTTTGATAATTATGATTATCAGACAAATCAGAACTATAGGATCTCATTGTGCCACTGCATTCTGCCTGGGTGACAGAATGAGACTCTGTCTCAAAAAAAAAAAAAAAAAATTATAAGATCTCATACAATTTTGGAACACATGTTAATAACACACTTATGTAAGTAGAACCCAAAGAAACTTAAAAACCATTTCATATTTGAATGTTTCCTGTATGATTTTAACATATCGAATAAGCCAAATGTGTTTCTTTTAGACTTCAGGGGACCTATTATCTAAAAAAGTTAATGAAGTAAAAAAAATACTGAATTACAATTGAAATTTTAATGTTTGAAAGTTTCTCAAATGTCAAATGTTTAAAACACTCTATACCGCAAGACAGAATTACAGGTCACTATAAAATAAATTATTCACTTAGTCACAATCATAATTCAAAGACTTTAAAAATCAAAAACATTCACTTTTTGATAGAGCAGAGACTCAGTTTCCCAAACAATACGACCTAATAAAGATCGAATGAGGCGAACTGAATATCTCCCTCTCTCCCTCTTTATTTTTTAGTTTACTCAAGAGGTAAACAAAAATCTTTATCAAAATAGAAAACCAGCCGGGCGCGATGGCTCACGCCTATAATCCCAGCACTTTGGGAGGCTGAAGCAGGTGGATCACTTGAGTTCGGGAGTTCGAGACCAGCCTGGCCAACATGGCAAAATCCTGTCTCTACTAAAAATATAAAAATTAGGCAGACATGGTGGCGGGCGCCTGTAATCCCAGCTACTCTGGAGGCTGAGGCAGGAGAATCACTTGAACCTGGCGGAGGTTTCAGTGAGCCCAGATCAGGCCACTGCACTCCAGCCTGGGTGACAAGAGCGAAACTCTGTGTCAAAAAAAAAAAAGAGAGAGAGAGAGAGAAAACCAAATTTTACTTTTACATTAGTGTAGCATTAACACTAAAGATAATGTTTTTTTTTAATTTAGAGACAGGGTCTCGCTATGTTGCCTAGGCTGGAGGGCAGTGGCTATTCACAGGCCCATCCCATTACTGATCAGCACGAATTTTGCCCTGCCCTATTTCCGACCTAGGCCAGTTCACCCCTCTGTTGGCAACCTGGTAGTCCCCTGCTCCCAGGAGGTCACCATGCTAAAACTAATTTTTAATGAAACCTTATAAACAAATTCATCCAATCTTAATAAGTTTGATCATAAGGTAAGATTTCCATAAACCTCTCATAGCCTGTTATAGTTTTCTATTAAAGAACAGATTAATGCTCCAAGGAAACCATTGTTGTCACACAGGAGCCCAGACTGTGGCATCAGTGTGCTTTTGATATTAATGCTGAATTTATAGAAAAACTAAATAATATCTTTTAAATTTTAGCCAACTTGATCACACACAGAATTCCTTTTACAAGATCTGTCTTCCACAAACCTTCTTCAATTTCCTAACACCTTTAGCCTTATCCTATCATTCTGTCTTAGCACAAAAATTTACTTTCTTTTCAACTTTCTATATCCATTTAGTTTTTAGTTTTATTCATCTTTTTTCCTCTTTTAATTTAAGAAAACCTCTAGACTAGGCAAAATTACTTCCCCTTTAAGAGAAAACATATTTCCATGCCTTCTCATAAGCTTTTTACCAAAACTATCTACTTTTCTAAGTTTGCATATTAAATTGTTTCTTTTATATCTAGTAGTTTTCACTACATACATTGATTATGTTAACTGTTAGTAACTCTTATTTTTAGTGAAAAACTTAGGAAGTAATTTTTACTGTGTACTAGATGCAGAGTCCAGAACAAAGGACAATGCCTGGAAATAGGGCTCGTTATATTTTAGAGGCTCAAATCTAAAACCATAAGTTTATTTACGAGTTATGTATCAAAAATTACATAAAAGCAAGTTTTGACCTTAAAACATCTAGCAGATATAGTATCAAACCAGTAGACCAATAGTCTCAGACAAAATGTCTAAATTCTGAAGATGTTTCCATTTTATTTTACCAATAATTTTAAAACTGTCTTTATTTACTAAAGATTATTAAAGTCACATGAACTAAAAGGCATTTAAGTTTCTATTTTTATGATAAAATATTTGATTTAAACACATTTTCATTAAGCCAATTAATTAGAGTGCTTTCATATTGAAGGAAGAGAAAGATCCTCTCATATTATTTTATATTTTTATACTCAGTACCTGTTTTAAGAAAAAACAACAAGGAAGTAAAACCAAAGATAGGCAGCCCAGCGCCAGGCCTGAAACCAGGCCTGGGCCTGCCTGGCCTAAACCCAGTAGTTAAAAATCAACTCATAACTTAGAAACCGATGTTATTCGTAGATTCCAGACATTGTATAGAAGAACATTGTGAAACGCCCTGCCCTGTTCTGTTTCTCTCTGACCACCGGTGCATGCAGCCCCTGTCACGTACCCCCTGCCTGCTCAAATCAATCACGACCCTTTCATGTGAAATCTTTAGTGTTTTGAGCCCTTAAAAGGGATAGAAATTGTGCACTCAGGGAGCTCGGATTTTAAGGCAGTAGCTTGCCGATGCTCCCAGCTGAATAAAGCCCTTCCTTCTACAACTCGGTGTCTGAGAGGGTTTGTCTGTGGCTCGCCCTGCTACAATATATTTTGGTAGTGAAACATCACATACACATACAACATATAAATAAATAGATAAACAGAAACATAGAAGCAGTTCTTACAGATGTATAAGATTTTTCATCCATCAGTTTTAAATAGTTCGGTTTTTTTAATTCATCCTCCAATGACCTGTTTTACTGCCCTAGGCAATTGTTAGCTAGGCAACCCTAAATTTGCATTTCTAAAGGAGAAAATTTGCATCTCAAAGTATAGAAAGAGCCTGGGAATTTAAGCTTTTTTTTAAAAAAAAAGAAATTTGGCTGTGCTAGAGGACAATTTGAAAATTAATGCCAGGGTAACACAAAATTATATAAATGTATTAAAAGATTTTATAAGGAGATCAATTTCCTTTACATAGGTCTCTACCTTTTAACTGGACCGCTGAACTTAGGACAGAGCCCACACTGAATTTTAGGTCTGCAAAAAGAGACATGCCATGGGGACGGGACCATACAATGTTTTCACAGTGCATTTCATCACAAAGACATTCCCCTTGGGCAACCCAACACCAATCAGCCCACTCTGTGATCTGCCCATTCCCTAGCCATTATACACACCAGAGTCAAGTTTTTCAAAATACAAAATAATTTCTGTTACCACCCCGCCCCTCAACCAAAAAGATCAGGTAATGCAATACAAAAGAGAGTAGAGTTTTAAATACGAGAATACTCTGTTGCAGAAGGTAGTCAGGCAGACATGAGCAGGGCAGGAGAAGGGCCCCCCACCGGGATTGTCAGGCAACCATCAAGTGATGCTCAGGCAGTTGTTAAACAGTCGCTCTAAAATAATAATTGGTTGCAGCTGGCGCCAGGGAAAGAGTCTCCCAATAAATAGAAACACCTGTAACTAGTGATCAGCAGCTTCCAAATAAGATCTCAGAAGTTAGGTGTGTGAAGGAAAAATATCTTGGGTCCCTTCAAGATGTGAACCGCTCAGGGCAAATCTGCCTCCTATTCTGTTCAAGTCATCCATTTGCTCACAGAGACAGATGCATATTCTGATTGCCTCCTTTGGAAAGACGTATCAGAAACTCAAAAGAATGCAACCATCTGTCTCTCACCTACCTGTGACCTGGAAGCCCCCAGTAGGGGGGCCTTGCTTTGAGCTGTCTCCGCCTTTCTGGTCGGAACTAATGTACTTCTTATATAGTGATTGATGTCTCATGTCTCCCTAAAATGTATAAAACCAAGCTGTGGCCGGACCACCTTGGGCACATGTCATCAGGACTTCCTGAGGCTGTGTGGTGGGCGCGGCCTCAACTGTGGCAAACAAGCTTTCCAAGTTAACCGAGACCACTCTCCTAAGGCCTTGCTTTTTTTTTTTTGAGCAAACGTTTGCTTTTGTATTCTTCTCAGTTGACTGAATTCTGTTTTCACCTGATTTTTTGACTAAAATAGTATTGCAACAGAAGCTACTCTTGGATTTTTAAAGAAGAATGTAGTTTAGACACTCAAAAATGTCTTTAAAAAAAAAAAGTACACTGTAAAAGCATCTCCCTCTAGCACTACCAGACATTTTTTTCTGTACCTTATGATGTAAATTTTGCTATTTGATTTTCACCTGAGTTGTTTCCTTTAATGTGCAAATTTAAGGCTATTTAGCTGACAACTGCCTAGGACTGTGAAACCAGTTATCTGGAATCTGAAAGTCTAAGATAGAAAAAATGCAAAATGCAGGGGTTTTTTGTCGTTTTTTTGTTTTTGTTTTTGTTTTTGAGACAAAGTTTCACTCTTGTTACCCAGGCTAAAATGCAATGGCACCATCTCGGCTCACCACAACCTCCTAGGTTCAAGTGATTCTCCTGCCTCAGCCTCCTGAGTAGCTGGGATTACCAGCATGTGCCACCATGCCCAGCTTTTTTTTTTTTTTTTTTTTTTTTTTTTTTTTGTATTTTTAGTAGAGACAGGGTTTCTCCATGCTGGTCAGGCTTGTCTCGAACTCCTACCTCAGGTGATCCACCTGCCTCGGCCTCCCAGAGTGCTGGGATTACAGTCATGAGCCACCACACCCGACTGGGTCTTTATAAATCTATAAAATGTACTTCCATCTGTATGCCTAATACGTCTTTTTGTGTATTTATGTGTTGTATACAAAATGTTTCACTACTAAAAAGAGCTCTAGTTAATTGACATAAAAATAAAAGTGCTTAAATCAAATACTAAAAAATGACTAGTCAAATGCTTTTTCAAGTTTATGTAACAAAATCTTTAATAAATAAGCTAGCTTTAAAATTATTGGCAAAGAGGCCGGGCGCGGTGGCTCACGCCTGTAATCCCAGCACTTTGGGAGGCCGAGGCGGGCGGATCACGAGGTCAGGAGATTGAGACCATCCTGGCTAACACGGTGAAACCCCGTCTCTACTAAAAATACAAAAAATTAGCCGGGCATGGTAGCGGGCGCCTGTAGTCCCAGCTACTCGGGAGGCTGAGGCAGGAGAATGGCGTGAACCCGGGAGGCAGAGCTTGCAGTGAGCCGAGATCGTGCCACTGCACTCCAGCCTGGGCGACAGAGCGAGACTCCGTCTCAAAAAAAAAAAAATAAAAATAAAATAAAATAAAATTATTGGCAAAGTAATATTAGAAATGTGTTAAGAATTGCCAGCATACATTTTTGTTTGTATTTGTTAATCAAGCAATTTCATACTTACCCCTGCCAAATACTATAAGGTGTCAAAATTTGGCATAAGGGTTACAAAACCCAACCCAAATCAGAATGATCTTTGCTTGTGTAATTTTTAATAAATAAGACATTGACATGGGTATAATGAAAATAGCTGCATCTTGAATTTAGTAAGATTACTAGAACTTCTAATCCTGCGGCTATAGGCAGTCTAATTCACAGACAATGGGAAGGTTTGTTGGGAAAGGACTGTTATCATCTTTGTTTCATAGCTAAATTGTAAACTAAGTTCCTCCCAAAGTTAGTTCGGCCTATGCCCAGGAATGAACAAGGACAGCTTGGAGGTTAAAAGCAAGATGGAGTCAATTAGGGCAAATCTTTTTTTTTTTTTTTTTCTTTTTTTTGAGATGGAGTTTTGCTCTTGTTGCCCAGGCAGGAGGGCAATGGCACCATCTCGGCTCACCGCAACCTCCACCTCCAGGTTCAAGCAATTCTCCTGCCTCAGCCTGCCTGAGGGAAGAAAGAGACCCTCTCATATTGTTTTATATTCAGTAGCTATTTAAATAAAAAAATAAGGAAGTGAAATCAAAGACAGGCAGCCCGGCCCCGGGTCTGAAACCAGGCCTGGGCCTGCCTGGCCTAAACCCAGTAGTTAAAAATCAACTCATAACTTAGAAACTGATGTTATTCATAGATTCCCGACATTGTATAAAAGAACATTGTGATACTCCCTGCCCTGTTCTGTTTCACTCTGACAACCGGTGCATGCAGCCCCTGTCACGTACCCCCTGCTTGCTCAAATCAATCACGACCCTTTCATGTGAAATCTTTAGTGTTGTGAGCCCTTAAAAGGGACAGAAATTGTGCACTCAGGGAGCTCAGAATTTGAGGCAGTAGCTTGCTGATGCTCCCAGCTGAATAAAGCCCTTCCTTCTACAACTCGGTGTCTGAGAGGTTTTGTCTGTGGCTCGTCCTGCTACATTTCTTGGTTCCCTGACAGGGAAACGAGGTGACTGATGGATGGCCGAGGCAGCCCCTTAGGCGGCTTAGGCCTGCCCCGCGGAGCATCCCTGCAGGGGACTCCAGCCAGCCTGAGTGATGCGATCCAAAGAGCGCTCCCGGGTAGGAAATTGCCCCCAGTGGAACGCCTTGCCAGAGCAGCGCGTAGCAGGCCCCCGTGGAGGATCCACACAGTGGCTGAACACCGGGAAGGAACTGGCGCTTGGAGTCTGGACATCTAAAAGTTGGTAAGACTAGTCTTTGGAACTTGCCCCACTCCATCTGAGTGGAAGCGTGGCTTGATCACCCACGGTGTGCCTGCATTGGCACTTTTGTTCTGGATTTGACTTGATTTGAATTGCTGGATACTTTGGTTTGGTTCTGGTTTTGACTTGGCTTGAATTTTTTGGTACTCGGATTTTGAATTTCGTGATTTTGGTTTGGCTTAAATGGTAAAAGTGTGTGTTTGCCCTCTTTGCCCGTTCTTTGTCTTGTGGTGAGTGTGTGTGGTGTGAGTGTGGTATTCTGTCTTGGAGAAAAAAAAATTTTTTTCAAGAAAGAATTTAAGGGAGATTACAGTGCTACTGTGACACCAGGAAAACTTAGAACTTTGTGTGAAACAGACTGGCCAGCATTAAAGGTGGGTTGGCCATCTGAAGGAAGCCTGGACAGGTCCCTTGTTTCAAAGGTATGGCACAAGGTAACCTGTAAGCCAAGGCACCTAGACCAGTTTCCGTACATAGACAGTTACAGCTGGTTTTAGACCCCCTTCCCCCCCACAGTAGTTAAGAGAACAGCAGCAAGAGCAGCTGGCAGAGGCAAGGAAAGACCAGCAGAGAGAAAAAAAAGACCATCTGTACCAATTCTAGGTTAATTTAGACTAAACAAAGCCTTATTAATAGCAAAGGATAATTGAAATCCCAAACTTACAAGGTTTTCAACAAAAGTGAAGTTTGCTAAAAGTTAAAAGTGTAGCATGTATTATGGTAACTTCTAATCTTGTGGCCTTAGACAGTCTAGTCCAAAGACATAAAGGAAATTCGCTTTAAAAAAGGGGAAAAAAGGGGGGGGCAGAATTTATATCAAAAGAATGTTATATGGTAAATTCTTGTCCTGAAATAAATTAACTGATTGTTTAAAGAAAAAAATGTTTGTAATAAGTCAGAAAGTTAAGACATGTTAAAAAATTGTCTGTGAAAGTTGTGAAAGAAAAAATGTTATCAAAAATTTTATGCAAAAAATGTTGTATAATTTAAAAGTAATAAGGCCTCCTGAGTACTACTGAAGAAACAGTTTATGTGCAAGGTGTATAAAAAAAGTAAAATATACCTTTGATAAAAAGATTATAAGGAGGCATAAGAATGTGAATTTTTACCTACATTAAAAGGTTAAAAAAATTATTGTTTTAAAAGTTTAAGCAAGTTTTAAAACGTTAATTGTAAAGAAAATTCTGTGTGTAAACATATTAACTAAAGTTAAAAAGGTATCATCCAGTTTTTCTGTAAACTAGACATTAAAGTAAAAATGCAACAGGTTTTTCTTAAAGCATCAACCTGCTCTTTAGCAAAAATTATAAAAGGTTAAAAAGAGTCTATAAAATCTTACCTTATAGTCAAACATGAAAAATTGGATAAATATGTCTACAAGGTTTTATTAAAATTAAGTTTAACATTAATAACACACTAATATAAAGATAAAATTTAGCTTCTCTGGTATAAAAATCATACAAGAAGCATTATTAAATATAAAATGGTGTTTAGCTTTCTTTGGTCTAAAAACTAACAAAAATAGGTGCTAAAGGAAGCATTCATTTTACTAAAGGATCATAGAAGTTAAAGACTTAAAACAAACTTTGGCAATTAAGACAGGATACCAAGATGCAAATGCCTGGATGAAATGGCTCAAATATTCCATCTGCACGTTAAACAAAAGCAATTGTTATGCTTGTGCACACGGCAGGCCAGAGGCTCAGAATGTCCCCTTTCCACTAGGTGGTCCTCCAGTCGACCAGGTGTGGGCTGCATGGTAGCTCTTTTCCAGGATTCTACAGCCTGGAGTAATAAGTCATGCCAAGCTCTCTCTGCTATATTCTAAAGTCCCTGCGGGGCAGCCCCCGAGGGCCATCCAGCTTCCATCTCCCAACACTAACTTCACTTCGTGTCTCTCACGGCAGGGAGGAGACTTAGCATTCCTTGGAGACCTGAAGGGATGCAGTGAGCTTAAGAATTTTCAAGAGTTTATCAATGAGTCAGCCCTTGCTCATCCCCGAGCGGATGTGTGGTGGTATCGCGGTGGACCTTTACTGGACACTCTGCCGAATAACCAGAAGTGGCACTTGTGCTTTAGTCCATTTGGCTATCCCTTTCACCCTGGCATTTCATCAACCAGAGGGAAAAAAAAAATAAGACATCATAAAGCGAGAGAAGCCCCTTATGGGCCTTTCAACTCTCGTATATATTTAGATGCAATTGGAGCCCTGCAAGGAATACCAGATCAATTTAAAGCTTGAAATCAAATAGTTACAGGACTGAAGTCAATATTTTGGTAGATGACAGTCAATAAAAATGTAAATTAGATACACTACATCTATTACAACCAACAGCAACGAGCTTTTCATGAGTTAAAAAGAAAAACTCATGTCGGCCCCAGCCCTGGGGCTACCTGACCTGACAAAACTCTTTACACTCCATGTGTCAAAAAGAAAAAAAATGGCAGTTGGAGTTTTAACCCAGACTGTAGGGCCCCGGCCAAGGCCAGTGACCTATCTCTCAAAACAACTAGATGGGGTTTCCAAAGGCTGGCCCCCATGTCTAAGGGCCCTGGCAGCAATGGCCCTGTTAGCACAAGAAGCAGATAAGCTAACTCTTGGGCAAAACCTAAAGTCCCCCCATGCTGTGATGATTTTAATAAATACCAAAGGATACCATTAGCTAACGAATGCTAGACTAACTAGATACCAAAGCTTGCTCTGTGAAAATTCCCGCATAACCACTGAAGTTTGCGACACCCTAACCCTGCCACCTTACTCCTGGTATCAGAGAGCCCAGGTGAACATAAACTGTGTAGCGGTGTTAGACTCAGTCTACCCTAGTAGGCCCAACCTCCAAGACCAACCTTAAACATCAGTAGACTGCGAGCTGTATGTGGATGGGAGCAGCTTCGCCAACCCCTGCAAAGTGACTCTGAAAAAGACGACAAGCCCTGCTCCAGTCACACCCGGAAGCTGACTGGTCCACGCACGGCCAAAACATGAGGAAACTCATCGCGGGACTCATTTTCCTTAAAATTTGGACTTGTATAGTAAGGACTTCAACTGACCTTCCTCAGACTGAAGGCTGTTTCCAGTATATACATCAAGTCACTGAAGTAGGACAAAAGATTGCTACAGTCCTATTATTTTATAGTTATTATGAATGCCTAGGAACTCCAAAAGGAACCTGTTTGTATAATAACACCCAGTACAAAGTGTGTAATCCAGGAAGTGACCAGCCCGATGTGTGCCATGACCCCCTTGAACCTCCTATGATCACAGTCTTTGAAGTAGGACTGAGAACTGGTCATTCTCTAAGTGACACAAGTAAAGTAATAGCTAGAACAGAAGAAAAAGGGGTCCCAAAAATGTAACCTTAAAATTTGACGCTTGTGCCACTATTGATAGTAAACAGCATGGAATAGGATGCGGTTCTCTAAATTGGAAAAAAAAAGTTACACAGTAAAAAAAAAATAGGTATGTCTGTCCAGAATCATGTGTGAGATGTGTCAATACCGGTCTCGTGTCATCTGGGCTACTTGAACAGAAGATAAAAAAGATCCTGTTTGGCTCCAAAAAGGAAAAGTCAGCCCCTCCTGCACAAGTGGGAGCTGCAACCTTTTAGAAATGATAATCACAAACCCCTCAGAACCAGAATGTAATAAAGGAAAATATGTATCTTTAGGCATTGATGGAAAGGGACTAGATCCTAGCGTAAACATCCTAATAAAAGGAGAGGTTCAAAGACACTCTCCAGAACCAGTATTTCAGACTTTCTATGATGAACTAAATGTGCCAGTACCAGAGACTCCAGGAAAAATCAAAAATTTGTTTCTGCAATTAGCCGAGCATGTAGCCCAGTCTCTAAATGTCACTTCATATTATGTTTGTAAAACAACTGTAATAAGAGATCAATGGCCATAAGAAGCCTGAGAATTAGTGCCTACAGACCCAGTTCCTGATGAATTCTCAGCCCAAAAGAATCACCCTGATCATTTCTAGGTTCTAAAAGTTTCAATTATTGGACAATATTGCATAGCTACAAAAAAAAAAAAAAAGAATTCACTCATTCTATAGGATGACTTAGTTGCCTAGGACAAAAACTATAATAGTACCACACACACATAAAACAGTTACATGGTGGAGCTCCAATTACACAGAAAGAGATCCATTCAGTAAATTTCCAAGGTTGCAGACTGTCTGGGCTCACCCAGAATTTCACCGGGACTGGACTGCCCCCACTGGGTTATACTGGATATGTGGACACAGAGCTTATGCTAAGCTGCCTGATCAGTGGACAGGTAGCTGTGTAATTGGCACTATTAAACCATCTTTCTTTTTACTGCCCATAAAAACAGGCGAACTCCTGGGCTTCTCTGTCTATGCTTCTCACGAAAAATGAAGCATAGCCATAGGTAATTAAAAAGATGATGAATGACCTCCTAAAAAATTATATAATACTATGGACCCGCCACTTGGGCACAAGATGGCTCATGGGGATATCGGACCCCCATCTACATGCTCAACCAAATCATATGGTTACAAGCTGTTTTAGAAATCATCACTAATAAAACTGGTCAAGCCTTGACTATTCTGGCCCGGCAAGAAACTCAGATAAAAAATGCTATCTATCAAAATAGATTGGCTCTCAGCTACTTGCTAGCAGCTGAAAGAGAGGTCTATAAGACATTTAACCTTACTAATTACTGTCTACACATAGATAATCAAAGGCAAGTAGTTAAAGACATAGTTAAAAATATGACAAAACTGACATATGTGCCCATACAAGTGTGGCACGAATTTGACCCTGAAGCCATGTTTAAAAATTAGTTCCCAGCACTAGGAGGATTTAAAACTCTTATAATAAAAGTTATAATAGTAATAAGAAACTGCTTACTGCTCCCTTGTTTACTACCTGTACTTCTTCAAATGATAAAAAGCTTCATCACTACCTTAGTTCACCAAAATGCTTCAGCACAAGTGTCCTATATGAATAACTATCAATTTATTGCACAAAAAGACATAAGTAGCAAAAATAAGAGTAAGAACTCCCACTAATAAAAAGTGAGAGTCTCAAAGGGGGAAATGAGGGAAGAGAGAGACCCTCTCATATTGTTTTATACTCAGTACCTGTTTAAAGAAAAAAAACAAGGACATGAAATCAAAGACAGGCAGCCTGATGCCAGGCCCAAAACCAGGCCTGGGCCTGCCTGGCCTAAAGCCAGTAATTAAAAATCAACTAATAACTTAGAAACCGATGTTACTCATAGATTCCCAACATTGTATAAAAGAACATTGTGATACTCCCTGCCCTGTCCTGTTTCTCTGACCACCGGTGCATGGAGCCCCTGTCACGTACCCCCTGCTTGCTCAAATCAATCACGACCTTTTCATGTGAAATCTTTAGCGTTGTGAGCCCTTAAAAGGGACAGAAATTGTGCACTCGGGGAGCTCAGATTTTGAGGCAGTAGCTTGCTGATGCTCCCAGCTGAATAAAGCCCTTCCTTCTACAACTCAGTGTCTGAGAGGTTTTGCCTGCAGCTTGTCCTGCTACATCCCAAGTAACTGGGATTACAGGCATGCACCACCATGCCAGGCTAATTTTGCATTTTTTTTTTTTTTAAATAGAGACGGGGTTTCTCCATATTGGTCAGGCAGGTCTCAAACTCCCAACCTCAGGTGATCCACCCACCTCAGCCTCCCAAAGTGCTGGGATTATAGGCGTGAGCCACCGTGCCCAGCCTAGATCAAATCTTTTTTCACTGTCTTAGTTATAATTTTTCTTTCTTTCTTTTTCTTTTTTTTTTTTTGAGACAGAGTCTCGCTCGGTCACCCAGGCTGCAGTGCAGTGGTGCAATCTTGGCTCACTGCAAGCTCTGCCTCCTGGGTTCACACCATTCTCCTGCCTCAGCCTCCCAAGTAGCTGGGACTTACAGACACCCCACCATCACGCCTGGCTAATTTTCTGTATTTTTAGTAGAAACAGGGTTTCACCGCGTTAGCCAGGATGGTCTCGATCTCCTGATCTCGTGATCCACCTGCCTCAGCCTCCCAAAGTGCTGGGATTACAGGCGTGAGCCACTATGCCTGGCTGGTTATAATTTTTCAATGGCAGTTTCATAACTTTAAATTCATGACTATTAGAGTATTCATAAATAATCTAGGTAAATAATTAAAATAGATAATTAGGCAAATGTAATGGGAAAAATACTTGTAGACAAACTGGTCATAATTTAGAATATAAAGTTATATTAAATTAAATAATAGATGTTTCATTACTTGGGTATTTTCCAATAAATATATATTGCAGGAAAACATTCTTGCTAAAAAAAAAACACAGAGAAGTGTGTCCTTTTAAAAAGAAAAGTGAAAAATTTATGTCTAATTCAAAGCTTATTTAAACATTATATAAAACAAGGTAAATGGAACCAGGAAATAAAAAATATGTAAAGAAAGTTGTAAAAATAAAGAGGTATTTTTCTGAGGTAAAAGAAGCTTGAAGAAAAATAATTTTATATAAGAAAAAACGTCTTGTGCCGTGCACCAAATACCCGGCATCATAATTGTTATGTTAAAATTATTGTGTCCCACAGAGGCAACAAATTTCCTTGTCAATTGTGCCTTTCAACTATGGCTGCCTTAAAACTTTTTTTTTCGGCCGGGCGTGGTGGCTCACTCCTGTAATCCCAGTACTTTGGGAGGCTGAGACAGGCGATCACGAGGTCAGGAGATCGAGACCATCCTGACTAACACGGTGAAACCTCATCTCTACTAAAAATAGAAAAAAATTAGCTTGGCATGGTGGCGGGTGCCTGTAGTCCCAGCTACTCAGGAGGCTGAGGCAGGAGAATGGGGTGAACCTGGGAGGCAGAGCTTGCAGTGAGCAGAGATCACGCCACTGCACTCCAGCCTGGGTGACTCAGGGAGCCTCCATCTCAAAAACAACTTTTTTTCATCCATGGACAATTGTTGTCTTGTTTTGGTCCTCTTTAGGAGGTGGTTTTATAATCAGCTATAAAACTCCAATAGGTGCTCTTGAATGCAGGTTTCTGATAACTTTGGAGATTGTGACAACAGAATAGAGGAAGAACTTTCAGGACTCATGGAGAGCTAAATGTTCATGAGTATCAAGCAGGAATTAACAGGAATTAACTGCATGGACTGAACCAATCTTTTTGACTTTTTTTTCAAAATATTTGCTGGTCCTTTGTTTTGCTTTTCCGAGTCTTACGACTTTTCTTTTGAGCTATTGACAGATTTTAACAATTTAGTATACTCCTATGAACAAAATTTGTGGCATAGTTGTTTCTATCTGATTTCTCCAGAATTTGGAAACTATTTGTGAGTATTCTTCACTTATGGCAATACAGTTATTTGCATAAGTGCAGTAAGAATCTGTTTTCATTTGTAACACGACACATTTGGAGAATTTGGTTATTTTACCAAGGCTTTGACTGGAATCACATGCTTTCCTTATAAGGAATCAAACTTGACTTATGGAGCCAATAAAGCCCTTGGAAAAACTGGCCTCATATTCTGTATACACAGTCCCTGAACAGGGTTTCTGACTGTGTAAGTAAAGAATGTCACTTTTTGACAAGTGCAGACGCCCCAGGTTTATCTTGGACCCTCAAAAGGAGAGGAAATTTCACCCAACTCATGGGTATTTCATGGCATAAATCCATGGCTGGGCTGGGTTTTACGGGTTTTACGAAGTCTTATCTGAGATTCCTGCTATGGAACAAAGTTCCATCAGAGCCTATTTAAAAGCCTAAGTAAAAAGTAATCATTCTTGCTGCATTGTATACAAATAGTTAGGCCAAGTATAATAAACAAACTAATCCTACCATGATTTGTCTTTAGTAACATGCGAAACTGAAGAGAGAAAAACAAATTATCTTCTAAAACAATTGTACACCTGTTGTTAGATTCTAGTCTTGCCTATTTTTTTTCAATTTTTATTATTTTTCTAGAGTTTGGACTGAATTCTAATTTTTCTTGGCTACAAGCCTTCAAAATAATGTTTTCAATTTTTTTCTTTCTTTTTTTTTTCTCAATTTTTCCCAATTTGGACTCACTGAAAACTAAGCTATGCTTTCTAAAAACCCTGGGAACTGAAGCCAGACAACTTAAACTTCAGAAAAATATAACATAACCTATTTACGTACATAAGCCACTTTCATACCTGCCTACTATTATGTACTGCAGAGTAATGTGGCCTATATCAATTTTTTCAGGATTGTTCTTTTGTTTGTTATTTTTTTCCTCCCTTCCTCCCCCATATTTTCTCTTCACAGGACATGAGACTTCACAACCTGCTAAAAATGAACTTTCCAGACCTACCAATCTAGGAATAAACCGTCCTAGCCAGGAAAGGTCAGATGACCTTTCCTGAGACTGGAGACTCATTCTGTTGTAAAAATGCTTTCTCAAAGATGTTAAAAAAGAAAAGGGTTAAATGTGAAAGAAAAATATCTTGGGTCCCTTCAAGATGGGAACTGCTCAGGGCAAATCTGCCTTCTATTCTATTCAAGTCATCCATTTGCTCACAGAGACAGATGCATATTCTGATTGCCTCCTTTGGAAAGACGTATCAGAAACTCAAAAGAATGCAACCATCTGTCTCTCACCTACCTGTTACTTGGAAGCCCCCAATAGGGGGCCTTGCTTTGAGCTGTCTCCGCCTTTCCGGACGGAACTAATGTACTTCTTACATAGTGATTGATGTCTCATGTCTCCCTAAAATGTATAAAACCAAGCTGTGGCCGGACCACCTTGGGCACATGTCATCAGGACTTCCTGAGGCTATGTCACTGGGCATGTCTTCAACCTTGGCAAAATAAACTTTCTAAATTAATTGAGACCTGTCTCAAATTTTGGGGGTTCACAGGTGAGTGGGCTCAGGCATGTGCACTAATATGACTAAAGGTCATAGACTATTAGACTATTAGTCTATGACCTTCCTCTAGAAACACTCGACTGGTAAGGGAAGAACGCCTCAACTGAGCATGTGCACAACTCCCATAAACACACTTGTGCTTGTGGAGCCTCTCAAGTGCCGGCAGGCCACTGCTCAGGTGGATTCTTCCCTCCTACCCGGAGGGAAGAATCAGGGCATAAGGGACACAAGCCCCTGAATGCATGCCAACACGTAAAACCTCAAATCAAAACTCAAACCATGCAGTTTAATCTCTCAAGTTGCCCACTTGGCCCTCTTCCAAGTGTACTTTACTTCCTTTCATTCCTGCTCTAATACTGTTTAGTACATTTTCACTCCTGCTCTAAAACTTGCCTCAGTCTCTCACTGTGCCTTATGCCCCTCAGCTGAATTCTTTCTTCTGAGCAGGCAGGAATTGAGGTTGCTGCAGACGTGTATGCATTTGCCACCAGTAACATACTTTGGTGCCACATGACTAGGATATGTTCTCTAGTGCTAACATGTTCGTTTACAGTTCTTAGGACTCCCTGATGGAAAAAAACACATAAAAAAACACAAAAAAACCCAACCAACCAACCAAACAAACAAACAAACAAAAACACAGGAGTTTCTCCCAAAAAGAAGTCTGCAGTGTCTTTTCTGTTTTCTCTGAAGGTATCCCAGGGTGTTAGATTTCTGTTGTTTTTCCCTTATGTGGCACTGAAGTTGGCAAGAAGAAGGAAGTGCTGATATAAATAAATAGGGAAATGAACAGAGAGAGTACATGTGGTTAGCAGGAGTTTAGGATGAGAGAAATTTAGTGGACCGAGAAATAGTCTAAATATCAGTTTTAATTTGTGAAAGAAAAATAAAAACCTGGGACCCCAATTCACTATGCCTAAAGGAAAAAAATTAAGCTGAAAGCTGAATCATGCAAGAAGCTGTTTTTTCCTTTGTTCTTAAGCAGAGCGCTACAGATAAAAACGTGAAATATCTCCCCAGGTAGCTACTCTATGTTCACCTGAACTTATGTAAAGTTCTGATTTACTGAGCATGAGAAGAACACATAATTGACTATTCCTGTACCTGCTCCATTTCTCCTGCAACATGTGGATACAGTAATATGATCATACCCTCCCTTGTTCCCCTCTAGGCCACTTTCCCCTTTAAATATTAATGCCATCATAATCATCTTTGGAGAAAGACACCTGGATCTGTCCTTAACCTTGGCAATAAATAAATAAATAAATAAATAAATAAATAAAAATAAAAAACTCTTCTCAATTGATTGATACCTGTCACAGATACATTTTGGTTTACAAATCAATGAACAATGGAGGGAACTCTGTCCTTAATCTTCTTGGTGTGAGACGATGAACCCCAGGTATTTACCCCAGACAACGACGTAGCTTCACCATGATGATGGACAACAGGCAACTTTTTTTTTGGAGTTTCAGCTTGCTTCCAACAGGGACGGTGAGTGTGAGGTTTATTCCCGTTTCTAAGACGATAGACGTTTTCAGCCTAAGCTGTATTCCTAGGTAAGCAGCTGGATTGCAGTTTTGTCTTGGAAATTCTCCTTAATGACTAAAAGTTAAGATTAACAACTATCTGGTCTTAATTTCTCCTTACCATTAGAGTACCCAGTAATCACATAAATTCTGCAATCATCTGTTTATTTAGCTTAACTGTTTTTTTTATTTAAGTTGTTGTTGTTATTTCCGTCTTTTTCTTATTGGGTTGACCAGCTCTACCTGACTTGGTAAAATCTGTAAGAAAGTTCCATAATTATGGGGAAGAATTCCTCTGAATTGGCTAAATTCCTGTAGCTGAAAAAAAAAAGAAGAGAAAAAAACACCAGCAAAAGTAAAAAAAGAAACATTTTGATTACCTGAGAGGCTTTATTTACATGGCAAGACCACCTTCTGCTAGCCAAACTAAACTAAAGGAGCAATGGTAGTTACCCTATGCAGTAGTTCAGCAGCAAAGATTCTGCCCTTTTTTTACCGTGACAGCCTAGGTTGGCTGGTTATGAATCAAGTCCTTTCTGGTTTGAGATTTGTTTTACCTTTGAAATATCAGCAGCTTTTCCCAGCTAAAATATGGTAATAATATTTGAAAGGATTTTTTAAGACCTCAACAGTTAAAAGGCAGCTTAATTAAAAGATAGTATCCGCAATCCGTGTGTGTGCGTGTGTGTGTGTATGTAAAAGGACTTTGTTTTTTTGTCTTCTAGGATCGTGTTTTTGAAAAAAAGTTTTTTTCTTCTCAGTCAACTGAATTCTGCTTTTTCTATTTACTTTTGCCTGTCTCTCCTTTCTCTTCCCACCCTCTGCTGCATGAGGCACTGGAGATAATTTTAACTATGGTAATGAGACAAATTATCAAGAAATTGGAGCTGGGATTCCTTAAAGAAAACAGAGAAGATGCCAGACTCCTTTTTGGGGCAAAACCTCTGTTTTTCCTTGTGGAACCCCAAGAGTATAAACAAGTTCCTCTCAGATCTTAAACTCCTTGCCTCTATATTTTGTTTTCTGATTTTTTTAACTGAAATAGTTATTATTACAGGGGCTACTCTTGGGAGTTTAGAATAAGAAAGGGTGCTTAGACACTCAGAGCAACATCTTTGTAACAAAGTGACACCATAAAAGCATTATGTGGCCTAGTCCCA
Source organism: Pan troglodytes (assembly GCF_028858775.2). Taxonomy (NCBI): domain Eukaryota; kingdom Metazoa; phylum Chordata; class Mammalia; order Primates; family Hominidae; genus Pan; species Pan troglodytes. The sequence continues at coordinate 22,078,312 of NC_072412.2, forward strand.
TGATTTCTCTCTCCTTTTTGGAGACCCAGGATTGAATGTGGGCTGTGCTCAGAGCTCAGAGATCCAGTTAAAACAGAGACTACGTTTAAAACTATCTAAGTGCGATTGGTCTCTTTATACAATCCTGTGGTAGATTTCTGTAATTTTATGTTTGACTTGGTATCCATTTTTTAATCACCCTGTTAACACAACAGATTCTCTCTCTGTCTTTCCTTTGAGAAGTAAATTTTGCTGATTTTCACCTGAGAGTTGTTCCTTCGGTATACAAATTTAGGGCTATCTACCTGACAATTGCCTAGGGTAATGAAAAAAATTATCAAGAAATTGGAGCCAGGCAAGGTGGCTCGTGCCTGTAATCCCAGCCCTTTTGGAGGCCAAGGCTGGCGGATCACTTAAGGCCAGGAATTCAAGACCACCCTGGCCAACATGGCAAAACCCTGTCTCTACTAAAAATACAAAAATTACCTGAGCGTGGTGGTGCTTGCCTGTAATTCCAACTATTTAGGAGGCTGAGAAAGGAGAATTGCTTGAACTCAGGAGATGGAGGTTGCAGTGAGCCAAGATCACGCCACTGCACTCCAGCCTGGGCCACAGAGTCAGACTGCATCTAAAAAAAAAAAAAAATTGGAAGTCTAAAATAAGAGGGGAAAAAAGAGGAGGCCTTACAAATCTAAGATCTATTTCTACCTGTGTGTCTAATACATGTCTGTATTTATGTGTCATGTATATGTTTCATTATCAAAGATATATAAAACAGCTCTAATTATTTGGCCTTAAAGGGAAAAAAGGGGCTTAAATCAAATACTTTATTAGAAAAATATAACCTTAAGCCCAAATGCTTTTTCAAGTTTATGTAACTTAAGTAAATTCTTAATAAATAAGCTGGTTTTAAAGTTATTGGTAAAATAAAATCAGAAATATCTTCAGAATTGTCAATATACATTGTTGTTTAGAGTCATTGGTCAGGCAGTTTAACATTTACCTCTACTAGATATTATAAGTTGTCAAAATTTGGCATGAGGTTTATAAAGCTAGAAATGCAGCCCACAAGAGTATTATATTTGTTGGTGTAATTTGTTGATAAATAGGGCATTTGATATCGTTGATTTAATGAAAACAGCTAAATCCTGAGTTAATCCAGGACTTCTTGGTAAAGTTGACTGAAGCTATATTAGATATTTCCCCACAAAAATACTATTTGCATTCTCCCACTCCCTCCCTCCCTTGATGGGACAACATCCTTTATTTTTCCTTGGGCATACATATCATTACTTCCAATTTGAAACAAGTTAGTATAAGAGGGAGAGAGAGAGGAGAGGAGAGGCAGAGAGAGAGGAGAGGAGAGAGAGAGAGAGAGGAGAGAGAGAAAGGAGAGGAGAGAGAGAGAAGAGATTGAGAGAGGGGAGACTGTTTTAAGTGGTATTATTTTTCCCATAGGCTGTCCTTGTCACTCTTTCATGGCTACAGTTTGATCGGAATTAGCTGCCAGGGCCTCCGCCGGCTTGGGCTCTTCTGCGGAGGCTGTGGGGGCCCGGGCCTTGGGTTTGGAACTAGGGGCTTCCTGACTGCGGGGGTCTCCTTGGAAGAGGGGGCAGCCTCCGAGCTGCTGCGGTTTGCGTATCAAGCTGGAGCCCGTCACTTATGGTCTCCTGGGTGGCAGGAGCTGCAGGCGCCTTAGTCTTTTTAGGTTTCCCTTCCTCCTTGCTGGGCTCCTCTCCAGTGGCAGGGTCCGCGCTCTTGGCCCGGGCCGTGGTGACTTCAGCAGCTTTGGGGGCCTCGCCGCCAGCAGCAGGGACGGGGGCTGCCTGCTCTTTCTCGGGGGGTCAGCCTTGGCCTCTGCGCGCTCTCTGTCTTCTCGGGCTCTTCCTTCGGAGCCTCCTCCTTGGCAGCCGTGGCATCCTTCTTGCCCTCTGTCTCCTCGGCCTTGCCCTCCGCGTCCTGGTCAGACTTCTCCTTGCCCTCCATGGCCTCGGCGGGCTCTGCAGCTTCCTGGGGCTGGCTCTCCTTCAGGGACCCTCCTCTTCCCTTGCCGCGCCCTCATCCTTCTTGTCTTTGTCCTTGGCTTTCTCGTCGTTCACATTGTAGCCCTTCTTCTTGCTGAGTTTGCCTGTCATCTTGGAGTCTGGCTCTGGGTGCCTGTGCAGCTCCTGGGTGAGCGCGGTGCCCCCAAGAGGCCAGGGTCACTGGCGGTGTCTAGCTCATGCCTGGCCGCTGGCGGAGGCTCTCTCCTGGCTCCACAGCAGAGGCCAGAGCGAGGAGCCAGTTGTAGTGCTCACTCCGCCTTTGTCGCAGCTGCCACTACTGCCACCGGGAAAACATTTTTCTTAAAAAATGTGTTCCTATGGCCGGGCTTGGTGGCTCATGCCTGTAATCTCAGCACTTTGGGAGGCCAAGGCGGGCGGATCACGAGGTCAGGAGAACAAGACCATCCTGGCTAACATGGTGAAATCTCATCTCTACTAAAAATACAAAAAATTAGCCGGGGTGGTGGCTGGCGCCAGTAGTCCCAGCTACTTGGGAGGCTGAGGCAGGAGAATGGCATGAACCTGGGAGGCCGAGCTTGCAGTGAGCCGAGATTGCACCACTGCACTCCAGCCTGAGCAACGGAGCGAGACTCCATCTCAAACAAAAAAAAGTGTTCTTATTTAAAAGAAAATTATTTTTGTGTAATTTAAAGGTTATTCATGAAACAGGATAAAAGGAACCAGTAAATAGGAGAGATGTAAAGACAGATACAAATATAAAGAGGTATTCTGGTAAGGAAGGTTAAAAAGAAAATTATTTTATATGAGAAAGAATCTTGTATGGTAAATTTTGTCCTAAAATAAAATGACTGGTTATTTAGGAAAGAAGGATGTTTAGAATAAAACAGGAAGTCCAAACATGTCATAAGTGGTTTGTGTATGTCATAATAAGGGATTATAAAAAGAGGATTTATGTGAAAAAAATTTTATGTGATCAAGTTGTCTACAATTACAAGGAAATTATTTATAATAGACTTTCTAGAGATTGATCTATGATATTAAAAATACACTAATACACTAAGGAATTGGTTAGAACAAAATTTTCTTAACATATTATTTTAATAAAATTACAAGAGATTTTCATTTTTTTTACACCAGAAGTTCAATTTATATTGCATCTTGCTGTTTTTAGCTATCTCACCTTTGAGAAGGACAGTGATGATATCTCTCAACTTTTTTGTCAGCTCCTGTAAATTTTTCCTTCAGGTTTTAACTGCTATTGTGGCCTGATACTAAAACATTTTATCTTAAAGTTATAAAGGAAATATTTTCTCCCAGTATAACATTTTGTGCTTTGGCTTTAAATTGTTCTATGAAACCAAAAATGTTCACTTAATGTTTCCTGTAACCTAGGAAACACTCTTCCTATGTCGAACTAGTTCAAATACATTTTCATTAGTTTTGACTTTCAGGTTCTCTAAATAGACTGCCTATATGGAAAAGCAGTCACACTGCAGACGGTGTTTTTTTTTCTTTGTTTGACTTTCGGTAACTAGACTAACAAAAAAGATTTACGTTTTATTGAAATAAGTCCTTGTTATTAAGTTTTGATTTGCTTACAAAAATGTGTTACATTTTTTTTTAAAGTTAAAGTTACTGTGTCAGGAATTGATGGGTTCTTGGTCTCACTGACTTCAAGAATGAGGCCGCGGCCCCTCGCGGTGAGTGTTACAGTTCTTAAAGGTGGCATGTCCGGAGTTTGTTCCTTCTGACGTTCGGATGTGTTCACAGTTTCTTCCTCCTGGTGGGTTCGTGGTCTTGCTGGATCCGGAGTGAAGCTGCAGACCTTCGCAGTGAGTGTTACAGCTCTTAAAGTGGTGCGTCTGGAGTCGTTTGTTTCTGCCAGTGCCTTCATGGTCTCACTGGCTTCAGAAGTGAAGCTGCAGACCTTCGTGGTGAGTGTTACAGCTCATAAAGGCAGTATGGACCCAAAGAGTGAGCAGCAGCAAGATTTATTGCAAAGAACGAAAGAACAAAGCTACCACAGTGTGGAAGGAGACTCAAACGTGTTGCCACTACTGGCTCAGGCAGCCTGCTTTTATTCTCTTATCTGGCCCCACCCACATCCTACTGACTGGTCCATTTTACAGAGAGCCGATTGGTCTGTTTTACAGAGAGCTGATTGGTCCGTTTTGACAGGGTGCTGATTGGTGCGTTTACAATCCCTGAGCTAGACACAAAAGTTCTCCACCTACCCACTAGATTAGCTAGATACAGAGTGTGGACACAAAGGTTCTCCAAGTCCCCACCAGAGTAGCTAGATACAGAGTGTCGATTGGTGCATTCACAAACCCTGAGCTAGACACAGGGTGCTGATTGGTGTGTTTACAAACCTTGAGCTAGATACAGACTGCCAATTGGTGTATTTACAATCTCTTAGCTAGACATAAAGGTTCTCCAAGTCTCCACCAGACTCATGAGCCCAGCTGGCTTCACCCAGTGGATCCCGCACCAGGGCCACAGGTGGAGCTGCCTGCCAGTTCCGTGCCATGCACCTGCACTCCTCAGCCCTTGGGTGGTCAATGGGACTGGGCGCCCTGGAGCAGCGGGCGGGGCTTGTCAGGAAGGCTGGGGCTGCGCAGGAGCCCAAGGCGGGGGCAGGGACAAGCTCAGGCATGGCAGGCTGCGGGTCCTGAGCCCTGACCGGCAGGGAGGCAGCTAAGGCCCGCGGAGAATTCCAGCACAGCAGCTGCTGGCCCAGGTGCTAAGCCCCTCACTGCCCCAGCCAGCGGGGCCAGCTTGCTGCTCCTAGTGTGGGCCGGCGCCCACACCCACCCGGAAGTCGCACTGGCCCGCAAGTGCTGCGCGCAGCCCCGATTCCCGCCCACACCTCTCCCTCCACACCTCCCCGCAAGCTGAGGGAGCCGGCTCTGGCCTTGGCCAGCCCAGAAAGGGGCTCCCACAGTGCAGTGGCGGGCTGAACGGCCCCTCAAGCGTGGCCAGAGTGGGCGTCAAGGCCGAGGAGGTGCCGAGAGTGAGCGAGGGCTGTGAGGGCTGCCAGCACGCTGTCACCTCTCATTATTACATCTATTTAACTTTGTGTTGCTTTTGAAATCCTTGTGCTGTTAAGTTACAGGGCTTTGACTCCATTGATTCCTGGGTCTGAAAAAGACACCAAACCCTGCTAACTTTTAAACATTGACAGCAGTTAAAGCCTCATCTTCAGACCCAGGAGAAGATGACAGTCAAAACAAAGTGTGTTTATAATAAGACACAGGGACAGAAATTGAAACTCTTCAGCTCCCCAATCCCAGGGACTACTGCAGAAGAGGTGAGCACATGAGATTGTAAGGGCCAATTTTGAGAAAGAAAATTAGTTCAGGGTTTCTCTATAAATTAAACATTAGTATCAAAGGTACATTGATGCAACTGGGCCCCTGTGTCAGATTAACATGGCTTTTGTGGAGCATTAATCCACTTTTTAAAAAAATATAAAAGGTTATAAAAAGGCTTATTGAATTATATCTTTTAGTCAAGATGTTTAAAATTTAGTAGATTTATTTATAAGATTTGAGAGACATTTAATTGGTCTTGACCTAATGCTATCTTTATTAGAACTTACTGTTTGGGAAATTAAGTCTCCTGTCTCAAAGTATAAAGGGTTTGGGCATTTATTTTTACATCTTTGAGTTATCATTTTGGCTAAATGAATGACTTATTTATTTTACAATGACCTGTGATTCTATTTTGTGATATCCTGTGTTTTAAACTTTTCATATTTGACAAACTTTCTAAAATCAAATACTAAATTCAGTCTTTTTGACCTCACTAATGTTTTGATATTAGGTCCCCTGAAGTCCAAAACAGACATATTTGGCTTATTTTCTACAAAAAAAAATTATACAGGAAGCATTGTTAAATATGAAATGGTGTTTAACCTACTTTGGGTTATATTTATATAAATGTGTTATTAGTGTGTGTCCTAAAATCGTAGAATATTCCTGTGATTCTGATATGTCTCAATATATGTTGTCAGTAGTAATTACGATTATTATGTGTAAAATTGTTGTATTCCACAAAAGTAACCAAATTTCCTTGTCAGTTGTGTCTCTAACTATGGCTGCTCTACAACTTTTGTCATCTACAATTGTTGATTACTTTGATCCTTTCATAGTGTGGTTTATAATCAGCTATAGAACTTTGTGGAATTCACATTTAGAGACCGTGTAATTGAAATGGAGAGAAAATCTTCCAGGACTCTCATGGAGAGCTGATGTATTCATGAGGATTCCTGATCCAATATTGACCAGAAGTTAACTGCATGGACTGAACTAACAGACAATTGAAATAATCTTTTATGACTCTTTGTTTAAAACATTTGCTGATTTTGTTTTTCAGAGTCAAGAAACCTTTTTTTTCTTTTAAGCTATTACAGCTTTTAACATTTTGAGTAAAGTATATATATATATATGTGTATATATATATGTGTGTGTATATATATATATGTGTATATATATATATATATATATATATGGTTTTTTTTTTTTCTTTTAATTGAGGCAGAGTCTCGTGCTGTCACCTAGGCTGGAATGCAGTGGCACAATCTCAGCTCAATGCAACCTCTGCCACCCAGGTTCAAGTGATCCTCTCACCTCAGCCTCCTGAGTAGCTGGGGTTACAGGCACCTGCCACCACGCCCAGCTAATTTTTGTATTTTTAGTAAAGATCTGGTTTCACCATGTTGGCCAGGCTGGTCTCGAAAATCTGACCTCAAGTGATCCGCTCAGCTTGGCCTCCCATAGTGCTGGGTTTACAGGTTTGAGCCACCATGGCCAGCCTGAGTAAAGTATACTCTTATGAGCAAAATTTAAAACACCTTCTCCTGTGAAAGAAAAATAACACCTTGGGACCCCAAATTCATTATGCCAAAGGGAAAGTTAAGCTTGGGAATTGAGTCATGCAAAAAACTATCTTCCTTTTGTTCCCAAACAGATAGCTGCCATTTCACATGCTTACTTTATTTTATGTAATGTGCAGGTTTACTGAGCATGAGAATAGTGCTTAAGTGACTTTTTCTTATACTACCTTCTTTGCACATTTAAAACTGTTGGGAGAAAGCCCCCCAAAGTCTGGCCATAAACTGGCCCCAAAACTGGCCATAAATAAAATCTCTGCAGCAATGTAACATGTCCATAATGGCCATAACACCCATGCTGGAGGGTTGTGGGTTTACGGGAATGAGGGCAAGGAACACCTGGCCCACCCAGGGCAGAAAACTGCTTAAAGGCATTTTTAAGCCACAAACAAAAGCTGAGCGATCTGTGTCTTAAGGGCGTGTTCCTGCTGCAATTAATTTGGCCCATCCCTTCTTTTCCCTTAAAGGATACTTTTAGTTAATTTAATATCTATAGAAACAATGCTAATGACTGGTTTGCTGTTAATAAATATGTGGGTAAATCTCTGTTCGGGGCTCTCAGCTGTGAAGGCTGTGAGACCCCTGATTTCCCACTTCACACCTCTGTATTTCTGTGTGTGTCCTTAATTCCTCTAGTGCCACTGGGTTAGAGTCTCCCTGAGCGAGCTGGTCTCGGCAAGTGGCGTCCATTCGTGGAGGCTCAAATCCAGGTCAAAGTGTTGCCAGAGCGACGGTTGGAATGGAAAACTAGCTGGAGGACACCCAAGTACTCTTAAAGCAATCCCCGTGGTGAGTAAGAAGGGGAGCTTTCTGTTCCCAAACAGATAGCTGCAATTTCACATGCTTTGTTTTATGTAAAATGTAGATGTACTGAGCATGAGAATAGTGCTTAAGGCCGGGCGCGGTGGCTCACGCCTGTAATCCCAGCACTTTGGGAGGCTGAGGCGGGCGGATCACGAGGTCAGGAGATCGAGACCATCCTGGCTAACACGGTGAAACCCCGTCTCTACTAAAAATACAAAAAATTAGCCGGGCGTGGTAGCGGGCGCCTGTAGTCCCAGCTACTCGGGAGGCTGAGGCAGGAGAATGGCGTGAACCCGGGAGGTGGAGCTTGCAGTGAGCCGAGATCGCGCCACTGCACTCCAGCCTGGGCGACAGAGCAAGACTCCGTCTCAAAAAAAAAAAAAAAAAAAAAAAAGAGAATAGTGCTTAAGTGACTTTTTTTCTACTACCTTCTTTGCACATTTAAAACATAGACTCACTGAATGCTAATCAAATGTCACAAGAATGTAACCACTTGCCTCATTGCCTATCCTGCCTCTTTTTCTTCACCCCACCCCCACCTCCCCACTTGCTCTTTCCTATTTAAATATTGAAGTTCCCAAAACCATACTTGGAAAATGCATGGATCACAGATCCTACAGTAACTTGCGTCTGTTTCCTAAGTGTGTCCTCAACCTTGGCAAAATAAACCTCTAGTCAATTGAGATCTGCCTCAGTCACTTACTGGTTTACATTTTGGCAACAAGGGAATTATTTGACTGGAGTTTGGCCCTAACCTGCAGCAACTCTCCTATCAGGGCCCTGGTACTAGCTGAAGCTCTTTATCACTTTGACCAATTGGACAATTGGCTGAGGTCTGGAGGCTTCTTCCTCCAGAGATTGCTGATCTCACAAAAGTTTGTGGTTGAGATCTGAGGTTTACTCTGCTGAAGAGCTCCTTTTCTTAGAGTTTACTGCTTCTATAATGAAGAGCAATCTTCAGCTTGGTCCCCATCTCTAATAACAAACTCATTTGGAGTTTCATTTTGAGATTTGGTAGCTGAAGATCAAGGTTTACTATCAGCTGGCTCTGACCTCTTCTTATGCTCAGAGATCTTGACTGTATTTAAACCGTGTGATCACTTTCTCAGCTTTTTGGGGTTTTTTTACTACCTAAGAGGTTTCATTTACATAAAAAGGCTGCTTTCCCAGCCTCTCTCTCTGTGCTATTAATTTAAAATTTTAGAGAGATCTTATTCTAAGTAAGTAATGAAAAGAATAGATTTTGAAAAGGACACATAGCAGTGTCGCAGCAAGCCTTAAAAATTCTCTTGATAAAACTAAGAGCAAACAGTATGGCCTAAAACAGATCTGGTAGTTAAAATTCTGTGACAGTGTTTGCCACCTAAAATGTGCTACAGAGGTTGTGTCTATGATACCATTTGGTTTCATTGCAAGAGTACCAAAAGTAAACTGGGTAGAATCCAAAGGAAGTTGTATACAAATCTAACAGTCAGTTTATAGCATTTTTGTTGCCAAATTATAAGTAAATTGTAGGTATTTATTAATATCATTCCAAGGAATGACTAGCAGTGCAAAAAATAGGTACTTTAGTGGTAACAATTATTTGCTAATAATCCAGAGCCTATAAATAACAGAAGGAAACAGCACACTCTTAAATAAATAATGGGACAAGGAAGAAACTACAAAGTCAATTAGAGAATACTTGAAGATTATGTAGAATGAGGGCCCAACACACGAAAATGTATTGAATGAAGTGAAATGGTTCATAAAGGGAAATTTATTATTTAAATGTTTGTATCTAAAAAAGAAGTAAGGGCTCATATAAATACACCCAATCTTCTACATACAATTCTGGAAAAAGAAGAGCAACTAAACCTAAAGTGAGCAGAAGGAAAGAACTAATAAAATGTTAAGTGAAAAATAAAGGAGAGAATACAAAAACAATAGGTAGAATAAACAAATCTAAAAGTTGGTACCTTGAAAACATCAACAAAATTAACAAACTTTTCACAAGGATGAGCAAGAAAAAAAGAGAGAAGGCTCAAATTATTAAAATCAGGAGTGAAAGGGGGAACATTACTACAGACCTTATGGAAATAAAAAGAATACTGAGAGAATACTACAAAAAACTGTATGCCAATAAGTTAGACAACATAGACAACATTGACAAATTCCTAGAAAGACATAAACTACTAAAGATTACTCAAGAAAAAAATAGAATATCTGAATAGACCTGTAATAAACAAATAGGTTAAATTAGTAATTTTCAAATTTTCCACACACAAAAAAGCTCAGCCCTGGGTGGCTTTAATGCTTAATAAAACCAAAAATTTAAAGAAGAATTAGTACCAATTCTTCTCAAAAGGTAGAGAGGAGGAGCAGACACTTCCCAACTCTTTCTGTGAGGCTAGTATTATCCTGATACTAAAACCAAACAAAGATAGCACAAAAAAAGAAAACTACAGAACAATATATTTTAGGAATATATGTGCAAAAATCCTCAAAAAGTACTTGTAGACCAAATCCAGCAACAAATAAAAAGGTTATATTCCATTCCAAGTGGAATTTGTTCCAAGAATGCAAGATTGGTTTGGCATCTGAAAACCATTAATATAATACATCAGATTAACAGAATAAAGGACAAAACCATGTGACCATTTGAATAGATGTAGAAAAATGAATTGACAAAGTCCAGCACCCCTTAAGGATAGGGGAAAAAACAACTCAACAAGCTAGGAATAGAAGAGAACTTTCTCAACATGATAAAGAACATCTACAAAAAATGATCTGAATAGACATTTCTTTGAAGAAGGTATACAAATGACATATAAGTATAATAACAGATGCTCAACATTATTAGCTGTCAATTAAATCTGAATCAAAATTACAATGATATCTCACTTCACAACTGCTGGTACGGCTATAATAAAAAAACAAAGGGATACTATATGGTCCATTAGTTTTACTTCTAGGTGTCTACCCAAGAGAAATAAAAACGTATGTCCACATAAAAACTTGTACACAAGTTTTCATTGTACACTATTTTAATAACATCCAAAAAGTGCAAACAATCTAAATGTTGATCAACTGATAAACAGGCAAATAAAACGTGGGATATTCATAAAATGTAGTATTCGGGTAAAAAAATGAAGTACTAATACATGCTACAATATGGATGAACCTTAAAAATATGATGCCAAGTGAAAGAAACCAAATAATAAAAGTTCAATATTGTATGATTTCACTCATATGAAATGTCCAGAGCAGGAATATCTATAGAGACATAAAGTAGATTACTGGTTACTTAGGGCTAGAGATGATGAGAGAACAGGGGAGTGACTGTAAATGGGTACAGGGCTTCTTTGGGGAATGATGAAAATGTTCTAAAATTAATTGTGGGGATAGTCATACAGCTCTGTGAATGGACTAAAAACATTGTATTATATACACTTTAAATTACTGAAGTGTACAGAATGTAAATTATATCTCAATAAAGCTGATATGTGCATACACACACACACACCCAACAGGAGAAGAAAATACCTAAAAGGTAAAGAACAAAAGCATTCAGATTAAAGCATGAGAATCTGAAGGTTTGGTCATCTACATCTTGTTCCATAGATAAGCATAGACTGTCTACTAAACACAGTTGTCAACTTGATCCAAAAATCTTCGCTGGATTCTGTTTCTTTCAAGACTGTTTCTAGAGGGGTCCACAAATAATTATCTTTGAAGTTTCTGATTAGGACATCTTTCCAGGGATTCTAAGATTATTTATGCCTCTTTAATTGAAAGACTTTAAGGATCAATATATTGGAGTTGCCCTCTTGTGTCCATTATTAGCAGTATTTGATATCAACTTTTTCATTCGTGTTCTAGAGCTTTTTCTCTTATTTCTTTAAGTCAGAACACCAGATCTTCAGGTTTACGATCATGCAAGTTTTTAGGAAGATTATGAGAAAAGGTTGCCTGCGCCTGTGGATGTGGTTGAATGTGTTGCATGAATTCCTTGCAATATTTCGCTGTATCCATTTGCAATATGTTACAGTCTACAATCAGAGGTGACGTTTGTAGATGTTTGTGTAGGCCAGTCTGTTACTAATGAATAAGGGAAGAGTTTATGAACCTCAAAGAAACTGATGGCATTGACATTAAAGCCATGGCAATACCTCGGGCTATGGAATTTTGAAGGTTTCTGAGAGCTTTCCTGATTTTAGTTTCTGAATCTTCTTTTTTTTTTTTTTTAATCTTTCTTGAATAGTGAAGCTGATATGGGCAGTGAAGTTTCTGAGTAAGTGTTAAGGTTTTGTAAAGGTTTTTAATGACAGTGCCAGTACAATGGTTTTTTTCTGTCACTTGAAAAATGGGTTAGAATTTTGTAGGTTGGGAACACAAAATCAAGTAATATTTTTGCTGCCATTGGAACTGAAAGTATTCAGAAAGGAAATGCTTCAATTCAATCCCCAAAATAAATGAACAATGAGAAGAACACGTTTAAAATCTACTGAGTGTGTAGTGAGCATCTGTAGTTGTTCAAACGCTCTCTGAAGCTTATGTTCTTGTTCATGTCCCACTTTTTAGTTGTGCCTACATGATGCTGGCAACAGATAAGACATGTAGTTTTAATAAATCACTAACCTTTATATTCTGCTTATTTTTAAATTATAAATTCCATCTGTGTAAATAGTTTCTCTCTTCTTGCACTTTACTAAAAGCAGTTAAAAGAAACCATTCTGAGGCTGGGCACGGTGGCTCATGCCTGTAATCCCAGCACTTTGGGAGGCTGAGGTGGGCGGATCACCTGAGATCAGGAGTTCGAGACCAGCCTGGCCAACATGCTGAAACCCCATCTCTACTAAAAATACAAAAATTAGCTGGACGTGGTGGCGTGTACCTTTAATCCCAGCTACTTGAGAGGCTGAGGCAGGAGAACTGCTTGAAGCTAGGAGGTGGAGGTTGCAGTGAGCCAAGATCACGCCACTGCACTCCAGCCTGGGTGATAGAGTGAGACTTGTCTCAAAAAAAAAAAAAGAAAAAAGAAAAAAAGAGAGGAAAAAAAAGAAAAGCCATTCTAAGTTCTTACTGCTTAGAGATTTCTTCATTCGTAAGTTCATTGCTCTTAAGTTCCACCTTACATAAAGTCCTAGGATATGGACATAATTCAGCCAAGTTCTTTGACACTTTGTAACAAGAATGACCTTTCTTCCAGTCTCCAATACCTTGTTCCTCATGTCCATCTGAGACCTCATTAGAAGAAACTTCACTGTCATGACCACTTAAATAATCTCTAAGAAGATTCAGGATTTCCCCACAGCTTTTGTCTTCCGAGCCCTCACCAAAACTGCCCTTAATGCTCAGTTCATGGCAATTTAGGTTTTTTCTAGCATTAACTTCAATACTGTGCCATCCTCTCTCCCCATTACCTGGTTCCAAATCCACGTCCACATTTTTAGGTATTTTTCATAACAACACCTTACTTCTCTGGTACCAATTTTTGTCTTAGAACATTTGTGCTGCTAAAATAGAATATCTAGCTATTTTAATAACAGAGACTGGATAATTTATAAAGAAGATAAATTTATTCTCTTACAGTTCTGGAGGCTGGGAAGTCCAAGGTCAAGATGCTGACAAATGATGAGAGCTTTCTTGCTGCGTCCTCGCATGGAAGAAGGTGGAAGGGCAAGAGAGAAGAAACTAATGCTAGGAAATGCCTCTTTTAAAAGGGACTTAGTCCCATTAACAAAGAAGCAGGTCTTATGGCCTAATCATCTCATAAAAGCACCACCTCTTAATACTATTACATTGGCAATACCTTAATTTTGGAGGGGACACATTCAAACCATAGCAGAGACCACTAAGTATAGGGAAGACTAAACCCGAGAACCAGGTGGCCAGAAGCCTGCACTAGCTCAGCTGATTCTGCTATTACACTTAGATAAAGTATGAGCCTTTTGCTACTGAATCAACATAAAGGCTGCCCGAAAGCAGTGAGTCTCAGATGCCTCCCATGAAGTTCACACATCACACCAGGGACTTCTACTCATACATGAAAAGCTAGAGAATCATGTTTAGGTAGGCAAGGGGAGAGAGGTCCTGGACAGGTTATTGAAGGACTGATTTTAAATTACAAAATACCTCTTTATGTTTAGTTTGCAAACAAAAGGAGTCAATTAGTGAAGGCTTGGCTGAGCTGATTTCAGAAACAGTAGGGACCCACTTTTTGCAGTAGTTAGGAAGCCTCAGGATCTTTTTAAATGTATCCTAATTACTAGCCTAGGAAAGTCTTAAAAGAGCTATAGTTTGTTGGGAGAAAGGGATTTGCCTTCTTTAGAAAAATCTATCTTTGGTAATGCACTTGGTTTTGACAAAACCAAGTGCATTGGTTTTGTTACTTTCCTTTAAAAATTCTATCTTTTTAAAACATTCCTGGAACTCATCTGTTCTTTTTTTTTTTTTTTTTTTTTTTGAGATGAAGTTTTGCTCTTGTTGCCCAGGATGGAGTGCAATGGTGCAATCTCAGCTCACTGCAACCTCCGCCTCCTGGGTTCAAGTGATTCTCCTGCCTCATCCTTCCTAGTAGCTGGGATTACAGGTGCCCACCACCACACCCAGCTAATTTTTGTATTTTTAGTAGAGATGGGGTTTCACCATGTTGGCCAGGCTGGTCTGGAACTCCTGACCTTAGGTGATCCACCTTCGTCTGCCTCCCAAAGTGCTGGGATTACAGGCGTGAGCCACTACACCTGGCCTCACCTGTTCTTTAGGATATGGCAGCAGATCATCTATATATCAGATAAGAATAGAACCACAGAAAAATTTAAGATCCTTAAAATTCTTGGCTAAGGATTATTATAAAATAGAATGGTATTTCAGTAAATCCCTGAGGCTTAAGAGTCCAGGTATAATGTTGGTTCTCAATTAAAATATAAATCGTGTCTAGGGACACTTAGGAACACAGAACATATATTTACAGCTAGAAAATATATAGCTTCAGACAAGGCATGGTGGCTCATCCCAGCACTTTGGGAGGCTGAGGCAGGTGGATCATCTGAGGTGAGGAGTTTGAGACCCTGTCTCTACTAAAAATACAAAAAATTTGCTGGGTGTGGTGGCACATGCCTGTAATCCCAGCTACTCGGGAGGCTGAGGCAGGAGAATTGCTTGAACCCAGGAGGTGGAGACTGCAGCGAGCTAAGATTGTGCCACTGCACTCCAGCCTCAGCAACTCCATCTCAAAAAAAAAAAAATACAGCCTCAAATAGGACTAAAAATAAGATTATATATAAATTTGGTTTTCCAAGTGTATGAGGAATAACTGAGGCTGAGGTCATGAACAAATGTATATTCTCGCACTGTTTTTTGTTTTTTGTTTTTTGTTTGTTTTTGAGATGGAGTCTCACTTGGTCGCCTGGGCTGGAGTGCAGTGGCGCGATCTCGGCTCACTGCAACCTCTGCCTCCTGGGTTCAAGGAATTCTCCTGCCTCAGCCTCCTGAGTAGCTGGGACTACAGTCACACACCACCACACCTGGGTAATTTTTGCATTTTTAGTAGAGACAGGGTTTCATCGTGTTAGCCAGGATGGTCTTGATCTCATGACCTTGTGATCCACCTGCCTCGGCCTCCCAAAGTGCTGGGATTACAGGCGTGAGCCACCACGCTCGTCCTCACATGGGGTTTTATTATTAGGATGGTAAGAGTATTATAAGGATGGGTACAAGGCATGATGAGTCCTTTTGCTTTTAGGCTTTTGAATTCTGGTTTTAGACTTTCTTTAGCTTCTGTTGTTAGACAACATTGTGCAAGCTTGGTTTTTAGAAGTTTGTATGGATTAAACTGAACTTAATGAAATTGTCCCTCCCCCTAAATTCTCAGTACAATTTTTAGGCCCACAAGGAGTCAAGCATCTCAAGGAGATCTTCAGTTTGAACTTGGTGTAGACACAGGGATACTGATGAATCAATATTCAAATTAGCTGTTACCTACTTAAGAAAGAGAGGAGACCTTGGGGATTTCGAGGAAGGGTTCGTAAGGGAGATTTTAGCTGAGAAATACCATTTGCACAGTCAATCACTTCTGACCAAGTTATCAGAAAAAGGAGAAGAGAATGTCTCCCCACTAAATGTTCTAGGGTGGTGGTTATCTAAATATTGTTGGAAATACTCTCCTGAAGTGTTCATTGAACTCTAAGAGAGACAGCTTGCGTATCAGTGGCAGGGTTTAAGGTTCATTTTTTAGTCCCATATTAATCCTTTAATATTTAGACAAATTTCCTTCTGAGTTTAAGGATAAAATGGGATGGGTTCTGCCTGGGCCTGGCCCTCATGGGGACATCAAAGGGATTGTTGCAAAAAAAAAAAAAAAAAAAAAAAAAAAAAACAACCAGACCATCAGATTGCATGAGACTCACTCATCATCACAAGAACAGCATGGGGGGAACCACCCCCATAATTAAATTACCTCCACCCAGTCCCACCCTTGACACCTGGAGATTATGGGGATTGCAATTCAAGGTGAGATTTGGGTGGAGACATACAGCCAAAGTATATTATTCAAATAAGAAATCAAAAGAGAAACTGGAAAGTTCGTTGAGCTGAAAATGAAAACACGATATATCAAAATCAGGGAGTTGCAGCTAATGTATGCTTGGAGGCAAATTTAAGCACTAAGATCCTATATTATAACAAAAAAGAAAGGTCTCAAATCAGTGACCTGAGTTTTCACCTTCAGAAACTGGAAAGAGAAGAGCAAATTAAACACAATGTAAGCAGATAAAGAAAATAATAAAAAGAACAGAAATCAATGAAAGAAAAAAGGGAAAATTATAAGAAAAATCCAAGAAAGTAAATGCTAATCATTTTAAACAATCAATTAAATTGTTAAACTTCTAGTCAGCTGATCAAGAAAAAAGTAAAAGGCACGAATTACCAATACCAGGAATGAAAAGGTGGGTGTCACCAAATCTTCTACAGTAATTATAAGGAAACAATGGACTACTGTGAGCCATTTTTTTCTAATAAATTTGATAACTTAGATGAAATGAACACATTCCTTGGAAGGCATAAACTATCAAAGTTCACTCAAGAAGAAATAGATAAAATGAGTATCTATTGACAAAATCAAGTTTTTAATTAAAATCCTGATGACAAAGAAAACTATAGGTCCAGGTGGTTTTCATGGTGAAGTCTAACAATATTTAAGGAAACAATAACAATTCTACACAAATCCTTCCAGACAATAGAAAAGGAAAAGGTCCTTATTTTATTTAATGAAGACAGCATTACTTTCTTACTAAATCAAACAGACATCATAAGAAACAACAACAGAGACCAATAACCCTCATGAACAATGATGAAAATATTCTTACTAAAATTTTAGCAAATCTAGTTCATCTGTATCATGACAAAGTGTACTTTATTGCAGGAAGATAAAGCTGATTTAACATTCAAAAATCAATAAATGAACTTTACCATATTAGTGGACTAAAAAGAAAAATGCATATGATCATCTTAATAGAAAAAGCACTTAGTAAAACCCAACATTGAGTCATGATTAAAAGCCCTCAGAAAACCAGGGATAAAATGAAGAGTCCTCATAGGATGCAGGCCATCTACACAAAAATCTATGTCTTCCTAAAATTGAGAACAAGGTAAAGATATCTACTCTCACCACTTTTATTAAACATTGTACTGGAGGTTCTAACTCATGAAATAAGGCAAGAAAAAGAAATAAATCATCTAGATTGGAAAGAGTAACACTTTCCTTATCATTTGTGTAGACCAGTCCATGGAATCCATGAAATAAAAGCTATTAGAACTAATAAGTGAGTTAGCAAGGTGGCAGAGTTCAAGATTAATATACACAAATCAAGGGTATTTTTACATAAAACAATCAAATTGAAATTTTAAAAATGTTATTTCCAATACCATTAACAAATATAAAATTGTTAGCCATAAACCAAATAAAACATGTGGAAGACTTGTACATTGAAAACTGCAAAACATTGCTGAGAGAAATTAAAGAAGACCTAAGTAAATGGAACATGTACCATGTTCATGGACAGGAAGACTTGAAGTTGTTAAGATGTCAATTCTCCCAAGTTGAGTTATAGATCAATTGAATATCAATCAAAATTCCAGAAGGCTTTTAAAAGCAAAAATCAATAATTGAACTTTAAGTTTTATATGGAAAAAATGAAGAACCTAGAATAGTGAAAATAACTTTGCAAAAGAAGAACAAAGTTGGAGGACTTACTTATCTGATTTCAAGGCTAAATATAAAGCTATATTAAAACAGTATGGTATTGCCATACATATAGACAAATAGATCAATGAAACACAATAGAGATTCCAGAAATAGACTCACATATATATGGCCAATAGATTCTTGACAAAGTACAAAGACAATTCAATGGAGAAAGTATTGTCTTTTCAACAAATGATGCTGAATCCCCAAAAAAGTGAACTTTGATTCATACCTCACAGCATATACAAACTTTAATTCAAAGGAATTCATAGACCTTAAACTATAACATTTTTAGAAGAAAATAGAGCAGAAATCTTTGTGACCTTGGATACAACATTAAAAGCATAATTCACAAGAGAACAAATTGATAATATGCATTTCATCAAAATTAAAAACTTCCACTCTTCAAAATACACTGTTAAGAGAATGAAAAGACATAGATCAAGAGGACGTATTTTTAAATCACATATCTGTAAAGGACTTCTAAGCAGAACATATAAAACCCTCGAACCTCAATAATAAAATGCAAACATGCAATAAAAAGAGGAACAAAAGATTTGAACAGACACTTCACCAACAGAAATATTGATGGCAAACAAGATCAGGAAAAGATGCTTAATATCATTATTCAATAAAGAGATGTAAACTGAAACCACAAGTTGATACCACTACACACCTGCTAGAAGGTGTAAAATTAAACAGACTGATATACCAAGTGATGGCAAGGATGTAGAGAAATTAGAAACCTCCTACACTGCTGGTGGGAAGGTAAAAATGGCACAACCACTTTGGAAAACAGTTTGGCAGTTTATTAAATAACTAAATACACCTACCATATGATCCAGCCATTCCACTCCTAGAGAGAGAAAAGCATATGTCTATATAAAGGTTTGTATGCAAATGTTTATAACAGCTTTATTTGTAATAACCAAAAGCTGGAACCAATCCAAATGTTCATCAACTCCTGAATGCATTAACAAATTGCGTTTACTCATAAAATTGAAGACTCCAGCCATAGAAAGAAATGGGTTGTTGATACTGCCAAAAACATGCATGAATCTTAAAATAACTTCGCTGAAGCAAAGAAGCCAGAGCTCACAAAAGTATGAGGACATACACTATGCTTCCAGGTATATAAAATTATAGAAAATGCAAACTAACCTATGATAACTGAAAGTATGTCTGTGGTTGCTTGGGGACAGGCTGAGGGTGGAGACGTGGAGGGAAGGATTACAAAGGGCACAAGGAGAGACTGGGGTGATGGATATATTTATTATTTTTTTTTTTTTTTTTTTTTTTTTTGAGACTCCTCTGTCACGTAGGCTAGAGTGCAGTGGCGCAATCTCGGCTCACTGCAACCTTCGCCTCCCGAGTTCAAGCGATTCTCCTGCCTCAGCCTCCTGAGTAGCTGGGATTACAGGCGTGTGCCACCACGCCTGGCTAATTTTTGTATTTTTGGTAGAGACGGGGTTTCACCATGTTGACCAGGCTGGTCTCCAACTCCTGACCTCATGATCCACCCGCCTTCACCTCCCAAAGTGCTGGGATTACAGGCGTGAGCCACTGAGCCTGGCCGATCTGTTTATTATCTTAACTGTAGTGATGGTTTCACAAGCATAAACACACATCAAATTTTGCACTTTCAATATGCGCGGTTTAGTGTATGTCAATCATCCCTCAATAACACTGTTAAAAAAAGAAACATTAAAATTAAATTGTAAATTATCAAAGAAAAAACACTAAAAGCACTTTTAAAAAGGCATAACTATAAAGACACTGATTAGATTGACAGCAAACTTCACAACTGCAGCAATCACGACCACACACAGTGGAACAGTATATTCCAAGTGCTGATGAAAATAATCATCAAAATGGAATCTACCCTGCTGAACAGTGTTCAAGAGATAGTATAAAATGAATGCTTTTTTAAATTATTTATTTTTAGGGCGGGGCTGCCAAGGGAGGAGGAAGATGGCGGCGGGGGCGAGGTGAGGTGTTGGCAGTGGGAAGGGGTTCGGGCTTAGGGGGCGGGGAGACACGGAGCGATGCCCGCGCCGGAGCAGGGCCGGATAAAAAGCTATAGCGCCACAGGAGTGGGCGGGAGGGAGAGGGGGTGCCCGAGGGCCACAAGAGTATGACGGGGTTGTAAGAGCTGGTGTGGCGGGTGCTGCCCCCCTGCTCTGTCTGCACCGCAAGCTCACCTCCTGGCTCCGCGTTGGGTTCGGCACTTGGAACTGGATCTGGCGACGCTGGCGACGCTGCCGGCGCGCCGCTTCTGCCGCGGTCCTAGCGCCGCTCGGCTTCACGCTCCGCAAGTCCCAGACGTCGGCAAGAACCGCCATCACCACCCGCACCCGCGCCGGGGGTCGTGCCTGCCCGCAGCCCACCACCAGATGCGCTGGCGCGCGGACGGCCCTTCCCTGGAGAAGCTGCCTGTGCACATGGGCCTGGTGATCACCGAGGTGGAGCAGGAACCCAGCTTCTCGGACATCGCGAGCCTCGTGGTGTGGTGTATGGCCGTGGGCATCTCCTACATTAGCATCTACGACCACCAAGGTATTTTCAAAAGAAATAATTCCAGATTGATGGATGAAATTTTAAAACAGCAGCAAGAACTTCTGGGCCTAGATTGTTCAAAATGCTCACCAGAGTTTGCAAATAGTAATGACAAAGATGATCAAGTTTTAAATTGCCATTTGGCAGTGAAGGTGCTATCCCCGGAAGATGGAAAAGCAGATATTGTGAGAGCTGCTCAGGACTTTTGCCAGTGAGTAGCCCAGAAGCAAAGGAGACCCACAGATGTGGATGTAGATATGTTAGTTTACTCAGTTCAAATGGTTGTCCTGATCCTGATTTAGTACTGAAGTTCGGTCCTGTGGACAGCACACGAGGCTTTCTTCTCTGGCACATCAGATTGACTGAGATTGTCTCTTTGCCTTCCCATCTAAACATCAGTTATGGGGACTTTTTCTCTGCCCTTCGTCATTATGCAGCCTGTGAACAGCGTCTGGGAAAGTCGTGGTCATTGGTTGCATAATTTGATCTGAGGCTTATGGAGGAAAGGACTCAAGTGACTCTGATGTTTAGAAAGCACCTATGAAACCCTGTACACACCTAGTTCATAATCCTCATAATTTATCAACAAACACAAAAAAGTGTCTTACTTGAGAGTGTGTGCGTGTGTGCGTGCACACATGTGCACGTTTGTATGTGTGGAAATAAACATAAATGGGGACGTGTTGGAAAAGGAAATACATAGACCTACAACTTTGAGCATATAGCAGTGATGTTTTAGGAACTGAAACGTCACACTTAATAAAGTCTTCAGCCCAGCTACTTCCCTGTTTTCGTGGGGAGAAGAGGGCCTGATTAGAACTGTTCTGGTTGTGTTTGGCGGGAGGGGAATAAATTTTGTTCAGTCCTTCTTAGTGACCAAACTTTAATTTTTAAGAATAATATATTGACTTACTGAACTGAAGCATTCTGAGTTGAAAGGAGCTCCAGAGGAAAGGAGTTCTGTGTTGCTCACATGTTAAAAGCTTGCTCACCTTCAGAGCAGAGGGAATACCTATCTTCAGATATCCGCCCATTTTCATCTCTTCATTATAGTCAAACAGTGTGACTTGAGAGTGTTGCTCTGGTGTCTGTATTCTGGCTTATGAAGATTATTTGAAAAAGAACTCTTACTACATTGAAATGCAGACTTTTAAAAATTTAAATATTGGATTAGGCAGTCAAAAAAACCAAACAAGCATAAAAGGTCAGTAAGTTGTAATCTTAAAAGTAAAGGTGGAAAACTCATTATAAATGGAAAAAAAGTTGTGATTTCCTTTTTTGTTTGATGGGCAGTATGCCATATTATATCCAAAGTTGGTTTAAAAAATACTTCCATCAACTATTTTTATTTAAAATAAACATTTGAGGGAAGTTACCACGGCAGCTTTTTTCCTCAAAAGTAACCTGTTCCTCTTTGGAATAGCACATTTTAGGGGCATGGTTAATACCTGAGATTTTTACTCAGTAAACCTGATGGTTACCGTGTGTAAAATATCTTTAAGTAGGATTGAAGGCCTCTGTGGGGAATATAATGTTACCAAAGCCTATAAAAATAAATTTTACATGTTCTTTTTTATGACAGAGAGCAGCACTGGTTCTGTTATTTTTTAAAATGAATAACTGATTTCTTGACAGGTGTTTAGTATTTCTTCCCTCACTGCTGATTCTTGGATAGAAACCATTCTTTATATTTGATAGACTGTTTTCAGAAAACTCTTATCAACAAGTGTACAATAGTTATCTAAAACCGCACATTTAGAATGGAGCAGTTTAATACTAGATCTCAGAAGTTTGAAAAATAGCAAAGAAGACTGGATTTGGAAAGCATGGTCTACAATTGCTTGTCAATTCTGAAGCTATGAAGAATAAATGTTTCAGCTTTGGATTATGAAACCCCATTTATGATTTTTAAAACACACTTGAAATAAAAATGATTAAACTAAATTTTGGTCCAGTGACATTACTTTGCACTGCATAGCCCATTGTACATTGTAAGACTTTTTGTTTTAATTTATTACTGAGAGTTTTCTGTGAAGCTACAGCATATCTAATCAGCGAATTTCTGATTTGTTTCCTTATACTGTGATTATGTTATATTGAGGCATTTGTAGTGCAGCTTAAGACTGAATTTATGCTTTTTGTAAACATGATAGGTGTAAATGTCTTATAAACATTCTGGAGTAGGTATAGCTTTAATGAATGAAATTTAATGGACCTGATTAAAATAAAGAGATTTAATCTTTGTTAAAGTGAAGTTAGTGAAATAAATTACCTACTGGAATATAGTCCAAGCCACTAAAGGTTTAATATTTGCATTTTTGTGCTTTTATTTTCTCCTTCCATTCATAATTATATACTTGAAAGTACATCTGTAGCCTATGACTTGAGTCTCTTGAAGTTCTAGGAAGAGGCAAACTACAAACTACTAGGATTCTGATTTCAGATATAGGCATTCCAGAATCTTCTCTTTACGAGTTCACCTGTTAGTACAATCTCCACAACTTGAATGGCATTGGTTGTTCTATAATTCCTGCCAAAATCATCACAAGTTGTACGTCATCAAGGCTGTCTTTGCACTCCCAGGAAGAATTGTTAATTTTAAATAAAAGTGTATGTCTTTATTTGTATTGGAAAATATTGTCTTTAAATTGTTTCTTGTTGACACTTCCCACAATGGAAAAATTACCAAATTAATCCTGTTTTATGGATGGCAGCTTGGAGCATAGCAAGAAGTTGGAGGATTTGAATTCCATTCCCAGTTCGCATTGCGTTTTGTGTCTTAAAACTATAATAATTGGTTACTGTTATAAAGTTTAAAAGGTGGTTTTAATATGAATAGCAAATTCTGGTATATTGTGACTAACGCTTAAGAATGCCTGTCTTTGAGAGGAAGGTGTTATAATATTAATGAACAGTGCCAAATACACTGTGCATATCTACAATTTAATCTTTGAATGTTTGTTACTGGATTAGCTCCTTCCTCCTTCTGTGTGATGGTACCATGCGTAGAGTCAATCAAATCCTTGTGATGTTTTGTATGGACTTTGACAACATGTAAATAATGTGTAAAGCAAGTTTTTATGATTAAGGAATCAAATTTATTGAATTTTATTATTGAAAGTTGAAACAACCTGTATGAACAAAAACCAATAAAAGAATATACTATTTTCATTGACTATAAAACATTATTTATTTTTAAAAATTCACACATAATACTGTATGTATTTGTGGGGTACGTATTGGTGTTTCTATACATACAATGTATAGTAATCAGATCAGGGATATTAGCATATCTGCCATCTGAAATATTGATCATTTTTTGTGTTGGGAGAATTCAATGTCCTCTTTTAGCGATTTGAAAATATATATTCTTGACTACAGTCATCCTACAGTGCTATAAAACATTAGAACTTATTCTGCCTAACTGTAATTTTTTGTCCTTTAACAAATCTCTCCCTATATCCCCCTTCCCTTTCCACCCTTTAATAACCTGGATTCTACTCTTTACTTCTATGAGATCAACTATTTTAGCTTCTATATATGAGTGAGAACATGTTTAACTTCCTGTTCCTGGCTCGTTTCATTTAACACCATTTCCTCCAGGCTCATCCATGTTTCCATGGAGGACAAGAATTCATTCTTTTTATTGCTGAATAGTATTCCACTGTGTGTGTGTGTGTGTGTGTGTGTGTGTAGGTGTGTGTATGTGTGTGTATAAAATCATATTTTCTTTAGCCATTCATCTGTTGATGGAGACTTGGGTTGACTCCATAGCTTGGCTATTGTGAATAGTGCTGCAATGGACAGGGAGTATGAACAACTCTTGGATGTACTGATTTTCTTTGCTTTGGTTCTTTACCCAGTAGTAGGGCTGCTGGATCATATGCTAGTTCTATTTTTGTTTTTTTGAGGAAACTCTATACTATTCTCTACAGTGGCTGTACTAGTTTACATTCCCACCAATAGTGTATAAGAATTCCCTTTTCTCCACCTCCTCACCAGCATTTGTTTTTTTTTTTTTTTGTATTTTTGACAATAGCCATTCTAACTGAAGTGAGATGATACCTCACTGTGGTTTTGATTTGCATTTATCTGATGATTAGTGATATTGAACTTTTTCCATATATTTGTTAGTCATTTGCATGTCCTTTTAAGAACTATATGTTCAAATCATTTACCCATTTTTAATTTTTTTTTTTTTTTTTTTTTTTTTTGCTGTTGAGATGTTTGAATTCCTTGTCTATTCTAGATACAAATCCCTTGTTGGATGAATAGTTTGCAAGTATCTCTCACCCTATGCAAAAGTTAACTCAAAATGGATCAAAGACTTAAATGTAAAACCTGAAACTATAAAAACTACTAGAAGAAAACACAGGGAAAATGCTTTACGATATTGGTCTTGGAAAAGATTTTATGAATAAGCACAGGCAACAAAAGCAAAAATAAACAAATGGGATTACATAAAACTAAAACGCTTCAGCATACCAAAGGAAACAATCAATATAGTGAAAAGAGAACTGACAGAATGGATGAAATGAAGACTTTCAGAACCAAAACTTCCCGAGAGAGTGTCCCACTGAAGACCTACACACAATACCCTACTAAGAGGTACACTTTGACCAAAAGTAAATTGAACCTGGGAAGATGGAATAAGATACATGAAGCTCGGGTGAGCAAAGAAAATGCAAGATAATACAGGTAAATCTAAAGGAGCACTGAGTGTGTAAAATAATAATAATCATAACTAATAATGCAGGTAAAAAAATACTACTGAACTAAAACCTTATAGAAGATAAACACTAACTTATGATTTAAGGAGAACAACAACCTCTTAACCTAAGAATACAAGAGAATTTCCTTATCCTGATAAAGAGGATTAAATCATATAGAAAGTATTATCTTTCATTGTAAAATTCAGCGCTGCTCTAAAATCAGCTCCATTTTTATGTTTCATTGTGCTAGAGACCCTAGAAGCAGATTGTGAGATAAAAAGAAATCTGTTATAGGGTCTAGGAAGGAAAAAAACTAAGCTATTATTATGTGCAGAACATTTTTTAAGAGGAAATTAAAGATAATCTAGAGACAGCTGTTAGAATTAACTAGGGAGTTCAATGAATTGCAGGATATAAATTCAGCATAAAAATTAATAGCAAAAATTAGATAAGTACATAAGATTCCATTAACAGTGAAAAATCCCACAAGGTTCCTAGAGATACATGTAATAATAATGTGCAAGATGTTTCTAATAGGAGGAAATGGGTAAACTTTGTTGGAAGGCATGAAAGGAGACCTAAGTGAATGGAGAAATATGCCATATTCATGAATAGAGAGACTCGTTAATGATGAAAACTATCATTATATTGATCTAAAATAAAATGTATTTCCAAAATTTGTTTTTCATGCTGATTTAAAAAAATTAACATAAAAGAGCAATGAGCCAAAAATAGCCAAGACATACCTAAATATAAAGGCGAGAGAGGTAACAGATATCACAACTTATTTTATAGAGCTACAAGTCTTAAGAGAGTGTGATATGGTTCAGGGATGGGTAGATAAAATAATGAAACTGAGGCTACAGCTAGAAAAAGAACCATGAATACATGTGAACTTGGTATATGATGGGGGCATTACCCCTCAATAGGGAAGGGGTGCACTACTTGGCACGTGTTGCTGGAGCAACAGAAAACAAATTCATCAAGAAAAGATAAATCACAGGTAGCTCAGCACCTACACGTGAGAATGCAAAGCTATAAAAGGTAACATGAGTTTATACCAATATCACAAAACAGGAGGAACAGTTTGAGGTATCAGACACATTAAAATTTAAAATTCTGTTCAGAAAAAGGCACCATCAATAAAGCAAAAAAATGTACAAGCCTCAGTCTGAGAGGATATATTTGCAATCCACATAACCAATGAAGTATCACTATCCAGATACATAAATAGTTCTGAAAATCAGTAAGAAAAAGGCAAGCGACCCAATGGAAAAATGAGCAAATGATAAGAAACAATAAATATCAGGAGAAAACAATGGGCAATAAATACGTGAAAAGAGGCTGAACTTCACTGCTAACACTGAGAAACACAAAACAACTAGATGCCATTTTTCACCCATTAGAGTGTAAAAAATTAAGAAGTTTGATACTACAGAGAGTTGCCATGAATCTGTGGAAATGGAAACTCTGCTGCTGGAAGGCGTGTAAATTGGTATAACCACTTTGGACAGCAAAGCAGCAATACTTAATAATAATGGTAATGATAGCGCTAATGTTTAATACTTATTGAACATTTATAAAGTGCCAGGCATTGTTAAAAGCTGGCATGGAAAGCTGATGACACACATTCCCAGAAGCCAGGGGCTCTTCCTACAGTGGCCTGGCCCAAGGACCCCTGCACATGGCACCAGCAGACACAAGCAAGGCTGCTCATGGTGTGGTGGGAAAGCAGAACTCGTTTGTAAGTTCCTGAGTGGGGAAGGATCACTAATCTGTGCCTCATTGGCACAACAGAATATTCTACTCCAGCTAACAGAAACACACTGAATTGATGTCCGTCAATATGGATAAATTTCAAAAACTTGATGTTGAGTGAAAAAAAGCAAGTTGCAAGAATCTTTACACCATTTGGCCATTTATGTCAACTTTAAGGCATATAAAATATTGTTGGAGGATGCAAGCATGTGATAGAAAAGTACGAACTTGTAGGTGGGAAATATGGACACCAGCCCTCCTCCACAGAGAGCTGACAGCCAGCTGGGGAGCTGCTGGGGCTCTCCATTGGTCCTTCTGTCCATCCATCCACAGGAGCCAGGCCATCTCCAGGGAGGGAACACCGGCTAAGGGAAGCAAGAGCCAGCCTTGAGGAGCTGGAACCTGGAGGAAGGTTATTCTAGGAATTCAAGGACTTAAGACATTTGAAATCTACTAATGTCATTTGTTATGATTCATTACACATTAAAAGGTCAGGAAACAGCAGATGCTGGAGAGGATGTGGAGAAGTAGGAATGCTTTTACACTGTTAGTGGGAGTCTAAATTAGTTCAACCATTGTGGAAGACAGTGTGGCGATTTCCCAAGGATCTAGAACCAGAAATATAATTTGACCTAGCACTCCCATTACTGGGTATATACCCAAAGGACTCTAAATCATTCTACCATAAAGACACATGCACACGTATGTTTATTGTGGCAATGTTCACAATAGCAAAGCCTTGGAACCAACCCAAATGCCCATTAATGATAGACTGGATAAAGAAAATGTGGCACATATACACCATGGAATACTATGCAGCCATAAAAAAGGATGAGTTCGACCGGGCGTGGTGGCTCATGCCTGTAATCCCAGCACTTTGGGAGGCCGAGGCGGGTGGATCATGAGGTCAGGAGATCCAGACCATCCTGGCTAACATGGTGAAACCCCATCTCTACTAAAAATACAAAAAATTAGCTAGGCATGATGGCGGGTGCCTGTAGTCCCAGCTACTTGGGAGGCTGAGACAGGAGAACGGCATGAACGCGGGAGGCAGAGCTTGCAGTGAACCGAGATCACGCCACTGCACTCCAGCCTGGGCGACAGAGCGAGACTCCATCTCAAAAAAAATAAATAAATAAAATAAAAGTATGAGTTCATGTCCTTTGCAGGGACATGGATGAAGCTGGAAACCATCATTCTTAGCAAACTAACACAAGAACAGAAAACCAAACACCACATGTTCTCACTCGTAAGTGGGAGCTGAACAGTGAGAATACATGGACCCAGGGAGGGGAACATCACATACTGGGGCCTGTCAGGGGGTGGAGGGGAAGGGGAGGGATAGCATTAGGAGAAATACCTAATGTAGATGACGGGTTGATGGGTGCAGAAAACCACCATGGCACATGTATACCTATGTAACAAACCTGTACATTTTGCACATGTATCCCAGAACTTAAAGTATAATAAAAAAATTTTTTTTTAATTAAAAAAAAACATGGGCTCAATTAACATGCAGCCAAGGTAACACTTGTTAAAATCCTACCTCCATGCAGGATGAGAATTCCTCCGGAGGTGGGAACAGAGAAAACTTCATGCTTGGTAAAGCACCTGAGGCACCCATTACAATCTGGGACAAGATGAGAACATCAATACTCACGCTGTATTCCACATGGGAGGTCCAAGTCAACGCAAGATGATTTTTAAGAGATATAAGAGCCAGGCATGGTAGCTGATACCTGTAATCCCAGCACTTTGGGAGGCTGAGGTGGGAGGCTCACTTGAGTCCAGGAGATCAAGACCAGCCTAGGCAACAAAGCAAGACCAAGACCCCTTCTCTACAAAAAAATAAGAAAATTAGCCTGGTGGGTGGTGCACACCTGTGGTTCCAGCTACGCTAGAAGCTGAAGGGGGAGGTTCACTTGAGCCCCAAGATTGAGGCTGCAGTGAGCCACAATAGCACCACCGCACTACAGCCTGGGTGACAGAGCAAGAGCCTGTCTCCAAAAAAATAAATAAATAAATAAAAGCTATAAATACTGCAAAGAGGCAAAAACTGCTGTGGTTTGCTGACAATCTAATCATATCTAGCAAATCCAAGGAAAAAAAAAAGTAAAAAATGAATAAGATAATTCAGTAATATAGTCAGAGATGAGGCCAACATATAAAAATCCATGTCTTTCTATATACACAAGAAATAACCATTTGAAAGAAGTTGTCCTATTTACAATAGCTAGAAAAACTGTGAAATATCTGGGGGCAGAGGTTGGAAGAAACAAAAATGCACACAAAATTTGTGAGAGGAAAACCAAACCTTTATTGGCAGACACAAAATAAACTTTCTGAGTAAATGGAAAGACATTTTCTTCTTGAATGAGGAAATTAACATTGTAAAGATGTCAACGGTCTCCCAAAGTGATCGAGATGCGCCCTGTGCAGTGGAATCCCAAACTGTAATTGCATCTTTTACGGAAGTTGACGCACTGACTGAAATTCACCTGGAAAAGAACATGTTTAGTAAACATGGTTGCCTGAGGGGAAAAAAAAAAAGAAAGTTGGTCTTGCAGACAAGGTTCAAGTTAGAGATCCCAGAAAGAAACGGATGTATCTCCATGCAATGAGGTACGCTGGGAAGGGCATGTCCCACGGAAAGAGCAGGATGGACGATGGACCGTCTGGAAAACAGGCTGCCAGGGGACAGAATCAACACAGATTTCCAAGTCACAAAAACAGGTAAATTCTGTGGATTAAAGAAAGATATCTAAAGATCTACAAACACAAATCTAAAGAATCCTTGATTTCACTGGAAATCAAAGATGTTGATGAGGGTAATCATGAGCTATTGTTTTTCACTCATAAAATTGGGGGTGAAAGACAAGGATTAACCTTTCTAGCGATGATAAAGGTATAAAAAGTATTTGGCTGCGCAGCTGGTGGTGAATAATTTTTACAACCTTCTCAGAAAACAATATGGAAACGTCCAGCACAAGCCAGCAGAGAAAGCCTGTTTGAGGCCTCTGCTGTGGATAGGGACGCCTGCCTGAACACAGGAGAATCATGCGCATCCATGCTAGCTGCAGTCATTTTGGTAATAGAAAAAAAAAAAAAAAAGAATTAGAAGGGGAAGGAAAGAGAAGCACCTTAACTCTTCGCCGGCAGAGATCTTGTTACACAGCAGCATCGCCCCACAGGACAGAAGCCTCTGCAGCCATCAAAGAAAATGAGGTCGAGCTAAGAGGGCCAACGTGGAAAGCTCCCGGGACATGGTGTTAAATGTAAAAAGCAAGTTGCAGACGACGCATGAAATATGTATGATTCAATTTGTGAAAAAGCAGCATCGCTAGAAAAAAACTGTGTATTTTATTTCGTATGTACACACAGTGTGTAGATCCATGTAAAGAAAGCAGTCCAGACGGTGGGGCGGGGTTGGAGATGCAGCCAGCCCTGCTTTGTGTCTACATACTCTGGCATGCTTGGCGCCCCCATGCGCGAGGTCATGTGCTCCTGCCATAATTTAAACAAATGCCTGAACAGCAAAATGAAATTAGAATAGGCAGCTGGACGTGGTCTGGAGTGCAACAGGGAGGTGCGGTGCGGTGAGGTGAGAAGGGAGACCGCGCTAGACCAGGCGATGTCTTAGGGACGGGAGAGGGGTGAGGCCCACGGCGGTCCTGGGGAGCGGCCCACGCAGAGCTTGTAGCCAGTGAACAGGAAGTATTGGCGAGAGGGACTGAGAAACCCAAGAGAGTGTGGGGTGAGGAAAAGGTCAAGGAAGGCCCAGGCTTCCAGGAAGGGCCTGGGCCGGGGCGGGGCGGGTGGTGGGAGGCAGTGGGAAGGACGGGCGGGGGTGGGGGCGGGGGTGGGGGCAGAAGTGGGGGTAGGGGTGGGGGTGGCCACAGGAGGCCGGCGTGGCCCTGGAGAAGCCGCTCAGCCGCGCGGGGGAGCCCGGGGATCCGGGCAGCTGCGGAGGGAAGGGGAGGAGCAGGGCGTGGTTGGAAAGGCGGTGGGACAGGGAGGGCTGGGCTGTGCGGCTCTCCCGTCCTCGTGAAGAGGAGCCTTGGGAGGAGCCGGGAGAGACAAGGCTCTGGGCGGCGGGCGGGGAGGGCTGTCCCTCCCTCAAGGAGTGGAGTTAGCGAGGCCGCGCTGGGGTGCTCCGTTGCCGAGGATGGGCCGAGTTCGAGGCGGAAAAGGTGCGGGTGTGCAGGGGAAGGCGGCGCCCTCCTCGCTGGGTCTGGGGTCCCGCAGCGCCTCGAGCCGGAGCAGTGAGCGAGCGTGGGTGGGAGCTGCGGCCTGGGTCCTTGAGCCCGGCTGCCCCGACGGCAGGTGCACCGGGGTTGCGGGGGACTCGGCGCATCTCCAGGGCGAGTGAGTCCAGGGCCTTCGGCCTACAGGCTGAGCAACGAGGACAACAGCGAGGGGGCTCCCTGGCACGGCCTGGCGGGGTCACCGCGCACGCCTGGGCGCCCTGGAGCCCGGAGACTCAGCAGCCATCGCTCGGGGCTACCACGGCCCTCCAGGCTCCTGAGCCACCCACACGGAGGACGAGCTGCGGAGCGCGGTGTGCGGATAGCCAAGCTCCTGCCGCCAAGGCCACCCCGAGCCCAGGCTGCCAGGGCGGCATCCACAGCCGGCGGCCCGCGGGCCTGGGCCTGAGACCCGCGCAGCAGCCCCGCCTGCCCTGCCGTGAGAGGGAAATAGACCGTGCTTGGTTTCCGCAGGTTAGAGTCTCAGATACTTTGTTACAGCTGCACAAACTACCCTACCCCGACAGTGCGTGGGTGCCGGAGCCTTGGTCCATAAGGGAGCCTTGTGGGCAATGGCTTAGGCAAGAGCCTGACTGGTGTCATCCCGTCCACTTGATTACTAAAACCCTCCTCTGCTGTGGTCATTCATTGCTGACCATTCACATAGGACAGACATATCTTCATGATTTTTGCCCATTCGCGAGGCCTATTCACATATCTTTTCCCCAAATATCTTCACCACCAATTTTTCCAATCGTTCTTTCCATGTCTCTGACCATCCAGCATAAACATTGAGCACAGCTGGCGAAATAGTCCATCACTGCACAACTGGCCACTGCTCCTTCTAAGCAAAGTGCACAGCCAGGTGCACTGCCTGCAGCTCTGCCCAGGAGGACTTCCCTTCCCCACTGTCTTTCGGGGACGTCCCAGGAAGGGGCTGTAGTTCTGCAGCGTCCACTTTCAGGTGGTGCCTGCACATGGAGCAAAGCCGTCTGTAAACCAGGCCTGAGCCATCTCTTCCTCTGTCAGATATGGGGACCTCCCCAGGAGGTCACAGGCTCAGGCTGGGAGAGAGGGTCTCAGCTGAGAAAGGCGGTGGGGCAGGAGTGGGGACCATGGGCACTTGGGCCACTTCTTCATGTAACCTACTTGAGCATTCAGGGGCTGGTTGGGCCTAATCACATACATACCACTTCCATTCGATGACAGAGTGTTGCTGTGCACACCTAACTGTACGGCTTGTTGGGTCAGATAACACCCTCTGACACCACCCTCTGACACATAGACGTCTCACCGATAAATGTAGAATAGTTGCTACTTCTTGCTCACTAAGTCCAATCAGCATGATGTCATCAATGTAATGCACCAGTGTGACATCTCATGGAAGGGAAAAGCAACCAAGATTCCTGCAGACTAAATTATAATGTAGGGCTGGAGAATTGATGGGACACTCCCTGAGGTGGGACGGTGAATGCGTATTGCTGGCCTTGCCAGCTGAAAGAAAACTGCTTCTGGTCAGCCTTCTGGACAGGGATGGACAAAAGGTATTTGCTAGATCAATAGCTGTGTACCAGGTAACAGAAGATGTGTTAATTTGCTCAAGCAATGAAACGACATCTGGTACAGCAGCTGAAATTGGAGTTACCACCTGGTTAAGCTTATGATATTTCAGTCATTCTTCAAGATCCATCTGTGTTCCCTACAGGCCAAATAGGAGAGTCAAATGGGAATGGGGTAGGAATCGCCAGCCCTACATCTTTCAAGTTCCTGAGGGTGGCATTAATCTCCACAGTCCTTCCAGGAATGTGGCATTGTTTTTGACTTACAGTAGTCACCCCTTATCCCTGGTTTCACTTTCCACATTTTAAGTTACATGTTGCACAGTACAAGATATTTTGAGAGAGAGAAATCACATTCGCATAGCTTTTATTGCAGTATATTCTTCTAATTGTTTGATTTTATTATTGTTGATAGTCTACTGTGCCAAATTTATAAATTAAACTTTATCATCAGTATGTATGTATCAGAAAAAACATAGTATAGCTAGGCTTTGGTGGTTTATATGTCCATAGTTTCAGGCATCCACTGGGGTCTCAGAACACATCCCCTGCGGATAAAGGGGGGCTACTGCATTATTTTCCCAGGCTAAAGCAGTTCTAGTGGCTTCTGCTTGGTCTTCTTCACTGTTAGAGTCCTTACTCCACAGGTCAGGGACCCAGTGTGTAGATGCTACCAGCTCCTCAGTATGCCTCTTCCAATTATGCATTCTGGAATGGGGAAATAACTACAGGATGGGTTTGGGGACCCACTTGACCCACTGTAAAATGAACCTGAGCTAAAACTCCATTGATCATTGAGCTCCATAAGCCCCTACTCTGCCTGGATGGCCACAGTGTCCTTTTCAATCTTCTGGAATCAATGTCAGTGCAGATCCAGTGTCCAGTAGTCCCTGAAAGGTCTGAGTGTTCCCTTTTCCCCAGTGCACAGTTACCCTAGTAAAAGGTAAGGTAGGTCCCTTTGGAGGAGGCTGGGGAAAAGATTAAGAGTATACATTTCGGGTAGTGTACCAGGGTTGTTTTCCAAGGGGACATTGTTGTCCCTTCATTCACAAGTTCCGAGTCTGTAAATTGGCTCAGGTCTGAGAATTGAGGGGCTATAACTCTCTGCTTTGAGAGTAATGACTTTATGATTTGAATTTGACTTTTGTTTTAGAGACTGGGTCTCATTATGTCACCCA
This sequence comes from Pan troglodytes, assembly GCF_028858775.2. NCBI lineage: Eukaryota > Metazoa > Chordata > Mammalia > Primates > Hominidae > Pan > Pan troglodytes. Next base: position 22,112,227 of record NC_072412.2, read on the forward strand.
GGCTAGAGTGCAGTGGTGTGATCATAGCTCACTGCAGCCTCAAACTCCCAGGCTCAACAGATCCCCCTGCCTCAACCTCCTGAGTCACTGGGACCACAGGCATGTGCTGCTATGCCCAGATTTGACTTAGACTTTTATTCACTTGACCTAAAACTTTCCTGCTTATACAGATCACGGCTTCTGATCAAATCCCCTTCCAGGAGCCCCATGATAACGGGCCAGAGCCATGAGTCTCATGAGCCAGGCTGTTCTGATTGCTGCTGTGCCACTCCTGCCCATTGCTATACCCGCACCCACCTCGCTGTGGCCTCCCTGACAGCTGGATCCAGTTGCTTCCCTTGCACTTAGGTTTCCAGCTGAGTGGCTGTGGTTCCCACCGTAAGGTCTGACCTACAAAGAAGAGTTATGGCAGAGCTCTTCAAGGAAGCTGGGGCCCCCTCACACAGTTCTTTCTCAAGGTGTTCGTGAAAGGCTGTCTTCCAGACCCCCCAGCGTGGGTGAGTAGGTCTGAAATGACAAACCCACTCTAACACATCAGCCTCCCTAGCCCTTTAAGCTCCCTCTACATTAAACTTGGGGAGATTGGATCTTTCCTGTTTGCTCACAGCAGGGCAGACTATCTTTTGACCCCTGTTCAGCCATCCAACCAAACTTAGCCCTTTCTAACTCACTGAGCTGCAACTTTAAATCCACAATCTCTGCTTAGTGAGCCCATATCAATAAATTTGGCCTGATCCAACTTTATGTTCCTTCCACTACCATCTCACATCCTTAATATTCATTCTCACCTGTGTTCCCTGGATTTCCACTTGTATAAATTAGAAACCCATGTTGTTCTTTTGGAGTGCAGCATACCTTCTTGTGGGTCACAATTTGTCCCTCACCTTCAGGGGCCTTCTGGGGTTTGGGTCTAGTTATAGGTCTAGAGGCAAAGCGGGGTGGTGAGGCTGGGTCCTGAAAAGAATCAGCATTGTCCCACTTTGCCACCACCTCAGAGGAAGATATGACTCAGGATGCGGGGGACTCCCACAAATCAGGTGGAAAGGCTATACCAGTGTTGGCAGGGATGCTGCTGCCACTGGGGATGTGAAGGCCACTTTGGTTGAGGGTTGGGGGGACCTCTTCCACTGGCAAAGAATACACATCAGAATTTAGGGGCTTGATACCCCCAGCTTCATCAGGGTCTTCCCACATGTCCCCATTCCAACTTACAGTATCCCATTCTTTCCCAATCAATTTCCCCACTTAAGAGTAGACATCCTAGGAGACTGGGAGCTCAACTTGCATTGAATTAATAATTTGGCCAATTGCAGGATGAGATCCTGAGTTTGATTTTCAGAAACTTCAGCCCTGTGTTTGTAAGAAATAAGGCTCTTGGGGCACACATAGAAACTCTTAGGTCACTTTTGTGGCTCTTGAGCTGGGAATTTGAATCCCTGAGCCCATCTTTTTCTTTTACCACTTTGTGCAATGACATTAGAAGCAACCAATGTCATTATATTCCTCAGTTTTCCTAAAATGTTCAAAAGTATCATATACAGAGTCATGTAGCTCCTTGCTTCTTATAAGTGGTTTATTAGGAGGATCCAATGCAGATAGTTTGCATATCTCTATAGTTTATGCCCTGGGTGATCAGTGCTCTCTTTACTACTGGAAGTAGAATCATTAGTGTCTTTACATATAATCTGATTAAAGATCCAATTCCAGAAACTCCAGGAAGAATTCAAAAAACTCATCCTCAAAATTCTGGTCCTCTAGATCCACTCTTGGTACCAAATGTATATTAGAGTTCTACAAAGAAACAGAATCAATAGAATATGAATATATATATATATATAGAGAGAGAGAGAGAGAGAGAGAGGTTTATTATAGGAGTTATGTAGTTACGGAGGACAAGAAGTCCCACAGTCTGCCATCTGCCAGCTAGAGACCCAGGAAAGTCAATGGTGTTATTCCATCTGAGTGCAAAGACTAGAGAACCAGAAGCACCAATGTTCAAGGGCAGGAGAAAGATGGATGTCCCAGCTAAAGAAGAAAGTGAATTCACCCTTCCTCAGCCTTTTTGTTCTATTCAGGCCCTCCATGGATTAAGTGATGCTTGCTCACTTTGAGGAGGGCAGGTCTGTACTCAGTCCACTGACTCAAATGTTAATCTCTTCCAGAGACACCCTCATAGACACATGCAGAAATGATGTTTTATCAGCTATCTAGGCAACCCTTCCTTAGTGCAGTCAAGTTGACACCTAAAACTAAACATCATAAGCAGGGAAGATGGTGTGGGAGGTGAGATGTATGTCTGTGAGCAGAAGCTGGGTGGGTCTCTGCATGAACATGTAGGTACGGGTGCAAGCATGTGGGAGCTGCTGGTGGCAAAACTCAACAGAAGCAACTCATATTTAGGAAGTGAATCAGATGTCCCATCCTCTGAGCCTGTGATATTTCATGATCTGGAACAATAAAACACTCTCAGAGCAAGATGTATAATAAAAAGCTAAATTTTCAAGTATGGTTTTTGGAAGAATGTGACTTCTGACTTTTAACAAAAAGCAGAAACAAACACTTTCTTTCATACTTAGGAATTGTCTGCCAGGCTTCTGGAGGCACCTGGGCCGTGTGGGTTCACAGCGGTCATCCAGGGATGGATGGACATGGTGAGTTTCTGAAACACGGGCATCACCCTTAGGGTAGGGGGAGGGCTCCAACACCAAGGCCCCCAGCACACATTTCACAAGGAAAAATGACCGTGTCGTGCCTGTGTTGGTAGGTGATCAACTCTGCTGAAACTGAGAAGGGAATTTTCCCTAGTTAGAGGCCTCACATTAAGCATGCATTGGCTTCATCTGGAGTGTGCAGAACAGAATCATTCTCTTCCCCATTGCTCACCAAGAACAGTAATTAGAATGCAAGTTCATCTCCATATAATGCATTATGACTTTAATATCAGTAAACGCTTCTTACATATTAGATGCAGTGAGGAAATATTAGTTGAAAATTCACAGACTGGTATGATCAGTTTCCTCTAGGATAAAATGTGATAAATGGGTTTTAATAAACTGAGGAGAATTATAGGCACCATCTTCTTGGTTCCTATCAATTTTACTTAGAGTAAAATGTCATTGCAATAATTAGCTGGTTTTTACTGTATTCATTAAAAGTTTTTCTAATGACCACTTGAGGAATAAGTAAAATTAATTTCTTTCTTGAACATCAAAGGAATTCATCAGTCAAACAAAAAGCAAACTTCAGGGATTATGAAAGACAGGGTGAGGGTCGGTGGTTTTCCGTGTCCACTGTGGGGACAGTGCTTTCGCGCCATCTGTCATTGGCATGGAAGCTCGAGGCCATTCCCCCGAGCTGTGCTGATGGAGAGGGATGCAGACCCCGGGTGGGGGCCCTGGCCGTCCTTCTCAGGTGCCATTGAGCTGTGACTCCAAGGCCTCCTCCTCCAGGCAGCTTTCCTTGACTGCTCCAACTTCAGGGCTCTCTCCTACCTGGCCCACACACTTGAACTAGGGCTCCTCAGTCTCAGAGGCTGAGGCCAGGTTCTCTCTCTGCCTGTGGCCCCTCAGAGTCCAGCATAGGGCCAGGCACTCTAGAGGGCTCAAGGGCCACTACCCCCGTCCTAGCTCCTGCAGTGCTTGGCCAAGCTCAGCCCTTGTTCAGCACACCAGCCCTGTGAGCCACGCTGTCCCTGGAGGGACTGAGGAATGTCCAGGGGTTGGTAGTGGCACAAAGGATGGAGCCACTGAAACGCGGTGGGTGGACACAGGAAGAGGAGGGCTGCACAGCGAGGCCATGCCTGGCCTGGCTCGGAGGATGCAAGGAGGATTCTCCAGCAGGCAGGCATGGTCAGAGGGGCCACTGGGTAGCCAGATGGAGTCCCTGTGCCAATCCCACAGTCCACGGAGAGGAGCAGAAAAGCAGGTGAGGCCTGGGGAGATGACATCACATGGCTGGGGCTACTCAGTGGTGAAGGGAGAGACAAAGCCGGACACCGCTCTGGCTACTGGGGGTAGCAATGGTCCTTCCCACCTCGTGCCAGGTACAGCACTGGGGTCTGGGACCAGGACGAGCCTGAGAACCTGGCTGGTGAGCACACCCACCTCCACCTGCACCCATCTCTGCTCCCCACACACACCACAGACACTCATCACACACATGCTCATCACACACACACCACACACACTCATCACACACATGCTCATCACACACATGCTCATCACACACACTCATCACACACCACACACATCACACACACTTTACACACACACCACACATTCATCACACACATGCTTATCACACACACACCACAGTCATCACACACATGCTCATCACACACTCATCACACACTTTCATTACACACATGCACCACACACATGCTCATCACACACAGTCTCACACACACCATACGCACTCATCACACACACTCATCACACACATGCTCATCACACAATCACACACGCACCACATGCTCATAACACACATGCTCATCATGCACACGCACCACACACATGCTCATCACACACATATCACACACACCACATGCACTCATCACACACACTCACACGCACCACACATGCTCATCACACACACACACCACACATGCTTATCACACACACCACACACACACACTCATCACACACACGCACCACACACATGCTCATCACACACTTTCTCATCACACACACCACACACACTCATCACACACACGCACCACACTCATCACACACACACATCACACACACCACACACACTCATCACACACACGCACCACACACATGGTCATCACATACATGCTCATCACACACACCATACGCACTCATCACACACACTCATCACACACACACACCGCACACATCACACACATGCTCATCACATACTCATCATGAACACCACACACATGTTCATCACACACCACACACACTCATCACACACCCATCACACATGCTCATCACACTCATCACACACATCACAATGCTCATCATGCATATGCTCATCACACACACCACACACACACACTCATCACACACACGCACCACACACATGCTCATCACACACTTTCTCATCACACACACCACACACACTCATCACACACACGCACCACACTCATCACACACACACATCACACACACCACACACACTCATCACACACACGCACCACACACATGGTCATCACATACATGCTCATCACACACACCATACGCACTCATCACACACACTCATCACACACACACACACCGCACACATCACACACATGCTCATCACATACTCATCATGAACACCACACACATGTTCATCACACACCACACACACTCATCACACACCCATCACACATGCTCATCACACTCATCACACACATCACAATGCTCATCATGCATATGCTCATCACACACACCACACACGCTCATCACACACACTCATCACACACGCTCATCACACACGCTCATCACACACTGATCACAGACACATGCTCATCACACACACCACACACACAGTCATACAAACTCATCACACACACCACACATATACTCATCACTCATGCTCATCACACACATTCATCAAACACTACACACATGTTCACACACATCACACCACACACTCATCACACACATTCATCACATACACCATACACACATTCATCACACACGGCACACACATGCTCATCACACACACACACCATGCACACTCATCACACATCACACACATCACACACAACACACACATGCTCATTATGCACACTCATCACACGCACACCACACACACTCATCACACACACATCCCAGATACCACACACACCACACCATATATACACTCAACCATCACATGCGCACACACCACACACACACACCTCATCACACATACACCTGCACGCAGAGCCACACACACTGGGCCATCACACAGACATCATGCACCCCACACACACACACTCATCACACACACACAAACCCAATCACCTCACACACCCATCCACCCCCATCATAGCCCCCACCTCTGCTGAATGGAGCCCCACCATCCTTCAATGACCAGCTGGCACCTCGTCCTTGACGTGTCCCATCGCACTTCCCTCTCCCGCCCACGAGGACCTCGGTAATGTCGCCCCTGAAACTGCTGTGGAACCTGGAGCCCACTGTGACGCAGAATTGGAATCCCAGCTCAGCCCCTGCACACCTGGTTGCCCGGAGAAATGCCTTATTCCTGAGAGCCCCTTGGTTCTTCTCCGTCTCCGGTTAGGTGAGAAGGTCAATCTGGCCCTGCGGGTTATGTTGGGGGTTACATGAGAACCTTGTCGGCATGAAGAGGCCAGGCAGGTCCTCTGACAGTGCCACAGCCCCAGGCTTGTGCCGCCAAATCACAAAGGCCTTCCAGGCTCTGAACAAGAACCGGACGGGGCCCGAATGACACTGCTGGGGGGCCGCTCTCTGGATGCCATTGTGGCCGGGTGCCGGGATGGTCGGCTGCTTGACCCCACGACTTAAAGCTAGATTTGGCCTTTTAAGCCTCTGTCTCAGTGCCCTCGGGTCCCTTCTGCGGCTCACCTACCTGTCCCTCGGCCTCTGGGGTGGGCTGGCAGGGTTCGTTCTGGGACCTAGGTGGGGTGGCAGCAATGGCTGTCATGGTGCAGAGCCGGCTTCTCGGAGTTCCTGGTCTGGGGATCCCCACGGAAGGCACTGAAGCTGTCTCCTTGGCTCCCGGGCCTGTGAGGCCCAGCCAGGTCCACCCCTGCTCCACCCACCCCAAGCCCCACAGGGGTCCCCTACCTGGCAGCTCAAGCCCAGCCCCCTTTCCTGGTACCCTGAGAGGCCCCACCACCACCTCGTGCCAATCAAGGGTGATGTGTGGGCTGCTGGGCCTTTGGTCCCTCTCAGGGTCGCTCAGAGAAGCCTGGGTGGACATGAAAGTTCGAGGCTAAGCCACATCCAAGCCAAGACTCAGGAACAAGCAGGGACCTTGCCTGTAGCGTCCCCAACTCCTGAGCAGCTCTCCAGCTTCTGGCTCCCCTGGCTCTTTTTGGCTGAGGGGGCTCCTCTGTGTAACTCGGCCAGGCCCTCTTTCCAGCCTTTTATTCTTCCTGCAGCCAGAGACGGGGGCAGAGGGAGCCTCTGGTGCCAGCTCTGAGACCTCTCTTGAAGCCCAGCCTGAAGGTGTCTGTCCCCACCTGCTGCTACCCCCACCCTGAGATGGGGGCTTAGAACCTTTGCCCTGGTGGCTTGCCCTGCTGGGACCCCTTTCTCTAATCTCAGAATGACCGACCCCTCGCCTCCCTCACGTCGCCGTTTCAGAGCTACTTTCTCACCCAGACCCCTGACCTGGTGGTCCTAGTTTCCCCACCCACCTGTGCTACGTGTTCCCAGGTGTCTGCCACCTGCAGCAGGCTGCCCAGTCATTCCTCCCTCCCGGTGTGCTTTCACCATCGAGCCCCTTCTGGCCCCATCCTCCAGCTCCCGCCGTGTTGCTCAGAGCAGCTCACGGTGCACGGCGACTCCGGGGAATGGGCGTTCGCACAGCTCCCCGGCTTCCATAAAGGCCACGGCGGGCTCTGCAGGGCAAGCTGGCCTCTGCGATCACTGCGCAGTGACCCCTCACAAGTAGCATTTTTGCACTTGGGAGTCTACACGTTTTTTCATTTTAAAAGGAGTTTGTCCCTGCTGTTCGAGAAATATGCCCAGAACACAGCCCTTCTCAGACAGTTTGGGTTCTTAAAAGGAAAGCTCTTGATTACATAGGGGAGTTCACCGTGGTGCAATGTTGACTGAGGCATGGCCAGCACAGGGCAGGAGCTGGGGGATTGGCACCTCTGAGGACAGGTAGACACTCATCATAGCAGCAACACACTGCTTGCACCTGCAGAGGCCACAGGCTCAGCAGAGCTGCCCTGGCGATGCTGGTGATTTCAGGAGGTCTCTCTAGAGGGCCGGGAGATGCTGCACCCTCAGAAGTGGCCGCCAGGAGTGGCTCCGGCAGATTGAGATGGTGATTTAGCTGATCATGCCGCCGTCCGTGTTCACTCTCCATCAGAAGCCACACCTCACTCTCTTAGAGCGAGGGAGAGACACACTCAAGCTGGGGGCAAATGGCATCTGCAGAGCCAGATCCAGGGGCCAGGAGGATCGGGGACTGCCCGGGAGGAGGCTCCATGCCACGTGAGTCAATCAGGGAACCCTAATTGGAAAGCAGTAATACAAAGTAATTGAGTTTAATACATAATTTAGATGGTTACCCGTTAAGCTAATGCCTCCCGCTTAGGTGTGGGGAGAAAATTATTTATCTCGTAGACGGGGAAGATTTCATTTGTTTTTATAATGGTATGCTTACCAATTGACTTTAATAAGAGCAGTTTGTTAAATCAGATTTTGAATTGGTGCATAGATTTGAAGTTCGTAAGTTAATTTTTGATTGATGTACTTAGCGCCTCCCTTCTTCCCTTAAAATGGCTGGAATTATTCTCCCATGAGGCTGTGCGCTCATTGTTGTCCTGCATTATGGAAATTACATAGGTTCTCCGTGGTGTCTTCATGAGAGGCAATTTTACTCCTGACTTCTACCTTTTTTTTTTTTTTTTTTAATTTAAGAAGCGACATTAAAGAGACTCCGCTTGCTTCTTTGCGGGGCCTTTTTCCTCTTGAAAACAGTCCCAGGGCTGCAAACAAATGCTTTGGTTAAATATCAGAAAGGAACTTACTAACAACTCCTTACTTGGGTCTAACCAACTGTCATTCATTAACCTGTTTGATTTTCTCAGCAATCCTGTGAAGTCAAGCGGCCGCTAGGAACCCAGCTCCTGTGTGTACACATTGAGGCCGCGGGCCTGGTCACGATCGGTAGCTGGGTGCTGGCCTGCCAGTGGGGACCAGGCCACACCCACAAAGCAGGTCCACCTGGGCCTGGACCCAAGCTCATCTGGCCAGCCCAGTGATGGCGACCCTGACTCAGTTTCCCTATCAACAGAACAGGGATAAGATACTGAGTACCTAAGAAAGGGTTTTAGGATGGAAGGAGGCGATGCCTGCCCACGGCACGGAACAGAGCCAGTACCAAGAGCTGAGCTGTGGGCAATGCAACTACCCCAGTAGAATGGCTCCCGGACCCCTCCTCGAACCAGCTCACCCTACTCCAATAGCCATACCACCAGGCAGACAGCATCTGACCCATAGGGCCCCACCCTCACGCCTGCTTCTCACCAGCTTTGGGGCCTTGGGTAGGCGTCCCTGTGCTCCAGGCCTCAGCATCCTCAGCTATGAAGCAGGCTGCTGAGGCCTCCCTCGGGCACCCAGCATCACAGCCAGAGGCAGAGGGGAATCTTGCTGACAGGAGGCAGGAGACCACCCGCAGAACCAGGGTTTACGCGGTCTCCTTTTGGGGCAGCTGTCCAGGTAGAACCTCAGCCCTCAAATAGCAGAATCAGGGCGAAAACTAAGTCATCATGTGTCCAAAATTGGTGGGTTCTTGGTCTCACTGACTTCAAGAACAAAGCCACAGACCCTTCCAATGAGTGTTACAGTTCTTAAAGATGGTGTGTCCAGAGTTTGTTCCTTCTGACATTAGGATGCGTTTGGAGCTTTTTCCGTTGGTGGATTCCTGGTCTGGCTGGCTTCAAGAGCGAAGCTGCAGACATTGCAGTGAGTGCTACAGCTCATAGACACAGCACGGACTCAGTGAGCAGCAACAATATTTATTGCAAAGAGCAAACAAACAGAGATTCCACACTGTGGAAAGCTATCTGAGCAGGTTGCAACTACAGGCTAGGGCAGCCTGCTTTTATTCCTTTATCTGACCCCACCCACATCTTGCTGATTGGCCCATTTTACAGAGAGCTGATTGGTCCATTTTACAGAGAGCTGATTGGTCCGTTTTGACAGGGTGCTGATTGGTGTGTTTACAATCCCTGAGCTAGACACAGAGTGCTGACTGGTGTATTTACAATCCTCTAGCTAGAGGTAAAAGTTCTCCAAGCCCCCACCAGATAAGCTAGATACAGAGTGCTGATTGGTGTATCCACAAACCTCAAGCTAGACACAGAGTGCTGATTGGTGCATATACAATCCTCTGGCTAGACATAAAAGTTCTCCAAGTCCCCACCCCACTCAGGAGCCCAGCTGGCTTCTCCTAGTGGATCCCATGCCAGGGCCACAGGCGAAGCTGCCCACCAGTCCAGTGCTATGTGCCTGCACTCCTCAGTCCTTGGGTGGTCAATGGGACCAGGCACTATAGAACAAGGGGCGGTGCCCGTGGGGGAGGCTTGGGCCACACGGGAGCCCAGGAGTTGCAGGGGGGGTGGTGTTGCTTGGGCATGGGGGGGCTGCAGGTCCCAAGCCCTGCGGCATGGGAAGGCGGCTGAGGCCCGGCGAGAATTCAGCCACAGCGCGGGTGGGCTGGCAGTGCTGAGGGACCCGGCGCACCCTCCTCAGCTGCTGGTCTGGGTGCTAAGCCCCTTACTGCCTGGGGCCGGTGGCACCAGCCAGCTGCTGGGAGTGCGGGGCCCGCTGAGCCTGCACCCACCAGGAACTCATGCTGGCCTGTGAGCACTGCGCACAACCTCGGTTCCCGCCTGTGCCTTTTTCTCCACACCTCCCAGCAAGCAGAGGGAGTTGGCTCTGGCCTCAGCCAGCCCAGAGAGGGGCTCCCACAGTGCAGCAGCAGGCTGAAGGGCTCCTCAAGCGTGGCCAGAGTGGACTCCATGACCTGAGGAGTTGCCGAGAGTGAGCGAGGGCTGCTAGCACTTTGTCACTTCTCAATCAGGACCCCAGGCCTGAAGGTCATCCCTGCGTGGTTCCTGCAGCAGCCTCGGTGACAGGTGCTGGGGAAGGCCCTGATGCAGGCAGCCTTTATCTCGGCCTCCCCTGGACCCCCAGCCCCTCCAGCTCCAGTCACTGTGTTCCAATAGAGACCCCCCAGGGCACTGCAGGGAGTGCTTTCCACAGCCCCAGCTGCACCCCACTTCCAGCTTGCCTCTGGAAACAGCCACGAATGGCAGGGTGGCACCAGAAGGTAAGCCTTTAGGGAGAATGAACACAGGCCACCCTCAGAAACAGAAGCTCCACAGAGCCCCCAAGGGACCCTGGGGCACCCTGGAAGCATCCAATGTGCACTGGAGTCACCTCAAGAGCCATGGGGACTTGGAGCCCCTTGATTCTGGGAAAGCTCTCCCCGGTGGAACATTGGAATAAATGTGTGTAGCTGTGAAACCCCCCTTTGCATAAAATCAAAAAGAGAGCCTGTGTAAAACAGATTTCTAAATACCCAAGACCTTAAGACACAGCCTCTCCTCCTGGGCACCTCCACAGCCTCTTCCTGCCCTTCTTGCCTCCAAGCTGGTGCAGCTCCTTCTAAAACATCTTGGTGCACCCAAGGTCCCCAGAGGAAGGCGGGAGCCCACGGCAGACACGTGGACAGGAGTGAGCCTCTCCACCAGCCTGCCGGGAGGCAGATGGTTGGGAAAGGGGTGCCCTACCACTCTACTGCAGAAGAATCTGTTACCATGGAAGCATCCGGAGCAATAAGGAGGAGGTGACTTTGCACCCCAGGAAGTGGGGCCCTCTGCCCCAGGGATGGGTGCGCTCGTTTGCTAGGAGGGCCCTTCAGACTGAGGCACCTGGGGTGGGGGGTGCAAATCCTGGTCTTGTCCCCAAGGGTCCTGGCCACGGATGCCCTCAGCAAACTCTCCCCAAGACCCAGGCACGGGGCGAGGCAGGACCTGTCCTGGAGCTCCCAGGCTGGGGCAGCAGGGAGGGCCAAGGCGAGGGGCCCTGGTGTGTGGGAACTGCCCCAGTCGCCCCCTAGTCCCTGACCGGAAGCTGCCCCTGGGGCTGAGGAGCCTCACTCTGTCCCTGGGCCAGGGTCCCGGGCTCCCCAGCCTGTGGAGTGAGAGCCGCAGGGCAGGGATGGTCAAGCACCGGCACCCATGGCTGTGGCCCCAGCCCCGTTGCCTCAGCCTCCAGATCCCCCAAGCCTTCACCCAGCCTTACGGGCCCCGCTGCCCACACCCAGATTCATGGATTTGAGCCAAGCTCACCCATCTGCCCAGTGGCTTTGGATTCAAGAGTGTCCATGGCTCCCCCTGTCCCCCAGCCATGTCTCATAGTCCCCTGGGGTGGGCTGAAGGTCTCTGAGGGAAACCCGCTTTCACTGTGTGGAGCACAGGCCCTGGCCCACTGCGGGCCAGCAGGACTTTCTAGGAGGAGGAAACGCCTTCTTTCTTGGCTTCTCATATGCTCCCGTGTGGGCCATGGGCGCGTGTGGCTGGCGCCCAATGTCAGTTCCTTTCATTCACTTCCCTCTAAGCACCTCCGTGGATGAGTGGCCACCGTCCTGGACACACACAAAGTCTCAGCTGGCGTGTGGCAGGCTGTGGGGAGCTCAGCCCCTCCACTCAGAGGCAGTGGCCGTGGCCACTGTCTCAAACAAAAGGAAGAGCTTGTTTACAAATTGTTCATTGAAAATTGAGTTGCAAACATTGGCATCAGGCCTCGCCTGCCAGGCCACCAGGATTGGAGGGTAATTTATGAAGATTGCTTTACCTGGGGCCATGCTGGTCTATACCTGTGAGTAATTCACACCAGGCTCATTTCAGATGCAGTCAAAGACCCCCATATTTCACCCCAACAATGTAATCACAGAGCCACGTTAAAAAGTCATTATTGTGTAGAATCCAGCTTGGTTTGAAAAACACTTACTATAAAATTCAACAGCCTTTGTAAATTACCAAAAGGTTTACTCAAGAATCCTAGGTGCCGTGATTTAGACCGGGAACTTACCACTTTATTAATTCTGCGGGATTTTGTCGGTCCCTGCATTTATAAGGCATGATTAGTGAGTGGTGAGAGTAATAAACTCCTCCGTGCTGGTTCGGAAATAATGATGAGTTGAGTTTGCATCCTCAAATTTCTCATGCAAACCATTCCTGCTCCAAAGAGTCCCAGATGCAACTTTGGGTGGTTTTGCAGGCAGTATGGCCATCATCTCCCAAGGGGAGAGAGCACAGGGGGAACTGGCTTCTCTGCTCGCCTATTTGTGGGATCCCAGCAGGCCTGCCCACCGCATCCCAGGAGAGCAGCCATGGAGCCCGATTCTGTTTCCAGGCCAGCTCTAAGGGTGCTGGGAAGCACTGGCAGAGCTCCTGCAGATGCAGATGCTCCTCTACCTCTTTCGTGGCAGTCCAGGGAGCAGATGTGTGTCTGCACAAGCCCTCATCACTTACACGTGGTTGAACAGGCAGGACTTGGTGAATTCCTTCTCAGTTTTGTCCTGAGAGGCAGAGAGCGTGCCCCTGGCAGCCTTGAAATGAGGGGTCATTTGGGGATCCTGAAAGCTGAGGTTCTAGCCCAGGAAGTGCCCCAGAGCCTGGCCATCCTGACACACCGACTCTCCTTCCACACTGGGAGACAGCAGCTCTGCCCTGCCCACCTGCCCAGCAGTGGCCAACTGGCTTTTTGCCAGGTTCTGCCCTCTGCAGCCCCAGAGCTACACCTGTCCTTTCTTAGAAGCTGCCAATGGCCATGAGTGTCCAGGACACTCTGGGAAGGACTGTAGTAAAATAGTCAATGTGTTTAATCCATGTTTCCCACTGGCCCACCCATGCCTTTGACCCACAGGACAGTGGCCACGCATGTGCTTGGGAAAACCACCGTAACAGGTCCAGACAAGAGTGCTGGCCTGAGCATGGGTCACGCTAACGTGGGTGGCTCAATTAAGGAACAGGGATGGACTTCCTGTCCTGTGGCCCCCACACACTCCTGCTTCTTCTAGTGGCCATTTCTGTGTGAGGCTGGAGCACAGTGGAAGGTCTGTGAACCTGTATTAAGCAAAATAGAAACTAAATGTGGACTTGAACTGGACTGAAAGGAAATTGAGTTAGACTGAATGAAAATGGATTGGAATGGAATGGAACTTGGATTTGAACTGAATGGAATTGAATTGGAAGTGGATTAAAATGGAATTGAACTATAATCTAAACCCCAGTAGGGCAGGAAAACAATGGACAGGCTGAGCCAGGGGAGCTGCCCTCACCCCATCTGTTCCCTGCCCTGGGGAACCCTCTGGTCAATACTGCTAATAGGAACTGAAAATTAAAATGGTGCTGATGAATTTTCTTTAATATGCACAGACGCATCTCAGAGTATTTCTGGAAAAGCAGTGACCGAGCCTGTAGAGGTCATGAGGCACCTGGGCCAAGCCCCGAGATGCTCCCAGAAACAGCACTTGAGTCGTGCACTTGAAATTCAAAGCACTGTCCACCTTTGACAAAGCAAGCTCCTCTTGTCCGGTCATGTACAGCGCCTGAGCCACAGAAGAGGCCCCCAGAAGCCTCCTCCAGCAGACAGGAATGAGGAGGCACTGCCCGTGAGGAGGGTGCACGGCGGCCTGCAGCCTGAGGAACACACGTGACATGGAACAGCAAGGATTTTCCACCACGGGGTTGCTCCGTCTGTGCAGGGTCCCAAGGGTGCCGAGAACACTGAAGACTTCAAGGGCCTGGCATCAAACACTGCTCTGGGGAGTAAACAGACACCTGCTGAGAGCAAAGGGAGGGCCCCCTAGAGAGCAAGAAGACTCAGCCCTCCAGCGCCTGCTGGAACGTGGAGCCGCGAGGCCACTCATCAAGGAACGGAGCAGCGTCTGGAAGTGGGAATGGCCCTGAGACGACAGCAGCAAGAACACAGAGAATTTTGTCCCGCAACCTCAAAGAACTCAGTCCTGGTCACGGCACTTGTCACCAGTGGGATCTGGTCTTATTTTTACAGGAAATAAACACGGTCTATGAGAATTTTAGCAGGTCCATGGCCTTTCACCCAGCATCCCTCGGCCTGCTTCTCCTGTGTGTGAGAACATTCTCTTAATCAGCACCGCACCATCAGCACGTTCAGGAGGCTTACGGGACCCTGTTCTGCCATCTCTCATGGTGCGGTGTTGGTCAAGAAAGTGTTCCTGGAGCAAAGCATGCTCGGCTGGCACCCGGGCTGGTGGCTTTCTCTGTGACAGGGACTGTCTTCATTCTCCTGCGTCTTTTGGGCTGGATGGTTGATCCAGCATCCACTCCACATTTCCCTGGTTTCAAGTTCTTTCCTGTGTTGAGAGGGAGAAGCCAGGAAGGACCCCCAGGCCCCATCCCCTGGATGACTCCAGTGAGGTTGGCAATGGGAGGAGCCAGGTGAAATTTGGAAAGTGAGGGGGACCCAGGACCTTTCCACCAGCTGGTGGCTTCTCCAGGTTTCCCCCCCATTCCCCCTTCACCACTACAGATGGGCTCGAGATTTTTGGCAGTTTCGTGGGTAACCCCTGAGGATCCCTGCCACAGTGATTCAGGCTGGGCACATCCCGGCTTTCTTTCCAGCCCTTCCCACCTCACCTCTCTGCACTGGACCCTCTGCTCTACTGCTTGGAGCCCTCCATTTCCCAGCCCCGCCCAAACCCATCCATGCTTGAATTCTTTTCATTTTTTTGTTGTTTTTCTTTTTCTTTTGTTTGGAGGTAGAAACAGAAGGATACCTCTTCTCCCTAAGCGCCTTTATCTCCAAGCTCCTCTGCTCTCCCTGTGGTTCCTAGGCCACGCCACTGCATAAGGTTGCCACTCTGATGTTTCCCGAAGCTTGAGGCTCCCTTTCCCGGCTGGGCTTCCAGCTCCCCAGGAAGCTCGCTCCCTACCCACAGCTCCCCTGCACGTCCTGGGTGGCCCTGAAGTCCCCGCTCAAACACCCATGGAGATGAAGTGTTCCAGCTCTAGCGAGAGCTCCAGGTCCACACCTTGGCCGGAGAGGACCGGAGCCTCCTCTCATCCCCCAACCAAGTAGGCGCCTTTCTCTTCCCAGGCCCGCCAAGCCCCCTCCAGCCAGCGCTGCATTGGCCACTCCTGCTGCCGGCACCAAGCTGGCCAGGCTCTGAGCGCCGGCCCTGCTGCCCTGGGTCCTGGGTCCACCCCTGCAGAGCAAGCCCACCTGTCCAGTCCCCGCCGCACCACTAGGCACAGCCCTCCACAGCCCTCAGCAGTACAATCTGAAATCTTCTGGATTTGTTCTTCCTGGCTGTTGGCCTTTCTCCCCGCGGGGAGGCGCCTCTGAGTCCCCAGGGCCTGACTCTCACAGTGCTCAGTGATTATTTGTTGAATGAATAAATGTCCTTGGCACCCCCTCCAGCAGTCTCCCCTGCTTGCTTCTGAGATGGTTTCTCTCTTTCACGCCTGCCCTGCCTGACTCCACTGGCTCGCTTTCCCACCCTATTCTGCGACCTTAGCATCTTTTGTTTTCTTGTATTTCTTCTTAGGTTTTGTTTTCCTTCATGGTCTGTGTTCTTTGTCCCAATGTTTTATTATGGGATAGTTCCAACATTAGGGTCAAATTACATAGGATAATATGAACCCACCACCTGGACTGGACAAATATTAGCATTCTGCCATATTCGCTTTAGGTAATCATTTTTAGAAGTGAAACGTTACTCATAGACCCCTGGTATATCATTCACCAATCCCATTTTCCTCTCTCCTCGACAGCCTTCTCAATCATGTTTGATATCTTTACCACAATCTATCCTGTTGTTTAGTAAAGATATGTTGTAATACTTTACACAAATGGTATCCCACGGTGCATATCATATGTGCCTTTTGTTTCTTTTTTAACTCAACATTGCATTTTCAGATTGATCTGTGTCTGTGCAGGACCAACTGTTGCAGATGCCTCTGTCTTACTAATTTGTGTGAGTTCTTTACACACGCTGGATGATGAACACTGGTCTGTCACGTGTAAGCAGACCAACTACTGGATAGTACTTTGTACACATATGCCATGGATGTATGGCCTGTGTTCACTTGCCAGCCCTCATTGTTCTGATGGGTCACTGTCATAAGTGGGGCAGCCGACACATTCCTGGGGAGACCTTCTTATGCAAACATGCAACAAGGTCTCCAGTCTAGAGAGAGGGACTTGCCAGGTGGAGGAACATGCCTGGTTCCAGCTTCACTAGGAGTAGCTAAATGGCTCTCCAAAGGGTGGAGCCAACGAACCTTCCCTTTAGCATGAGCCTAGCGCTCCCTTGCCCACTGCCAGCTTTGTTACTCTTAGATCCTTAATCTCTGTTAATCTGATGACTATAAAGCAAAAGGTTACTTTTATTTTAATTTTCCTGGTAACTGGGGAGAAGCTGCATCTTTTCAGGTCATTGCGTGTCTCGTTTCCTCTTCTGATAATTGCAAGTTTGTATCATTTGCCTGGTTTTCACTAAGTTCGTTATACAGTAAACATGCGTATGTAAACGTATATATCTTTACTAAAACAACGGGATACATTGTGGTAAAGATATCAAACATGATTGATAAGGCTGTCAAGGAGAGAAGATAGTGGGATTGGTAAATGACATACCAGGGCTCCACTCTATTCATAAATGTTTCACTCCTATTTGTCTTTTTGACTTATGTGAGCTCTTTATATGAGATGGATAACCGTCATCTCTCTGTTATGTTTATAGCAAATATTTCCTCCTGAGTGTGGCTGGTCTTTTGGCTTTCAGCTTTGTTTGTGGCACCTTTTGTTGTATAGAAGCTATTAATCATAACAGTCAGCTTTATCAAACTTCAGTTTTATGTGGTTTATGTTTGTCTGTCTTGCTGGAGAAACTTTTATGGGCCAGGTGCAGTGGCTCACGCCTGTAATTCCAGCACTTTGGGATGCCGAGGCATGTGGATCACTTGAAGTCAGGAGCTCAAGACCAGCCTGGCCAACATGGTGAAACCCATCTCTACTAAAAATACAAAAATTAGCCCGCTGTGGTGGCATGTGCCTGTAATCCCAGCTACTCAGGATGCCGAGGCAGGAGAATCACTGGAACCTGGGAAGTGAAGGTTGCAGTGAGCCACTGCACTCCAGTCTGGGCAACAGAGTGAGACTCCATCTCAAAAAAGAAAAAAGAAAGAAAGAAAAAGGAACTTTTCTGTACTTTGACATCATAAAGCTATTTCACTATAGTTTATTCCAAATGTTTTAAAGTTTTGCATTTCATATGTAGGACTTTAACCCATCTGAACTTTATTCCTGGTGCAGTGTTAGATAATAATATGAATATTTTACCTTTCTGTCAGTGACATTTGACCAACAAACCCTTGTTCCTGTTGATGTATGGATTCCTGTGGTGCGTACCGGGTTTCCACTCTGTGCAGGTCTGCTTTTGCCTTTCTGTTCTGTTCTGCTGATCTGTTTATTCTTGAATAGTCTCTATCAAAACTCTAGAGGAAATACCTTGCTATTTGGTAGAGAAAACGTATCTACCCTCTGCTTCTTCTTCAAACCTGTCTTCACCATCCTGGGTCCTTTACTATTCCATGCGAAGGGATAATCCATCTTATCAGGTGCCATGAGAAAACGCTGCTAGGATTTTAATGAAATTGCATTTAATTTATTGATTATTTTACAGGAGAGCTGAACATTTGAAACTGAGTTTTTGTATTTATGATGTAGCCTTCCAATTAGTTAAATCTTCATCTATAGCCCTTAATAAAATTGTTTTAGTTTCTCATTTAAGATGTCCCACGTCTTTATTATACTTATTTCTAAATACCTTAGAGTTTTATTGCTATTGCGAATGGTGTGTTTTTTCTATTACAGTCTCCAGTTAGTGTTGGCTAGTGCATAGCTGTGCTGTGGATTTTTATATCTTCTTATATTAAACCTCATTAGCTCTCATTGTAAAGTCTTAAAAATTTTTGTATGTAGAAAGTTATATTGTCTACCCCAAAAATATGAAAATTTATGTCTCCTCCTTTCCAATCCTCACTCCTCTTTTTCCATCTTGTCTTGCAACGTTGGCTGGATCATCAGACCATGCTGAGTGATAGCTATGAGAGAGTCAACTCCCTGCTTTCCACTTTAATGGGACTGCATCTGGAATTTCATGGGAAGCTTGAGCTTTGATACAGGCTGGCTGTGGCTGCGTTTTATCAGGCTAAGGTCATCCTTGTAGCTCTTGTTATCTAAGAGCCTCTGCTGGGAAAGGAGGGTAAAATAAGCCCAGGCTACATCCTCTGAGATGACCGTAAGTTTCTCTCCTGAGACTTATTGATAAGGCTGAAAATAAGAGTGAGTTTCCTAATGATACTTTATACTTATGTTCCCAGGACAAAGCCCGTCATAACTGATTCTGCAGCCGGTTCCCCATCCTCACCCGTGGTGTGACCAGCCAGGCTGGCCATGTGCCCACCCTCTGCTGACCACTGGCTCTTGTTGATGACTCCCACCCCCACATATACACATAGCTCAATGGACAAAAAATTCTAGGAAGAGAGTGGAGCTGTTATCCAGGTATCTTTTTTTTTTTTTTTTTTTTGAGACGGAGTCTGGCTGTGTTGCCCAGGCTGGAGTGCAGTGGTGCAATCTCGGCTCACTGCAACCTCCGCCTCCCGGGTTCACGCCATTCTCCTGCCTCAGCCTCCCGAGTAGCTGGGACTACAGGCGCCCGCCACCACACTGGCTTATTATTTGTATTTTTAGTAGAGACGGGATTTCACCGTGTTAGCCAGGATGGTCTCAATCTCCTGACCTCATGATCCGCCTGCCTCGACCTCCCAAAGTGCTGGGATTAAAGGTGTGAGCCACCGTGCCCAGCCACCATTATCCAGGTATCTATTACCAAAGAGCCTCCCACAGGGGGGTAGTTCCATCAAAAGTAGTAACTAACCCAGGGAATAGGTGTATGTATTTCTCTCCAGAGCAAAAAGGTTGATGTATACACATCTGTTCCACCAAATAGGCAATCTGGTGACAGTTGGGCTAAGCATCCAGGGATCTGAGGGCCTCTCTGGGTTCTCCAAGTGCACTCCTCCCCCAATACCAGGATGCAGGGCCTGCCTCTTGAGTGGCTCTCATCCACTCTGTCTCTAGGACGATGCACCCACAGCACCATCGGCCCAGCACAGCACCCAGTGTGTTCCTTGCTGCCCTCTGATCGCTCGGGTGTCCCAGATGATGGGTGCAACCTAGCAGTGGGGTGGGCAGGGCCGTGACTGGGCTTCTCGCATCTCTTGTGTTAAATTTCTATCTTCTGCTCAATGCTTCCCACCCTGAAAGAAAAAGGTATGTTCCAGGGCAGAGGATGCCAGGTGAATTCTCACATTGAAGTTAGGGGTACCATTGACGGGCAGCGGTCAGACACAGCAGCGGGTCAGCAGCGCTTAAAAAGGATTTGAGAGTCGTGAGGCTCAGGATGGCATCTGAGGCCACAGGAGCATATCTCACTCACTCACACGCCTGCCACGGGGCTGAGGGTGAGCTGATGAAGGAGGAAAGGAAGGAGGAGCTGACAAATAAATTGCTTTTAAAATGACTTACAATGTTGTGATTCAGTGGTTATTCCCTGAGCCTCCTCTCACCTGCTCCTGACACTGGGACTCGCCGCAGAGGTGTCTGAACCATGGTCCGGGGGACAGCTCTGAGCGTCCCCTCCGAGCGTCCCTCGGTGTCTCCTTTAGCCATTCTCATTACTCTGCTCCACTGGTCCCTGACCAGTCACTGCTGTGAGAGAGAAAAGCTATCCCTTTATGTCACTTCGTTGCAGACTTTGTGACTCGCAAAATATTAACTGACTGATGTTTAGAGACCCTTCATCCTTGGCAGAATCGGAGGCACAACTTCCCTTGAAAAGCTCCAGAGGTTTTTGGGAGGCCGAGGTGGGCGGATCACAAGGTCAGGAGATTGAGACCATCCTGGCTAACACAGTGAAACCCTGTCTCTACTAAAAATTAAAAAAAATTAGCCAGGCGTGGTGGCGGGCGCCTGTAGTCCCAGCTACCTGGGAGGCTGAGGCAGGAGAATGGCGTGAACCCGGGAGGCAGAGCTTGCAGTGAGCCAAGATCACACCACTGCACTCCAGCCTGGGTGACAGAGTGAGACTCTGTCTCAAAAAAAATAAAAAAAAGATAAGAAAAAAGAAAAGAAAAGCTCCAGAGGTAGGTGGCTTTGGCCACCTGGTCCTCCTAGTGGCATCTGGTCTCTTTCTTTCAAGTCAAGGGCAGAGACTTGGGGCATTTGAAGAGAGGTCTGATGTGACTTTCCACTTTAAATCGTGGAAGAGGGATGCTGGAAGCATGGCTTTATCCCTCCCTTCTCAAATCAACCTACCCACCTCTTCTGAAATGGATGCTGGCTACTGGGTGGGCTGAGTCCTCCCTGCTTCAGACAGGTGGCAGTAGAAAGAGGTTGAGAGTGGCAGCAACTCGGAAGACTTACAAGGCTTACTCCTAAATATGTAGATTGCCTAGTGATAATGTAGATTGCCTAGTGATAAAAGTATCATTAGGCAATCTACATTAGACATACATATGCATATGTATATATACTACTTTATATATAACATATATATACATATATGCACATATTATATATATCAGTAAGGATTCGTGAACATTTATTTTTATTTATTTATTGTGAGACAGAGTCTCACTCTGTCGCCATACTGGAGTGCAGTGGTGCAATCTCAGCTCATGGCAACCTCCGCCTCCCAGGTTCAAGTGATTCCCCTGCCTCAGCCTTCCAAGTAGCTGGGACTACTCCCATCTGGTGTATTAGTAGTAGCTGGTGGCATGCACCACCACGCCTGGCTAATTTGTTTTTGTATTTTAGTAAAGATGGGGTTTCACCATGTTGGCCAGGATGGTCTCGATCTCCTATTTTGCATTGCATGTGCTTTATTTTGTTGCTCAGATTATTCCAGCTTTGGCTACTGGGAACTCTTTCAGTGGTTCCTGTGTCCCTCCAGCATAATCTCATTTTTGTGGGGTTTTTAAACACTTCTTTACTTCCTGGCACTACACGATGCTCTAGGCTTCTTTTGTATAATTCCTACCCCAGCCCCATCTAAGGATTTCTGATTCCTTTTATTGGAGAAAAGCATTAGAAACCAAGATGTGGGCACTGGGTGTGCTTATTGTGACTGGAGTGTCAATGGAAATTCTGGAGATTAAAAGTATAGTGATTAAAGTAGAAAATTTACTAGAGAGGTTTGATGGTAGATTTGAATTGGCAGAAGAGGTAATGAACTAATTTAATGATAAATAAATACAGAGTATTCAATTTGAAGAACAGATAGATAGAAAAAAAACTAACAGAGCTTCATTGAAATGTGGAACACCACTAAGCACCCCAACCTACATGTATTGGGAGTGCCAGAAGGGAGGAGAAATAGAAGGAGACAGGAAAAGTACTCGAAGAAATAATGGCTAAAAACTTTCCAAATCTGATGAAAAATACTAGCCTCACATCCAGGAAGCTCAATACTGCAAGTGGGATAAAAACAAAGAGAAACACCCAAACACATCATAATCAAAACATTAAAGACAAACACAAACAGAAAATTTTGAAAGGAGTTGATGACAGAAAAATCCAAATTTTGCCAAAATATATTTAAAGAGGTTTATTCTGGGCTAATATGTGTGACTATGGCCCAGGTTACACAATCTCAAGAGGTCCTGAGAAAGTGTACCTGAGGTGGTGGGGTTATAATTTGGTTTTGTGTTGGGAACAACACCCACACTGAAGGTTGTGGGTTTACTGGAATGAGGGCAAGGAACACCTGTCCCACCCAGGGAGGAAAACCACTTAAGGCATGAGCGATCTGTGCCTTAAGGGCATGTTCCTGCTGCAGATAACTAGCCAGAGCCCATCCCTTTGTTTCCTGTTTTAGTTAGTCTATAATCTATAGAAACAATGCTTATCACTGGCTTGCTGTCAATAAATATGTGGGTAAAACTCTGTTCATGGCTCTCAGCTCAGAAGGCTGTCAGCCCCCTGATTTCCCACTTCACACTTTATATTTCTGTGTGTGTGTCTTCAATTCCTCTAGTACTGCTGGGTTAGGGTCTCCATGACTGAGCTGGCCTTGGCAATTTTACAGATTTCAGGGAGACAGGAATTGCAGGTAAAATAATAAATTGATATGAGAAGGGTGCACATTGGTTTGGCCAGAACAGGTGGGACATCTCAAAGCGGGGGCTTACAAGTCATAGGTGGGTTTAGGGGATTCTTCAGTTGCCAGTTGGTTGAGACAGTTAAGCTATTGTCTAAGGACTTGAAATCAGTGGAAAGGAATGCCTGAGTTAAGATTAGGAAGTTTTGGAGGCCGAGGTTATTGTGTAGATGAAGCCTCATGGGTGGCAGCTCTCAGAGCTATAATAGTTGGTGAATGACTCTTTTCAGACTTTAAAGGTGTCAGGCTCTCAGTTAATCTCTCCTAGATCTGAGAAAGCCTGGAAGGGAAAATACCTGGTTACATTCATGGAGATTCTCTATAGCTGCAAATTTTCCCCATAAAAGGTGGCTTTGCAGGGTCATTTTAATCTGTTGGCACTATGGCAGCCATTTCAAGGTATGTTTAAAAAATATATTTTGTGGTAAAATATTTTTATTAATATTTCCTTTAGAGTCTGCTACCTGTCATGTGATATTATACCAAAGTCAAGCAGAAAGCAAGCCACATTTAATAAAAACCTGTCTGATGAGATTTTTATGGTTTGTAGAGCATGACTCCCCAGTCCCCTTAGATAGGAATTTGGGCAAGAGAAAAAAACAAAAAAACAATTCATGCAAAGGGACACCAATAAGATTAACAACTAACTTCATCAGAAATAATAGAAGCCAGATGGCAGTGGAATGAAGTAGTGTTGAAAGACAAAACACTGTCAACCAAAAATCTTATTTCCAGCAAAACCATCTTGAAATATAAAGGTGAAATAAAGACATTCCCAGATAAAAACTGAGATAATTTATTGCCAGCAGATCTGACTTACAAGAAGTACTAAAGGAAGTTCTTCAGACTGAAAGCAAGCAACACAAGACGGTAATTCAAACCCACACAAATAAACAAAAGTGTCAGTAAAAGTACTTATATAGGTAATTACAAAAGACTGAATAATTGCACACTTTCCCTTTGTTTTCTTGCCTTACTTAAAAAGTAATTACATAAAACAATATATGTAATATACAGGTGTATTGTTGGGCCTCAAAATGACATCACAAAATGGGGAGAGAATGGAGAAATATAAGGGTAAATATAGCTTTACCCTTATATTCCTCAAGAGTAAACTAAACCCAAAGCAAACAAAAGGAAGGAAATAATAAAGATTAGAGTAGAAATAAAGGAAATAAAGAATATAAAAGAATAAAGTCAACAAAATCCACAGTTTTGTTCTTTTGAACACAGGTTTGGTTCTTTGAAAAGATGAATAAAAGTGACAAATCATTAGCTATACTGTCCATGAAAAAGAGAGAAGACTCAAACCACTAAAAGCTATAAGATTACTGACCTTACAGAAATAAAAAGGAGAATAAGAGAATGCTATAAACAACTGTCTGCCACCAAATTATATAATTTTTATGAAATAGACAAATTCCTGGAAAAAGAAAACTACCACAACTGGTTCAAGATAAAAATAGAAAACCTTAATAGACTTATAACAAGTAAAGAGATTTAATTAGAATTAAAAACCAAATTGAAACAAAAGAAAACTTCCCATTAAGAAGAGCCCAGGTCCTAGATTAACCGCCAAATTCTACGAAATGGTCATAGAATTAATATCAATCTATGAATTCAGTATTAACCTGATACAAAAACCTGACAAAGATATCATAAGGAAAAAAAAATAGCTCTGGTGAATTATCTTCTGAATAGAGATGGGAAAATTCTTTAAAAAAATACTAGTAAACTAAATCCAGCAACATGTAAAAAGGATTATGTACCATGACCAAGTAGGATTTATCCCAGGAGCACAAGGTTAATTTATCATTAAAAAATCAATTAATGTAACACACCATATTAATAGAATAAGGGACAAAAGTCATATTATCATCTCAATGCAGAAAAAGTATTTAACAAGCAACATTTTTGTGATAAAAAAATTCAACAAACTAGAAATAAAAGGGAACTTCCCCAATCTGATAAAAAGCATGTACATGGCCAGATGTGGTGGCTCACACCTGTAATCCCAGCACTTTGGGAGGCTGAGGCGGGCAGATCACGAGGTCAGGAGTTCAAGACCAGCCTGATCATCATGGTGAAACCCTGTCTCTATGAAAAATACAAAAATTAACCAGGCATGGAAGCACCCACCTGTAATCCCAGCTACTCAAGAGGCCAAGGCAGGAGAACTGCTTGAAGCTGGGAGGTGGAGGTTGCAGTGAGCTGAGATCATGCCACTGCACTGCAGCCTGGGCAACAGAGTGAGACTCCATCTCGGGGGGAAAAAAAAAAGCATGTACAAAAAACTTACAGCAAACTTCATACTCAGTGGTGGAAGACTGAAAACATTGCCCTCTATAATCAGGAATAAGACAAGGATGTCTCCTGTTACCATTTCTATTTGACATTGTATTGGAGTTTCTAGCCAGGACAATTAGGAAAGGAAATGAAATAAAAGCATTCAGATTAGAAAAGAAGATGTAAAACTATCTCTGTTTGCAAATAATATTATTTTGTATGTAAAAAACACCTCAAAGAATCGACAACATAAAAATTATTAGAGCTAATAAATGGCTTAAACCAATTTGAAGGATATAAGATTAACATATTAATACAAAAATCAGTGTATTTCTGTACACTAGAAATGAACACTCTGAAAATAAAATTAGGAGAAAAATACATTTATAATTGCATTCAAAATATAAAATACTTAAGCATAAATTAAACAAAATAAGTGTAAACCTTGTACACTGAAAACTATAAACATTGTTGAAAGAAACTGAAAACAATCAAAATTAATGGAGACATACCATCTTCATGGGTCAGAAGATTTAATGTTGTTAAAATGACAGTACTGCCCAAATCAACCTGCAGAGTCATCTCAATCCCTATCAAAATCCCAAAAGACTGTTTTATAGAAATTGACAAACTGACTCTAAAATTCATATGAAAACACAAGAGACTCAGAATAGCAAGGAAAACAAATTGAAAAGAAAGGATAAAGTTGAAAGACTCACACTTCCTGATTTCAAAACTTACTACAAAGTGACAGTAATCGAGACAATGTGATACTGTCATGAAGACAGACATGCAAATCAACAGAATAGAATTGAGAGTCCAGAAATTAACCTTTTCATTCATCGTCAATTGGTTTTCAACAAGCTGCTGAGACAGTTAAGTGGGGGAAAGAAGTGTCTTTTCAATAAATGGCTTTGAACAGCTGTATTTCCATATGCAAAGAAATGAATAACTTCTAACTGATACCATACACAAAAATTAAAACTCAAAATGAATCATAGACCTCAACGTCTATGAGATTAAAGAGTTAAAACTACAAAACTCTTAGAAGAAAACATAAAAGTCAATCTTCATGACCTTGGGTTAGGCAATGGTTTCTTAAATAGGACACCAAGAGCACAAAAACAGCAACCAAAAATAGATAAACTGGGCCAATCAAAATTTAAACTTTTATGCTGCAAATAATACCACCAAGAAAGCAAAAGTACACCACCATAGAATTGGAGAAAATATTTTCAAATCATATATCTAGTAGCGGCCTTATATCCACTATATATTTAAAAATTCTTATAGCTCAATAACAAAAAGACAAAAAATACCATTTAAAAGGGGACAAAGGACTTAAATAGACATTTCTTCAAAGTAAATATACAAAAGGCCAATAAGCGCATGAAAAGCTGCGCAATATCTTTCCTCATCAGGGAGGTACAAACCAAAACCACAACCAGATTCTACTCCACATCCTGAGGACGCCTAGGATCAAGAAGACAGATAATGACAGCTGCAGATGAGGATGTGAAGGAACTGGAAGCCTGTTTTGCTGATGGGGTTGCAACATGCTGCAGCTGCTTTGGAAACAGGTTGGCGATTTCTTATAATGTTAAACATAGATTTACAATATGACCTGGTAATTCCACTCTTAAGTGTATATACCCAAAATAAATGAAAACACATGTCCACAATTTTACATGCAAATTTTCATAGCAGCATTATTCATAATAGACAAAAATTGAAATAAATATTCATCAACCGATAAATGAATAAATAAAATGCATTATATCACTACAAAGAAATATTATTTAGCAATGAAAAGGAAATAAAATACTGACACATTCCACAAAATGTTGACAGGTATGAACCTTGAAAACACGCTAAGTGCAAGAAGTTGGTAACAAAGAGCCACATATTATAGGATTGCATTTGTAATGAAGTGCTTAAAACGGGCCAATCCATAGAGACAGAAAATGGATTAGAATTTGCTTAGAGCTGGGAAGTGGGCAGAGAGGAATATGAGTGACTGTTAATGGATAAAGGTTTTCTTTTATGAGAAACAAAAATGTTCTAAAGTTAGATTATGATGATGGTTGCACAACCCTGTGAATATACTGAAACACATCAATTTGTACACTTTAGGTGACTCACATGGTATGCAAATTATATCTCCATGATACTGTTTCTGTTTTTAAAAAACATCACCAGGTTTAAAAAGGTCAAAGCTGGCTTTCTCTACATAATAGTACAAATAATTTCACTGTTCTTTTGAACATTCTAGGACATGGGAAAAGATGGGAAATTTTAATTGTATAAGTGAAACTTTAATTGTGTAATTAAAAGAGAACAGAAAAAGATAACCATAAACTGACTCACAATATACATGCAAAAAGAATCTGAATAAAATATTAGCAAATAGAATCCAGAAATATATTTCTAAAAATCCGCTATGACCAAGTATTATGAATTGTTTTTCAGGAATGCAAGGTAGTTCAATACCAAGAAACTAGCTACAAAATTTAGTATATCCATCGACCATATGATCCCATCAATAGACACAGAAAAAGCATTTGGG
This sequence comes from Pan troglodytes, assembly GCF_028858775.2. Lineage (NCBI taxonomy): Eukaryota > Metazoa > Chordata > Mammalia > Primates > Hominidae > Pan > Pan troglodytes. The sequence goes on from NC_072412.2 coordinate 22,140,014, forward strand.
AAAACTCAGCAATTGGTCCTGCAAAAAAAGTCTTGAGAAAAGTAATACTAAAAAGAAACTACCACAAAAGAGATCTCAAAACCCGGCAGCAATTTGCAGGGGAATGGCTCTCCCATGGTGCCTCTACCACGTTGCACCTCTCCTTACAGGCCTCCTAGAGGAGGCTTGGCCACAGTCTAAGCTGAGTCCTGGGCATGATTCCTCCTGAAGCAAGGGGAGATTAGCCTGGGGAGGAGTCAGTGAGGACAGCCCCCGATCCGCATGAGAATGCCTCCAAGGGTTGCTCATCCATCTCCCCACTTTCCACTGAGCACAAAGCTCTTCCTCACCACTCCCCTGTCCTGTGGAGCTGCCGGCTTCCGTGTAGTCTGTACAAATGCTTGGCTGTAGTTTAGAGAGGACTCCTCAATGGCAGAGTGACCCACCACTCAAGCCGGCCATCACCTGACCTTTCTGTTTCAGTCGACCTGTGGAGTAGGGGCCCAGGGACCTGACACCGCACTGCTCGTGGCTTTGCTGTCTGTGTGAGTCATAAACTGTCTTGATTCCTCTTGGGCGCACTGTCTTCTTGGCAACCAGGTCTATGGGAATGAGGCCTGCTGACCTCACAGCCGCAGCCATGCTCCCTTTAGGGATAACTTGGCCACCTGACACAGATGATATCCAAATCATGAAACACCAAACTAATACAATTAAAACAAGAACTTAGCCAGGGAGGCCCACTATTCTTATTTGATATTGCACTGAGGGTTCAAGCAGATGCAAACGGCCAAGAAAATAAAACATATAGTTTAAGCATTGGAAAAGATATAGCTATTAGTTTTTACAACCCAGATATTGTATGAAAAATTAGAATTAAAAAGAAAATGTGATAGGATGAGACAATGTCATATAATTATGCAGAAACCAATGCATTATCTCTTTTCAAATGATAGGCATCTAGAAACGGAAAGGGGAAGAATCAGCCTGTTCACAACCGTGACAAAACCGTGAGCTACTTAGGGAGCAATGGAACAGGACCCGGGAACTGTGTGCCTGGCATCTGCTCACAGCCACTCGGAGCCATTTTCTGTCCCGCCCTGATCCATACTCTAGTCTCCCTTCCCCTCTGTCTTCCAGCAGATTTGATCAATGGGTGGTGCTGACCCAAGATTGAAGGGTGGGATGAAAGGACACATGAAGCCCTCCTCTCCCTCTCTCTGTTCCAGTGGGACCTCCAGCTGCAGCTGGGTCTCCTTGGTGTCTGTGGGCTCCCACCTGAAAGCCCCTTTCTCCATGGTCCCAGATGGGGCTGAGAGTCTCAATATGATTAGAGCATGCTCCACACTGACCCTCCAGGCCCAGTCCTGGGGTAGAAGTATCCTTACCACCATACAGAGTAACCCCTACAACCAGTTCCCTGCATTAAATTCCCTCTGCTTGAAAGATCTGGAGAGATTTCTGGTTTCCAGGTCAAAGCCCGATTGATACAATCCCTATGGGAAAAAAATGATAAAATCTTATTTAAAGACACAAAACAGACACATTTTTCTGGATAAGAACTTTCAATTTAAAAATGTCAATTTTCCTGAAATTTATCTTTAAGTCGAATGCCATTTCATTAGATTCCCAACAGAGTTTTAGGGGTTTTGGTGTGGTTTTGGTGGGTAGAATTAACGTTGACATTTTTATGGGAGGATAAATACTCATGCAAGATGAGACAACCCTGCCACTGTACACACATTGACAACACACCACGGGATGGGACAGAATGGCCTCAGGATAAGCAAGAAGGTATGACCAAGCTTCATTTGTTTCAGGGTAAAAGGAAGCACCATTTAATTAATCGGAATAGCACACCCAGCGGCAAGCTAGAAGAAAATAAAAGTGGATCCACTCCTTCATCTTAATCAGAAATAAAAATTCTAAGTGGATTAAAGACTTAAATGTAAAAGAAAGTAAAACAAAATAAAAATACTGCAAGAAAATCTGGAAGACCATGCCATCTAGGGTAAGGATTCCTCATTAAGCAAGACTGAAAACTCAGAAATTCTTAGAAGAAAGTATAAATACGCTGGACTATAAAACAATTCAAAACTCATCTATGCAGAGATACCTACAACAGACAAAATATAAGTTTAGAAAAACAAAAAGTGGGCCAGGTGTGGTGGCTCACGCCTGTAATCCCAGCACTTTGGGAGGCCAAGGCGGGAGGATCACCTGAGATCAGGAGTTTGAAACCAGCCTGGCCAGCATGGTGAAACCCGGTCTCTACTAAAAATACAAAATTAGCTAAGCGTGGTGGTGCATGCCTGTAATTCCAGCTACTTGGAAGGCTGAGGTAGGATAATTGCTTGAACCCAGGAGGCAGAGGTTTTGGTGATCCAAGATCGCGCCATTGCACTCCAGCCTGGGCAACAAGAGTGAAAAACTCTGTCTCAAAGTTTTTTGGGAAAAAGCCAAAACAAAACAAACAAAAGAAACACAAGAAGTGATTTATGATTAAAACAACGTTCAAAAAGCTGTTATCTGTAAGATATGAAAAGTGCTTATGAATTGATAGGAGAAAAAAATCCAGTCGAGAAAGGGTCAAAAAAATACACATACACAAGAGTAAATCCAAACGGCTAACATCATATAAGAAAGGTTCAAAATTACCAATAATTGGTGAAATACAAGTTAAAGTCACAAGGGGCTGTCACTTAAAACCCACCTGACTCGCAAATTAAAAGAAAAGGGCAGCGCGACGGATTTGGGGTGAGAATTTGAAGAAGAGACAGCGTGCATCGCTGCTGCTGGGAAGCGGAATTCGGCAGCATTTTTGGAAGGTTATCTAGGAATGTCAGTACAAAGAAACACCGTCTATGCTTCTTAACCTCCAAATCCCATTTTGTAGTATCTGCTTGGGCAGCCACAGCACAGCAGCGCAGATGGCGCCTTACACGGCAGGAAGATTCTCTCACGCTCCTGGCAGCTGAAGGTCCGAGGTCAAGGTGTCGGCAGGGCTGCTTTCCCCTGAGGCTTCCCTCCTGGGCATGTGACGTGGTCTTTTCCCTGGGTCCTCACATGGTTGTTCATGTGTGTGTGTGTGTGTGCGCGCGCGCACGCGTGTGCACACTTGTGTCCTAATCACCTGTTCTTTTAGGGACACTAGTCATCAGGGCCCACCCTAATGAGCTCATTTTAATTTATTACCTCTTTAGAGACCCCATCTCCAAACTCAAGCACACTCTGCATACCAGGGTGGGGGCTTTACTGCAGGAAACTGGAGGGGACCCAGCTCGGCCCCTTGCAGAGTCCTTGTGCTTGTTTCTGTAGAAATGAAAGCACTGGTCTGCTAAGATGTAAGAACAAGGATGTTTCTACCCACAGCGTTGTTTGTAGAGTCAGGAATAATAACCCTAAAACTGAAAACAAGGGGATCCCCAGAGATGCAGTTCCTCCATGAATCAGGAGGGCCAGCTCAGCCACGGAATATGAGACCATGGTGCTAAGGTGGCCGGCGGGGTTTCCCAAAAGGTGAGGCCGTTGAGCACAGAGGGGAAGACCACGGCATCTGGTCCCCACAGGCCCCACGAGGCCCAGTGATGGTGACGAAGGCAGGAACATGAGCAGTTGCCTGGCAGGGAGACCACGTGCCGGCAGACAGTGGCTGTGGCCTTGGTGGGGATGCCAGTCAAGGGGACCATGCGGGAGGGGAAGGGCAGAGGGAGGAAAGCCACTGATGGAAGGAAGAGGAAGACCACAGTGGGAGTGACCTGCCCGGAGATGGCCCCCTCATGAGTGTCCGGGCCCTCGGGCTGAGGCAGCAGGCACCCTCTGACCCAGGGCTGGTGGGGAAGGACAGCCTGGGCCTGGGCCTGTAAAGGAGACCACTGGAGGGCCCCAGCGAAGGGGACCCTTCGGGGACCTGACTTTGCAGGCAGGGAAGGGCTGGGCACCCAGGAGAGAGGCCTCTGCTCCCTGCCCCTGTCCCTCTGTCTATGGCCATGTTGTAAACAAGCAGAGAGTCACAGTTTGGCTCTCCGGGGACAGCAGAGGCCTTCTTAACACTGGCTCAGCACACAGCATCTCCTGAGTGTCCCTGATGGTGGCGGCTCTGCGAAGCTTAGCCACCAGGGCAGTCTCCTCCTCCAGGGCTAGCAGGGTCCCTGCTGGAAGCGCTCTGCCCGCTCAAGGGAGGCCCACCCAGAAAAATCTCCCTTTGGAGTAACTCGAAGTCAACTGCTCCGTACCCTGTCCCCTCCAGGGGAGAGGGCTGCACAGGGCATGCTGGAGGGGGCCTCAGGGGTCCCCTTAGAATCCTGGGAGGAGGAGAGGTGAGGGTGAAGGGAAGAGGAAAAGGGACAAGGACGGCCCCAAGGAAGGAAAGGGCATTTAGGCACCGCTCACCCAACCCTCCCCTCAGTCCTGGAAATGGGTGTCCCAGATGAGGGGACAGGTGGGTTGCTGGAAGGACACCCCCAACATGCAATGCTGTGCTCGGGATGCCCTCCAGACCCCTGCCCCTCCCAAGAAGGCCCCGTAGCCCACCTCCCCTCCAAGCCCCTCTCCCAGCATTGGGGAGTCCGGGCTTTGTCCGCAGATGGGCCTAGAGCCTCTACCCAGCACGTGACGCTAGAGCCCCAGGTGAGGTTCTGCCATGGACAGGGTCTCTGACCAGCACCTTGGTCACTGCTCATGTGGTGCCCTGCAGGCTTGGCACCCCTTGCCCCCACCCAGCCCCTTTTCACAGCCCTGTTTTCCCGGGAATATCCACTGTCCACAGAAGTCCTTGCAGCTAGAGGTCATCCAGGCTGTTTGTCCTCATCTGTCACATTGGAGTGGCTGGCTCCAATAGCATCTCAATCTGCCCACCACAGCACACATGACATCCTACGCCAAAGGTGACATCCTAGGCCTGGGGGTCCCCGGGCAATGAGAACCGGATCCGAGCCCGAATCAGCCTCCTCCTGCATGAAAGGAGTGAGGTGAGGGGCGCGTGAAGGAATCCGAAACAGGACAGCTTCATCTCGCGGCTCCGTGGCAGAGGGAAGTGTGGGCACTCGGAGACGGGCCTCTCGCTTTGTCTGGGTGAGGGGAGGAGGCCTCCTTGTGGTTCTTGGTCTCACTTCCTCCCTCCCACTGGCAAAGTCTTCCTCCCTGGGTTGGAGGTCAGTGTTCGGGCCGGGCACAGGGTTCTTTATGAACCAAATATTTGAGTCCCCCAGAATTTCTGTGTTGAAATCTTCACCCCCATCGTAATGGTCTTAGGAGGTGGGGGCTTCGGGAGGTGATGAGGTAATGAGTAGGGAGCTGCAGGAACAAGACTCGTGCCCTTGTGAAGGGGCCTAGTGAGACACTTGCTGCTCCCCATGTGACGATACAGTGAGGAGACGCCATGGAGAAGTCAGGAGGCGACTCTCCCAGACACCAGACACGCCATGCCACAATCTTGGGCTTGCAGCCTCCAGGGCTGTGAGGAATAAATGTCTGTCGCTCACAACCCCCGAGTGTGTGACACATAGTCACAGCAGCCTGGAGGGGCTAAGAGAGGGCTCATAGCGAGGGCTCAAGCTCTGGGCTCTGGAGGCACATGCTGTGTGACCTTGGGCAGGTACGTGACCTCTCTGTTCCCTGGTTTTCTCAGGTGTAAAGTGGTGGTGGGAATCACTACCTAACAGGGTTGTTGTGAAGACAGGTGTGGGAGGCCTGCGGCGCCTGCGCAGGGAAAAGGCTGTAGGTGTCAGTCCAAGCAACAGTCAGGGCTGGGTGGCCACCCCTGGCTGCGGGATCCATAGGGCTGCAACTCTGCCTCTGGTGATTGTGTGACCCTGGGCGGGTCTCCCTGGCCCTGGCTGCAAGTGGGCCCCAGAGTGGCCCTCCATGGTTTCCTGGTAAGGGCACTGGAAGGGGCTTCCCAGCAGTAGATGACGTCAGAAGAGGCTGTGGGAGCAGCAAGGGCAGAGAGGATGCCAAGAGCAGCCCCCACCCTCCATGGGGCCTTCCCCAGGCCTCCCCAACCCGGGGATCGGGGATACGCCCTCTCCACCCACCTCTCCAGGGACCTGGGAATAGGAAAGCTGTTTGCTCAAACACGCCTGGGCCCCCAGGCACAGAACCCAGTCAGTGTTCCTGGGGGCAGTGCCAAGGGTGGCTGGGGGCGAGCTGAGGCCCAGCCTTCCTCCCTGATGTCAGGCGTGTCTGGAAGCCGTTTCAGCATTCATCAGCCCTTCGACTTCTCCCTCGGTGGCCCTGCAGGTAACTATCTCTAGGTTGATTTGTGTTCTCTGCCCCTTAGGAGAGCCTGGGGTCTGCGGTGACTCTCAAATGACGCTGTCAGAGGTGTCAACCCCTCTCCCAGTGATAAGAGTCGCACACCTGGTCAGTGGCCACCCTGGAGTTGGGTCCGACCCTGCCTTTTCTGCAAAGTGTGGACAAAACTCAGAAAGCCTGGAGAGAGAGGGAGCCAGGGACAGAAGAGGGGAGGAGAGAGGAACTGGGGTTGGGGAATCCGAAGGAGAACAGGGCTCCTGGCTCCGTGGCTTCCCGCTAGCTCAAGATGGTCCCCTTGGTACCACATTGAAGTCTCACAAAACTCCTAGGAGCTACACACCAGCATCAAAAAGACAAACAACCCAACCAGGAACTGGGCACAGGAGTTTAAAAGACATTTCTCTGAAGAAGACCTGCAAATGGCCAGCAAGCACATGAAAAGACTCAACGCCATTAGTCACTAGAGAATCCACCAAAACCACAGCGAGATGCCACTTCTCACTCCTCAGGATGGTGAGGAGGAGTAGAAGGGGAAGGAGGGGAAGGAGGGAATGAAGGAGAGAGGGAGGGAGAGAAGAAAGGAAAGAAAGAGGGAAGGAAGAAGGGAAGGAAGGAGGGAGGGAGGTAAGGAAGGAAGGAAGGAGGGAAAAAAGGAGGGTGGGAAGGGAAAGAGGGCGGGAGGGAGAGAAGGAAGAAGGGAGAGAGGAAGGGAGGGAGGGTGGGAAGGAAGGACAGAGGGAGAGAAGGAAGGTAGGAGGGAGGGAAGGAAGGTAGAAGGGAGGGAAGGAGGGATAAAAGGAGGGAGGGAGGAGGGGAAGAAGGAAGGAAAGGAGGGAGGGAAGGAAGGAAGGAAGGAGGGAGGGAGGGAGGGAAGGAAGGTAGGAGGGAAGGAAGGAGGGTTAAAAGGAGGGAGGGAGGGAAGGAAGGTAGGAGGGAAGGAAGGAGGGTTAAAAGGAGGGAGGGAGGGAAGGAATGGTCACAGGAGGAACTCCAAGGCTCTGGGCTACCATTAGGGGCTGCTGGGCAGGCAGGTTGTGCTGGAAATGCAGGTGGAAACAGGCATGGGGACCCTGGAGGCAGGAGATGGTCACAGCCCCAGCTGCTCTCTGTAGAAAATAGCGAGTGTTGGCAAGGACATGGAGGAATTGGAGCCTCGCCTGCCACTGGTGGGAATGTAGAACGATGCAGCCACTGGGTGGAACCCAGCAGGAACCTGGGAGGCCCTCGATGTGATTTGGCAACCTCGGAGTGAGGCACCAACCACATGCTAACAGGGGCTGAGCACGCCACGCTGGGTGAAGGCAGCCAGTCACAAAAAGGCCACATGGAAAATGGCCCCTTCTATACGAAGTGCCTAGAACAGGCAAAGCTGTTGAAGACAGAAAGTAGCTTCATAGTCACCAGGGGCTGGGGTTGGGGCAGATGGGAAGTGGCCACGATGGATTTGGGGGTTTCTTTTGGGGATGGTGAAAAGGTTCTAACATCAGATAATGGTAATGGTTTGATTGTGCAGCTTTGTACATATACTAAAAACCACTGAATTCTGCATTGGCAAAAAGCCTGGGGGGTATAAGACAGAGAATCAACAACTTACAGAAGAGGAAACTGAGGCTCGGGCATTTTAAATAAAAGTCGTCTTACTGCTGTGCCCGATGCCTTGAAAAGTCGGCTAAGACTTCTCATGGGAACTGTCTCCTCAACAGGCCCCGGCTGGCCCCTCTCCAGCCCTTCCCCAGGGAACCTTCCCTGCCAGAGCCCACCCTGACCACCCCGCTCACAGGCAGCGCCTCACCAGGAGCAGGTCTGGGGACAGTAGTGGGTGGCTGCATAACCAGGTGCCATGGCTCCTTCAGCCTTCTCCTGAGAAGGGAAGGGAGGTGGTGCTGCAGGGGAGAGGAGGGTGCTAAGGAGATGCCACTGGCAGCAGGAGATGGACGCAGCCCAGCTGCTCTCTCAGGAGTGCAGAGGGGCTGAGCCCCCACACCAACGGCCCTGCACGCCTGGCCCAGAAGCACGGGGTCTCACTAGCATAGGACTGGTGTCACACGGGAGAGACTCTGAGGCCCCTGACTCCTGTCAGGGGCTCCTGGGCAGGCACATTGTGCTGGGAGATGCAGGTAGGGACAGGCATGGGGACCCTGGAACAAGGCAGGTCCCGCCTCTCTGCATGAACCCCAGGACAGCCATGGCCCCTGCCTATGAATCTCCTCTCTGCTCTTGATTAAAAAGCCCCATGTCATGGAGGCAGCAGCCTTTTCAGGCATTGGGGCCCCTCCAGTTAGAAAGAAACCCCTAAGGCATGGAGCCAGAATCACCCCAGACATCCTCTTTCAGATTTTTCAATTTTATGTTCACTTACTTTTAGGCAAATGGGAAAAGGTTGGAGGTTCCCAGCCTGCCCAGCCTGCATGGTTTTGTGGTGGTCCCACACTGAATCATCTGTCAGAGGGCTGTCCGTGGTCCCTCGGGGCTGGGGTCTCACATCTCCTTGTCAGGACTGCAGGCCTGGCACTGCTGCGCGGCTCAGGGCTGCCGCCTTCCCGCACTGATGAAGGGCTGACCGCACCTGATGCCATTAATTGAGCTTCCTCCGAGTCGGACAAGCGAGCGGTCTCATTTCTAGGATGATCAAATTTTGCCAGAGCTTGAGCAAAGCTACTCAATCATGAGATTGGAAGGTGGGAGCCCCACGTGGCTGGCACTTCATTCCTGCAGAGAAGATCCCTCCAGAGAGGCCCCAGGCCCAGCTACGGAAATAAATGCAGCCACACCCCATTCCCCTTGAGATGACACGGACTCCCCAGATGCCCTGCTGTCAGCCCAGCGCTCAGCTTCACGGTTGTCTCTCCCCCGGCTCACCCGGTGAGCCTCTGCCCTGGAGCTGACAGGGCCACAGCCAAGGCCCCATCCCTTCATCCTGGCTGGGGCGGAACCTCTCTGCCGCCATGGGCAGCACTTCTCAGAGGGCCAGGGGCTGCTGCGTGGACTACCGTCCTCGCACAAGGCAGCAAGTGCTCCATGTCCGTGTCGCTGGGGGATGGAGAGGGTCGCCAAGGACCTGCCTGCCTGCCTGCCTTGGGATGCTCTGGATTCTCAACTAGATGCTGCCTGGACCTGTGGAATTGCCCCAGGCCCCCACCCACGCTGCCTGGGCCCTGCCAGCTGGGGCATCCAGTCTGCCGGTGCGACCTCACTGGCCCCTGGGGCTGGGGTCCCATGGGTCTGCTATGGGAGGCAAGGGGACACCGTGAGATGCCACTTCTCACCCCTCAGGATGGCAGAAACTCAGCCCTGAGAGAGGCTATGTCCAGACACCACATTTAGGGCACTGGCACGTGACAGGTGTGGCAGTGCGTGGAGTGCTGCTCAGTGACCTGGACCGAGAGCAGGCCCGAGGCCCAGCAGGGACTCAGAGAAATGTGAAGTGCCAGGCAGGAGGCCCAGGAGCCAGGAGGGGCCACGGTGCTCCCAGGCCTCGCATCTACCCATTTCAGCCTTCTAAGATCTACAGCCACAGGTCCAAGAACAGGCAGAGGAGGCCCATATGGGGGTGCTGCAGCAGAGGGAGTGGGGTTACCAGCCAGCGGCCAAGGCTCACGGGAGCAGGACCTCCCAGGCCACGCAAGGGAGAGGACCTCTCCAGTAACAGCGTTTCAGAATTCCTCCTCCCTAGGGGTCCAGGGCCTTCCTCTGCTCCGAGGAATTCTCAGGCCAGTCCCTGAGACAAGACAGGCTGGAGGGAGGCATGCTGAGCAGGCAGGGCCCGGTGTGGGACCCTCCGCGGGAATCGTCCGAGCAGCATCTGGAGAAGGCGGAGGGTGGGAAGCTCGGTGGAGTGTACCCTCTAGTCCGCCTCTCTTGCTCCCCTCCTGCCCCCCGAGGCTCCCTGCCGGACTCCCCGACCTGCCTGCCTCTCACCCATAAGGTAGGTCTACAGCAGGTCAGTCTGCTGGGGGCCCAGGTGTGGGACTTGAGTTCTCCTGGGGCCACAAATGGCTTGAAGGGTGGCCTCAGGCGGGGTGGGCGACCCCTCCCTAGTCTGAGTTTTTGCTTCTAGGAGACTAGGAGTCCCTGGAGTCCCCCAGGTGTTAAAGTCTGGGAGGAGAGACTCTGCCTATCGCCTCGTGTGGGATGTCCTGAAGTCCAGGCCAGCCCAGGAGCCTTCCTGGGGGTTTGGAATCACTGCTGGAGGATACTCACCCCTGCAGGGAGCTGTCCAATGGAGCTGGGGCCTCTCTGAGGCAGTGGCCTCACAGGCTGGGCCACCCAGGGCCACCACCCAGGAGCCCCAGGACCTTAGGCATGTCCAGCTCACCTTGCGGAAACATCTCTGACTGCCGCGGTGGGTCTGGCTGCAGAATTCCCATCCGTCTCCACGCTCCTTTGAGAGCGCACAGCAGAACTGCTGCCCCCGCAGCCTCGTGGGTCCCTCCTGACCCTAGATGAGGCGGGCTCCTCCTCCCTGGGCACCAGGTGCTCCTGGGACCCGGGTTTAGCACGCTTCTGCATGAGACGGGTTTCGTGATCACTCCATACTGTAATTAGATATTAAAAATCTCACTGTGCCTTCATAAAATAACGTTGAATGAATAATAGAGTATCACAGTTAGAAAGTCATCAAAATGTAATAAAATGGTGTTATTACGAAGGCTTAAATTTTAATGATGTGTTTTAGTATGTCACTTATTGTATAATTACAAAATAAGATAGAGTAATTAAACGGAGACTTGGGGCTTTGCAGGGGGCTGTGGCTGGGAGGCTCCTGATTCTATCCAGAGTGGGCACTGGAGAGGGAGCAGCCAGCCTCCTGGCGGCAGGGCCTGGGTTGGGGGTGTGGCCGGGCATGGGCTGACCTTCTGCTGTCCTGGAGGTGAGGGGCTCGGGAGGACAAGGGCTTGGGACTTGTACAGCCCCCCTGTATCTCAGCACACAAGGCCGACCTCAGGCTGCCAACGCCCACAGCTCTTTGCCAAATGCCCTGGGACCTCCTGCTGTCTCTGTCACAGGGCAGAAGTGCCATGAAGTTAGCCTCCTCGGGAGCTGGCATGGAACAGAGAGCCTGGGATGCGTGGCTGGATGTTGCGGCTCACGGGCTCTCGGGCGGATCATGCTGCTGCTCCCCCTCCCGCAGGGAGCCCTTCATGGATGCCCTTCCTCCTTGTCTCACTTGTCTCAAGCAAGCCCCTCACCTGACCCGTGATTCCCAGGGACCCATGGGTGCTTGGTGGACACCTGGGGAGTCTGCTGTGTGCCAGCCGTGCTGGATGCAGGGCTCACAGGGGACCAGTGTTCAGGCAGACTAGGGGCAGGGTGTGCTGAGAAAAGGAGGTGATGACCTATGGGTTGCCTCCACCCTGCCCAGGAAGAGTGACCTGGCAGGGGGAACAGAAACAGCTCGGAGGAGCAAGCTCAGGAAGGACAAGTCATTCTAGGAGGGCAGAGGCAGGGGTTCCTGAATTAAATGACAACTAGGTCACTTCACACTGAGGAAAGCTATCCTGTGCACAGATTGAAACTGAGACCTCCTAATTAACTAAGGGTGGGCCCTGGTCTCAGTTTGAGCCCGAGCCTGAATCCTGATGTCAGACAGCACCTGAGTCCTGTTCCCAGACTGAATCTAAGTCCTGGTATCATTCAGATTGAGTCCAAATCCTGATCTCAGACTGAGCCTGAATCCTTATTTCAGAATAAGCCCTAAAAATTCTGACTCAGGTTGAGCTCTGACCCTGGTCTCACAGAGCCTGAATACTGATCTCAAACTAAGCCCAAATCTTGATCTCAGACTAAGCCTGAATCTTGACTTCAGACTAAGCCTGTATTAGTTTATTTTCACACTGCTATGAAGAACTTCCCAGAGACTGGGTAATGTATAAAGGAAAGATGTTTAATTGACTCGCAGTTCCTCATGGCTGGGGGCTAGGAGAGCTCAGGAAAGTTACAATCATGGAGGAGGGTGAAGGGGAAGCAAGTACCTTCTTTGCAAGGTGGCAGGAGAGAGAAGAGTGAAGGAGGAACTTCCAAACACTTACGAAAGCATCAGATCTCATGAGAACTCACTCAGTATCACAAGAACAGCATGGGGGAACTGACCCATGATTCAATCACCTCCCTCCCTCAACACGTGGGGATTACAATTCAAGATGAGATTTGGGTGGGGACCCAGAGCCAAACCGTACCAAAACCCAAGTCCTGATCTCAGAGTGAGCCTGATACTGATTTCAGACTGAGCCCTGAATCCTGATCTCAAACTAAGCCTGAATCTTGATCTCAGGCTGAGCCATAAATCCTTGTCTCAGACTGAACCCTGATTGCAGCTACGTTTCCAGACCTTTCTAACCCCCAATTTTATTGCCATCTGAGGTCACCTGGGAGCTTCACTCTGGGCTGGCGCATGCCCTAATGTTCTAGAACAGGAGCTCTGGAGTACCTATTCACTTTCTAGTCCCCTTTTCTCATGTCCTCTCTCAGTTGTCCTCTTGCAGCCTGAAGAAGTCTCGTGGTTCTAGATTGCAGACTTCTGCTGGGGCAGCTTGCTTACCTAGCAGAAGTGGCCAGAGCCCAGGTGACCAGGGAAGGAGTTCCCTGCAGTGAAACTCCCCCTGGGGACTGATCATTCACCATCGCCTGCCCACCTGGGGAGGAACGGCTCCCTCCCACTTCCTTCTTGGGCGGCCCCACCCTTGCATCCTCTGGTTGCCATAAAACTCTTTTGCACAGGAGGCTCATGCCTACCCCTGTGTTATCTTTGGGATCAGCCTCCAGGCCTTCCCAGTGCTGTAACTCTGCTCAGGACAGCAAGATGAGTTCAGAAGAAGAGGTCGGGCACTCTCAGGCTCCCCGAGGCTAGTCAGAGCAGCCCTGGCTCACACAGCTGCTGCCATGGACTGGGATCCCAGGCTGCTCTCCACCTCTTTCCTTCCTGGAAAGCACCGCCGGTCCTTGTTCCTCCAAATGACCAGGACAGGAGCTCAGAGGGGAGGTCATCCCCACAGACAGGCTCCCAGTACAGCACCTGCAAAGGTGCCCTCTGTGGTCCAGAGAGCCAGTGCCTGGCATGGCCGCCCGCTTCAGGCTGTGGCTGTGGGCAAGTGTGTGCTCTCCAGGAAGAAGGGGCCTGTTGCCTCACTGTAGATCATCCATAAAAAAGAAACTAGAGACACCCCGGGTGCCTCTCTGTGGCCCCATAAATCTGGACAGGAGGGAGCTGAACAGAGAGAGCTTAGGCTCTTGAATTTTAAATGGCCAATTTGGTCAATGAATCAGTTTCACTGGGCTGAGACTACATGGAGACGAAAGTGGTTTTAAGACCTATTGAAGGCAGTGAGAGCCTCTTTGTCCACATTTTCTCAGACTGCCACCCTCTAATATTTCACCTATATTCATTTTTATGGCTTCCTAGATTACAGATGTCAGTTAAAAAACTGAAAAATAGAGTGTGGGGTGGGGGGAAATTCATTACTGTTGAAAAGAAAGGTGAAGTTATCCCTCCCAAAGCCAGTGTGCTGGGACGTGACCCAGAACTCACAGCCGGTCCTTCCTTATCTGGGCTCATTCTTCACCTGGTCCATGACCCAAGGCTGGGCCTTTGCTGTCCATGGGACAAAGAATGAGGCAGACAGACGTCCCTCCAGTGGGGAGCTCATGTTCTAGTGGGAGGAGAGAGACCTCCTAAAAGTGAGCAAGACAAAGACCCTAGAACTCGGGGCAACACAGAGTGGGTGAGGCAGGGCCGTGGAGAAGGGAGATGAGAGCAGGGTAGGAATAACAGATGGCAGTAGCACGCTCACGAGGATGGTACTCCACAAGTCTCCGGGCTCAGAGGTGTGGAGTGTGTCAAGCTCCTGCCTCCAGGATGAATACAAGATGCTGCACTTCACACCATCTTCGTGAGCGTGCTACTGCCATCCGTCCACAGAGTCATGGTTTCTTGGGTTCCGTGGACCACATTGAGGGGCAATTGTGCAGATGTTTGCTGCCATTTAGAAGATCATCTGCCTCTTCCAGCTACTTTCAAGATTTTTCCCTGTCTTCTGGTTTCTACATTTTAAGAGGGTTTTGTTGGTTCACTCTTGCTCTTACTTGGGTCTGTAGAGCCCCTGGGGGCTGCAGCCTGGCCACTGCAGCAGCCACATAGAATTGGAACCCGCTGTCTGTCACTCCCAGGTCTGCCCATCCACCTCGGGTCAGTGTGGGCAGTGGGAGCTGCCTAAGGAGGCTGTGCACGGAGAGTCAGAAGTGAGAGCGTCTCAGGGAAGGTTTCCCGAGCTGGGTCAGCACCACACCGCGCCAGGCTGCTGGGGCCACACAAAACTGAGCATCTGCTCAGCCTCAGAGGTGGACAGGGGCCTTCTGCTTCATCTCCTTGGGGCAGTTCAGGCCTCTCCCCATCAGCTCCACAGGGCCCCAGGCCACAGGCCAGACTTTCTCATCCTCTCCCTGGCTGTGGATGCAGGCCTCCTCAGGGCACCTTCCCAGCAGCCATCCCAGTCCTGGAGATCAGGCTTGGGGCCCGGTTTCCTGACCTCCCATGGCCATTTTCCCTGTGGCCTCTAGGCTCCTTCTTCTCTTAGGACAGGAGCCTTGCTGCCACAAGTATTGCTCAGTGATAACATCCTGCCAAGGCCTCTGGGGTAAAGTCACAGGCCTGCGGTGGGCTGGTCTCCCGTCACAGGCCTGTGATCCCCCAGGGACTCAAGCAGGAACCCCTCCAGCTTCCCCCAGCTTCTGGGGGCTCCAGCGTTCCTTGGCTTGTGGCTGCCTTCCTCCAACAGTGCTTCTGTCTCCATGCGAGCTTCTTCTGCCTCTGTGTGTCTCCACCATGTTCTCTTACACGGACATTTTCCACTGGATTCGAGGCCTGCCAGGTCAGGTAGGATGGTTTCATCCCAAGCATGGGAAGCCAAAAGGACCAGTCCCCCTCAGAGCCCTGAGGCCCAGTGTGGGGATGGCAGCAGCCTCCACTAGAGGCTGGGGTCTGTGGCTGTGGGCGGTGTAGGGCCCCCCGGCCCTCAGTGGTGCCGCCTTCCAACCAGTCTCCTCCCACGCAGACCCGCACCATCTGGCTCCCCCAGCACCGGCCTTCCCCGCACACCCAGCTGGGACCTGGGGCTCTTCCTCCAGGATAACAGAAACATCTGGATTGTGGCCATGTAGCTGGGACAGACACAAAGGTCACTGGAGAGGCGGCCACTGGCCAAGAGACGAAGAGCCCTCTGAAGTCCAGCACTCATCTCCATGATGAGCTCTGAACCAGGCTCGCTCAGCCGGCTGCCCTGAGTCGGGAAGCATCCTGGCCTCCGTCCCGCCCAGACTCACACGGATTCCATGGCCACCTTTCTCACCAACACCAGGAATTCCTTTGTACCCTGGCTCCTCCACTGTACCTGTCCGACAAACCCCAACATAAATCCCCAGCTGTATTAAGCCATTCTTCCATTGCTATGAAGAAATACCTGAGACTGGGCAATTTATAAAGAAAAATAGTATAATTGGCTCAGGGTTCTGCAGGAAGCATGGCATCCACATCTGCTCGGCTCCTGGGGAGGCCTCAGAAGCTTTCAGTCACAGTAGAAGGCAAAGGGAGAACAGGCACACCACAGGAAGAAAGCAGGAGCAGGCAGGGGCTGGCAGTGTGCCATGTCAATTTACTGTTGCCATGGCAATGCCCAGGCGTTACCCCTCTTTCCATGGCACCCAGTGATCCAAAAGTTACTACCCCTTCCCTGCATACCCCTTAATCTGAATGCAATTAAAAATGGGAACCAGGGTGTGGTGGCTCACACCTGTAATCCCAGCACTTTGGGAGGCCGAGGCGACTGGATCACCTGAGATCAGGGGTTCAAGACCAGCCTGGCTAACACAGCAAAACCCTATCTCTATTAAAAATACAAAAATTTGCCAGGTGCAATGGCACGTGCCTGTAATCCCAGCTACTTGGGAGACTGAGGCAGGAGGTTATGTAAGAGGCAGGAGAATTGCCTGAACCTGGGAGGCGGAGGATGCAGTGAGCTGAGATTGCACTACCGCATTCCAGCCTGGGCAACAGAGTGAGACTCTGTCTTAAGAAAAAAGAAGTGGGTATAAACATGAGCAGAACAGCCCTGAGCTGCCCTTCTCTGCCTATGTGGTAGCCCAGCCCAGCAGGCGCAGTCATGGAACTGTAACACCACCAGAGCTGTGACACTGCGGCTTCAATAAAGCCGTTTTCTTCTGCCTCTGGCTTGCCCTTGAAATCTTTCCTGGGCAAAGCCAAGAACCTTCTTGGGCTGAGCCCCACTTTAGGGCTTGCCTGTCCTACATCACCAGCATAGTTGTTCATAGCACACTCTTGCTCTAAAAAGCGCTCAAGTTTGAGAGGGAAAGGGTGCTGCAAAGGACATCATTAGAGGCTGGATGTGGTGGCGCACACTTGTGGTCCCAGCTACTCAGGAGGCTGAGGTGGGAGGATCACTTGAGCCTGGTTTGTTGAGGCTGCAGCAAACCATGATTGAACAACTAGACTTCAGCCTGGGAAACAGAGCAAGACCTCATCTTTCAATTAATTAATTAAAGGATGTTATCAGAACAACTGACAACATTGGAATACAGATGGTCTATCATGTAAAAATACTTCTTCTTAATACTAGTGGAGATGTATGAAGTTGACGACTGTGTTGAGGTTATGTAGGAGAATACCCCTGTTCTTACAACACAAATGATACAGCAAATGGGATAGAATAATAGGTGAATCTGAGCAACAGATATATGGCTATTCCTTGCACTATTTTTGCTTTTGCGACTTTATGTAAGCCTGATATCATTTCCAGAAAAAAAGTCTAAAAAGTAGAAGCCAAGTGCTCCAGGTTGGATGATAAATTATATGGTGAGCCAGCACAGGAGCCTCTCCAGCAACCTCAGGTGACAAAATCCAGGTGACAAACGCTGCTGAAGACAAAATTCAAGGGGGCAGGAACCACAGCCAAGGCTGCGGACAAGCTCTGAAATCATCTGATGTCAAACCGAGTGACACTGACAGTAGAAACCACTGGGTGAAGAACAGATGTTACATGTTACAAACTTTGATCACATACAAACAATAATAATACTAGAAAGCGTGGAGGGGTTGGGAGTAAAAATATAACTTCTAAACCTGGAACACCTGGTTTACAAAAGCGCAAGTCCCTTTGTTCTCATGCTCTTTCACGGTAGCTTTTAGCATGTCTTCTAGTGTCTGCGCCCCATGTGGAGGTGAAGCCTTTATCTCAAGTGTTTCCTTCAGCTTCACTTTGGTTCATTCTTGTGAAATCCAAACACAGGGAATGCTTTTTCTGATAAACTGTGCCTGTGACTAACGTTTCTACTTCTGTTCCTCTTTCCAGTTCTAGTAGACCCATGGGGAGAGTTGTCCTTTGTGAGATTGAACAAAGTTGACTATCTGGAAGGAGACCTTGGAGAATGCTTTTGACTTCCTCTTGGTCTCCTGTGTTACTGTTATTAAATAGGAAGCCAGGCCTTTCTTACAAAACAAAACCATGATTCTTATTTTTAAAGGGGAGGAAGAGGCTTAGCACCCCATGCCATCTGTCTGAGATCTGAGGGCCATGACACTGCTGAACGTCCCTCGGTCTCCAGGGGCTTTCTTTCCCACACAACAATGGAGGGGATCCCTGCCGTGTGGTCACCGGGGTTCTTGCTCCGATGTGGAGCAGTCCAGCCCTGCCCCTGCCTAATCAGCAGAATAACAGACAGGCATGGCTTTCTGCATCCTGAGTTAATGCATGTGGGCAGTAGGACCAACTCACATTTCACCTCCAGGGGAAATGAGATGTGTGTTTGTTCCAAACACTGGGATTCCAAACACAGACCTGTGAATGGCTTTCATTGTTATGAAGTCTTCACCTTTCATGAAAACGACTTCATAAGGGCTGCTCCCCATTCTTCAAAGCACCCACCCACGGGCTGCATGCATGTTGCTTATAGTTTTTTAAGCTGACTTTATTTTTAGAACAGTTTTGATTGATAGGAATATTGACAAGACGTCACAGTGTCCCCGTATCGCCCTCACACAGCTTATTATTAAAATTTTACATTAGTGCTGTACATCTGCCACCACTGATGAAACAGTATTGAAACATGAGTATTGACTGAAGTCCATGTTCTCCATGTTGCATTCAGATTTCCCTAATTTCTCCCTAATGTCCTTGCCCTGTCCCAGGAAGGCCCCGTCCAGGACACCACATGGCATTTGGTTGGCCTGGCTCCTTAGGCGCTTCTCAACTGTGACAGTTTCTCCGACTTTCCTTGCTTTTGATGGCCTTGACAGTTTTTAGGAGTACCAGTCAGACATTCTGCAGGATGCCCTGCTCTTGGGACGTGCTCTTTTTCTCATGAGTGACTGGTGTTATGCGCTGGGGGAAGAAAGCACAGAGGCAGCGCATCACCGGCATACACATCCTACACAGGGCGTGCGCTCTCGACATGGCTGTCCTTGCTGACGTTGACCTTGGCCCCTGGCTGAGGTCATGCTGTCAGGCATCTCTGCTGTGAAATCACTGTGGGGTCCTAACTAGGGAAAAGGAGTCAGGCTGCGGGGAGCAGGGGAAGTAAAAAGAAGCAGCAGATGAGACAAGTCAGCCCTTCTTCATAGTGCAGGACACACAGCCCTCCTGCACAGATAACTCAGTCTTCCTGTGCTCAGCTGTCACCAGACCCTCGGCTGATAGAAAAATGCAAGGTAGCTCCCTGCAACCCTGGCGTTATCAGTACTGCACGCAGCCCTCTGCAGCCCCAGAACCACCCTGTAAAACCTCTAGCAAGCCTTTGAATCCTGGCAGTCAGCTCCTCTTCTGCTGAGTCTGCCCATTTCCTCCTCGCAACGTGTTTTCCTATTTTCTCTAATAAGTCTGCCCTTCATTATCTACAACTGTCTTGGGAGATTCTTTTACGCTCCCCCTACCTGCTACCGCCACCAGCCCAGATAGTCATCACCCCCCTCAACAGTTACCACCTGCCTTCCATACCACAGTCTTGGGAAGGAAGTGATGGTGCAGAGCCCACACCTAAGGAGTGGGGGAGTCACAGTCCCCTCCTTGAGGGCAGGGTATCTGCATAAATTATTTGGAATCCTTTTGCAATGGTGATTTGTCTCTTCTTTCCCATTTAGTTTATTCAGTCACTGATTTCTGTCAGCACTGACTCATGGACACCTATGTCATTATGGGTCATCACTCGACCCTACTTTATTTTGTTTCTCAAGTTGTTCTGGCTTTGGCCGTTGGGAGCTCTTCCAGCTTGCTCCTGTGTCCCTTTAATGTAGGATTTGGAGATTTTTTTTTTTAGTACTTCCTTTATGTAGATTTATCTTGTATATTTCTTGCCCCAGTCCTAGAATCAGCCATTTCTCTGAGGAGCCCTGTTTCATTTTATTGGAGAACAGTATTAGAAGCCAAGATCTGGGCACTAGGTGTGTTTATTGCTACTGAAACATAATTGCTTCTAGGTTGTCTCATGACAGAGGAGAGATATATGTATACTAATTAATGCACACACATATACCTATAAGTATTTCTAGATGTAATCATTTGTATCTATATTATGCTAAACATGAGTTTATACCAATATCTTCCATTCTAATTCACTAACATATGAATCATTCTAGTCTCATCCCCTGGTTTTATCTGTAAATTCTAACAGTGAGAAGCCTGACTCCCACTACTTATGATCCATTTCCTTAATCATTCAGTCCCAGCACACATGAATTGTGGGATCAGATTGTGAATTTATGCTCCTATGGGAAGCGCCTTAATCAGCTAGAGTGCAGTGCTTATGCTCAGTTCCCTTTTGCCCGTGGTCTTACACACTCCACTCATTTACACAGTCACTTAGGGCAGCACCTGCTCTCCCATCCTTTCTTCAGTGAGGTCATTTTACATATTTGGAGCAGGTAGGGACCAGCGTGGATGGCCCTCTGGACTGATGTGGGGGGCCCCTGCTTTGGAGGGGCTGCTGGCCAGTGGCAGGGGTTGGATTGGAGCCAGGAGGGTCTCACCACCTTTCCTCTTCCGGGACTGACACCAACCCCTGTCCTTCAACACAACAGAAACAACACAACAGAAAGGGGTTTGAGCCCCTGGCTATGTTAGCTGCTGTGGTGCCTCAGGCCAGCACTATTCCATCCCCAGGGCCACCTGCTCAGGGGTGCCCACACCCCAACCACCAAGGGCTCCAAAAGGAAGGTATAAGTTCCATGGCCTATGCAGGGAGGGGGTGAGCCGTCCCAGCACAGGCACTCATTTGGAACCGAACAGAGGGCTGGGGACTGAACAGAGGCATTCTGACCCCACAGCAATGGGGAGCCATGGTGGGTCCTTGAGCAGAAGGGTATGCTCTGGAATGTGTTTGAACTTGATGCTGACAGCAGGTATGGGGTAGACGGAGGGAAGATGGAGACCAGGGGTTGCCAGGGCAATGCCCAACATGAGGAGGCCCCCAGGGTGCAGGGGAGGAACAAGGGCAGGGCAGGAGGTGGGGGTCTTGGCCAGGAACATGCTGTAGTGCTAGGAACCACCCAGAAGAGGGTAAGTCTCATGGCTTGGACCCCCTCCTGGAGCAGAGGACTCCAGGGTCCCCTGCTCTGTGCCCTCAGGAGGGGAGCACATCCTCCAAAGTACTGGCCCAGCAGGAGGTGGAATGAATACTCATGACGCGCCTGGGCCTGCAGAATGGGAAAGGTCTTCCTGGTAATGGCAGGTGGCCCAGGCCTGTGAGCGGCACTTTCAAACATCAGACTTCGCAGGGGCTCCCTGCCTCTCCCAGAGCCGGGCCACCTTGATGGCTGCTGGCAAGCAAGTCCTCACCATGGTTCCTGTGGGGCAGTCAGGATTCTTAGGGAGGTGGGTTCCAGGCAGGGCAGCGGGTACCTGGGCCAGCCTTACTGAGGCCAATGGAGGCCCAGCAAGGGGTGACCAGTGGGCACAGTGAAAAGCTGGAAAAGAAAGAATGAAAGAAAGAGAGAAAGGAGAGAAAGACAGAACAAGAAGACAAAGAACAAGAAAGAAAGAGAGAAAGAAGAAGGAAAAGAAGGAAGAAAGTTTAAAAAGTTAAATATATGAAAGGAGCATCCATCCGGAAGTCCAACAGCAGTCCCTCCTGGAATCCACTGGCTCCCCTCAAGAGTTTTTGGTCCTTCTCTTTCAGGGTTGCCAGATAAAATACAGGATGCCCAGTTAATCTGAATTTCAGATAAACAGTGAATAATTTTTTTATCATAAGTATATCCCAAAGAAAGTATGGAACATATTTAAGCTAGAAAATTATTCATTGTTCACCTGAGATTCAAAATTAACTAGCTGTTTTATATACATATATATGTATTTCAGACAGAGTCTCTCTCTTGTCACCCAGGATGGAGTGTAGCAGCACGATCTCGACTCACTGCAACCTCTGCAGTGAATAATTTCAGATAAACAGTGAATAATTTTTTTATCATAAGTATATCCCAAAGAAAGTATGGAACATATTTAAGCTAGAAAATTATTCATTGTTCACCTGAGATTCAAAATTAACTAGCTGTTTTATATACATATATATGTATTTCAGACAGAGTCTCTCTCTTGTCACCCAGGATGGAGTGTAGCAGCACGATCTCGACTCACTGCAACCTCTGCCTCCCGGGTTCAAGCAATTCTCTTGCCTCAGCCTCCCGAGTAGCTGGGACTACAGGCACCCGCCACCACGCCCAACTAATTTTTGTATTTTTGGTAGAGACGGGGTTTCACCATGTTGGCCAGGCTGTCTCCAACTCCTGACCTCTGGTGATCTGCCCACCTCAATCTCCTAAAGTGCTAGGGTTACAGGCGTGCGCCACCTCACCTGGCCGGCATTTTATATTTTTATTTGTTAAATCTGGAAACCTTATTCTCTTGTTAATATTCTTCGGGGCTTGCAGCTTTGTTTTCCTTGTTTGCCCCCTCTTCTAGGGCAGATGGATCTAGCTGTAGGAAGAACATTCCACTGTCTCCATGGCTGCAGATTGTGGTCTCCGCCAGTGGTGAGGAACAGATGGGTTTCCACCTGTATCATAGATGGCATGTCTGTGTCCTCCCCAAATTTCTCTATTGAGGCCCTCACCCCCAATGTGATGGTATTTGGAGATGGGCCTTTTGTAGGTAATTAGGGTTAGATGAGGTCATCAGAGTGGGGCCCTCATGATGGGTTTAGTTAGACAAGAGCTCTCTCTCTCTCTCTCTCTCTCTCTGTCTCTCTCTCACCTACCCCACCTTTTCTCTTCTGACCATGTGAGGACACAGAGAGAAGGCAGCTCTTTGCAAACCAGGATGACAGCCCTCACCAGGAACCAACCCAGCTGCCACCTTCATCTTAGACTCCCAAACCTCCAGAACTATGAGAAATAAGTGGTATTTTGTTTTGACCGATACAGCCTGAAAACACATTTTCTCCTCACCACACATGAGTGATATCTGTGTGACTGAAGGTACCCAGGACTCATCAAAAAAAGAGAAATGTCCCCTGCACAAGGCCCAGCCATGCCCAGGAGAAGCAGCAGCTTGGCACAGAAGAGCGCACCCAGGCTGGGCACTGTACTCATTCTTCCTGTGACCCTGGGCAAGTCACTGAATGGGGCTTCAGCTGCCCCATTTGTTTATTTCATTTTTTTTTTTAAGGCTAGTCAAAATTGCTTCATTTGTAATGGGGCTTAATAGTGTTTGCCCTGCCTCCTGTTGAGGGATCCAGAGAAAGGACGTCAAAGTACTTTGTAATCTGTAAGGTTTATCTGACATGAGAGGAAATGTACATATGCTCCAGGATATCTGTGTGCAGACACACGCACACACACACACACACACACACACCATCACATATCAGGCCTGGCTGTGTCTCCTTACAAAGGCGCTGCTAGGCACCACCTCCAGTTCTAGAACCAGACCAGCCCGTTCACCCTCCAGGCGTTTTACCCTTGACTTCATAAAACCTTTCTACCTAATCCACTAGTGACAGGCTCATCCCAGACCTAATTTTAAAGATGTCTAGGAGCAAGATTGCAGAGACTTACCCTCAGCCCCTCGAGCTGCGGTGGAAATCCTTGACCTTGGCCTACACAAAAACAGATGCAGATCATTCTCACATTTGCTGGCCGGCTGGGCCGAGTGGGCCTGGGGAATGAGGGCTACAGGGGCGGTCCTGGGCAGTCTTGCTGAGGCTTGCCAGCATCTCTCCGCCTCCTTAACTTCCCATGATCCATGAGCATGGACTTCAGGAATTCCTGATGGGGGGTGAAGAGCATGCAGCAGGGTGTCCCAATCCCTGATCTATGGAATGAAAAATTGAAGCAAAACCAAGAACTTAGTTTAAGATGTCCCATACACCAGCCTCTAGCCCTTGTTTTTGGAACAGACCTCTCTCCTGGAAACCACTTTCCTCTCAGCATTCAATTCTCCAAAGTGCTTTGCTTTTTCGCAAAGTTCCCAAGGGTCCCTGGAGAAAGGAAGATAGAAATGCCTCACTCTCTAAACAGATAGATGCAGCTAGTTAAAAGAAACAGCCAGCTTCTCTTGCTGTTTCTAACATATTTGAAAGAAGCTTGGGTTCAGAAATCTATCCAGAAAGCTCCGTGCTACGCAGACAGAACAAGAACCTTCCCCTGTGGGAGCCTTGGGCTGGTCATCACTGGTTCCAGAGCCAGTTTTTCTAAACACCCATTGGTGGCTGTGTTCAGAGCGAGTTAGTCACTCACACCATCCTGCCCTGCCCTGAGTTAAACCATATATGATCCTCCTCCTCCAGGAAGCCTCCATGACTACTGTAGCCCAGGGACATCCCCTTCTCTGAAATGTACAGCAGTTGAAACACTTCACTAGACACCTTAGCCCCCATGTTGTGCTATTTGGGATTGTTCCCGGAGAGACAGTTGAGCACTTGACTGAATTCGCGAAAGAGAAAAAACAAATTCATTTTACAAAACCTAAACTCTCAGACTGAAGGAATTTCGCACCAGAGCCATGATAATTCATGAACCCACATCTGCTACCCACTGTGGTGTCTGAGAGGTGAAAGAGGGCAATGTCTCCAGGAGGGCGTGCACACACACTTGTTAACACGTGCACAAGTGTGTGTATTCACAGGGACCCTGATGTACACTCATAGCCACACACAAGCTGAGGTCTGAGAACTGTGTCTCCTAGAGGAGGCTGGGATGCCGGACACCTGAGGAAGCAGCCCTGAGCTCCACTTTCACCAGCACCCCTAGGGGGTCAGTGCCAAACGGACCCCATTATTTCATGCCAATCCATTCTAGGGGGTCATCTCCCCCGAAACACCTCTCTGAAACGTTAGTGGATGCCAAAGGGGAAATGAGACTTGCTTTACACAATCTTCTTCTCCAGAGGACTGCATCCCTCATTTCCTAATGGAAATAAATAAGAAAATGGGTTTTGCTTTACAGAATGTTCTTCTCTATAGGAACATAGCTCAGATTTCTAAACAGTGTCCTAATAGAAGTTACAGCCTCTGTAGCCAACCACACCAATCTGGTGTGGTTGACCCTCCTGACTTGCTGACATTGGTAGACTCCTGTGTGGCTTATTTCTTCATGCAACCATGAACATCCTTTCTCCACCCACATCAGAAGGATCTTCTAAATTCATCCCTCTCTCTCAGCTGCTTCCAGCTCCCCAAAAGGCTTCCCAGGGCAATTAGAATGCAATCCAACTCTTCCCAAAACCCCGACATGGGAGCAGCCTGGGTCCTGTGGCCTCTCCCACTGGCCTCTTAGCCTCAATGGTCAGCCACACTGGCCTTGCCCTCCCACACTGTTTGTCACTGCTCCAGGGCCTTTGCACCTGCTATCCCTTTTCCCAGCATCCTCTTTCCCTGTCCCTTTTCAGAGCAGCACACAGAAGGACACAAGGACTGAGCCTCATCCAGGAATCCAGGGCTGCAGGTCTGCGCAGAGGGTCCCTGGGGGCAAATAAAAAGCACTGGGGATTCTGCAAGTGGCAGTAGCAGCTTTGCCCTTTTCAGAATGGCATCTACCATTTAGATTCTCTACAGTTTATCCAGCCCAGCCCTCACTTTACAGAAGGGAGGCCAAGCTGGGGTCACACCAACTATAAGGCTCCACAACCTGGGCAACCCCCTAGTCTGCAGCTGGGCCATTCCAAGGCTTCTTCAGGGCTGTCAGGAGGTGGTGGGGTTCCCTTGGTTGGGAGGACAGAGACTCCAGTGCTGGCTACCAGCAGGAGGGGAGCTAACAGACTTGGAGTCCCCTCTCATGGAGCCACAACAAACCAAAGGGTTAGGGATTTCAAGGGAACAGGGGTCCCTCTGGGGAAAAAAGCCAGGGTTCCCCGGAGTTACTGTTATTGCCCTCCTGGGAGAGGGCAAGTACTTACTTGGCTAATGTGACCTCCCTTGTGCTCTGGTCTTGGAAACAGCTGCCACCTTTCCAGACATGTCCAGGAAGCTGCCCAGGCCCATCCATGCCCTCCCAGCCCCTAGTCTCCTTTGATCAACACTCTGACCTCCCAGCCCAGGGGGGCCTGGGGCGGGAGAACCAGAACAGGGCCCGGCCCACAGTCCCAACTAAGAAAATACATCCTGATGGTCACCAGCCCCTTGGACATCCAGGAAATCCACGGAGGCCGGGATGGCAGCAAGGGAGCCAAGTGCCATGTGCTCTGCAAGCCTTCTTTCTGCAGAGCCTACTGTGCACCAGCTGAGGGTCCAGAGAACGTGGCTGGGGTGGCAATGGCCCCTTTCCAGATGCAGTTCTTGGGCCCCCAGAAGCCAGCCAAGAGCCGTTCTCATTTGTATGTATGGTGGGCACATGGCTGCCTGTGGTTGTGTCTCTGTGTTTAAACCAGGAGGAGTTAATGATTAAGAGGTGCCTGAGTTCGGTCCCACTCAAAATAAACTAGGATCTGTCAGTAAACATGAGGGGAACCTCCCAGTTGTCAGTCATCTCCCAGTATTCCCAGAATGATCTGGGGTAGACATCTGGCATGACTGGATGGTAACTTGGGGGCTGCACCTGTAGTGTCAGAGAGAGATGTTCTTGATAGCTGGAGACAGCCCTGGTGATGTGACATAGGTAAAGGCCTTGGGCACTGGCCAGTGGCTCTCCACCTCCTGTAGAAGTAAGCGTCCCCATGGGCTGCAGATGGGCTGCCTGGGGTGGAGGTGGTTTGCTGTTGGGACCAGGAGCCAGAAGAAGGGGCCAGGGAGGAAGAACCCTGGAGCTGTCTGGGGACTTGTGCTGGAGGCTGTGCCCACTTGGGCAGATGGTCAAGGTGCAGAGGACAGCCCAGTTTAGCCCAGCCACAGACAAAGGTGCTGAGACTCTGGGGCTCTGTGCCTGCCTGGCACAAGTTATGGAGCCAGGATTGAGTGGGCCCCTGTGCTCTGGGCTGCCCAAGGATGAGACTGGGGCATGCTGGGATCAAGATCTGACTCCTGACAACCTGGGCTTTGTGTAGAGCAGATAGGGGACTACCCCACTACCTGTCTTTCCATGCCACCACGGTGCAGTGCCCAGAGTCTGCAACCCTCACTCCGGGCATGGGCCGAGAAAAAATGAACCCTTTAGCTGGTGCACTAGGCAACCTTCAGGCTGTCTGGGACCAGCCCTGACAGCCTCTGCTCTGGGATCAGCTGCCGCAGCGGCCTGCACATGGCATGGGGCAGCAGTGGTGGCAACCCTGGACACTGGCCCCTATAGCATGGAACCCAGGACCAGACACTGCCACGGTCAGCCCGCAGGTGTGGGAGGGCAGGAGGCGAGCAGTCACAACCCTGCGGCTGCCCCTGCAAACCTGTGCTCTGGGCCAGGGCCAAGGGAAATTGGACCCTAGCATGGGAGAGCGGTACACTTGGTGACCCTCCGGCCCTCTGGAAGTAGCCCTGCCAGCCACTGCCATGGGCTCAACCACAGCTGCCACCTGGAAATGGCAGTAGTCAGTATCAGTGGCAACCCCTGATCCTGCCCTCCCCCACCAGCAGCCGGGAACCCAGGACCAGTTGTCGCCATGGGGTAGGTTAGTGAGGGATTTAGGGTCTTTTGATTATGAGGTGAAATGGTCACATGGGGATGAAGTAATTCTTTAACATAACATTGGTATGCAGAAGTACAGTATACAGAGATAAGAATTTACAATATAGTGTGTGCATCAGTAATTTCTAACACAGCCTTAAAACAGAAACACAGTCTATCCATAAACTATGATTAGCAAGATATTAATCAGCAGTAACAGTTGCAGCAAAAGCTGGTTACACACAATCCATAGAAACAGGATGTGAGGCTAGACAACCGGTTAGACCAGAAATTCTCAGAAGGGAGTATGCCTTAACCCTAAAGAGACCTAGAAGAGCCATGGCAAGATGAGGGCATTTATAGCCCTAACTTATCTGTATGGACAAGCACCCCCCATGCGTCCGTTTATAGGCTCTCCGCAAGGGTCACATTCCATTCCCAGAGCTATGAACATCTGCTTTTCTGGGATAGGAATCTTGGTGATGTGAAACCTCCCTGACTGCATGACCATTCACAGGCTCTCTGCAGGGGGAAGCACATCACGTGCTGTCGGCTCATTCAGGCAGCCCAACCTGGCATTGTGTTTACACAATCCTGCATGCTACTTTGTATTTACAATAATCAGGAGCATTTCATCTTTTATTCCGTAGCAATAGTTTCAGGGGGTCTCCCCACAGTAGTGAGGGGCTCAGTCCAAGTCCAAGGTCCTTCAGGGAAGCCAATGTTGTTACTCAGTCCAAGCAGGGGAGCTGCTGGTGCAAGTCTTGGAGTTCAAATGCCAGAGAACCTGGAGTTCTGATGTCCAAGTGCAGAAAGAGGGTTGCCCTGCTCCAGGGGAGGAAGAGGATTCACCTTTGCTCTATCTGGGCCCTAAGCAAATTAGACGATGCTAACCAACACTAGGTAAGGATGGATCGTCCTTACCCAGTCCACTGACTCAAATGCCAGTCCCTTCTGGAAACACCCTCACAGAAACACCAGAACTACCATGTTACCAGCTATCTGGGCTTCCTTTCATCCAATCACATTGACACATAAAATTAATCATCCAATTGTCCAAAGCCTTTTGCCACCTGGCTGAAACCTGACTCTCCAATGCATGTGCCATCTTCTCAAAATTCCTTTCCATCTGCTTTGACACCTGAACACTTTCTTGAACACATTCCTTAATGCACACTGTGTTTATTTTTCTGCCTAGAACATTCTTCTCTAACATCTCACCATCAACATTCCACCTAGTACTCAATATCAGTACAGGTGCTTCCCCAACCCCATGAATTTTCTCAGTTGAGTGACTTTGGGAAAATGCTGTGACTTCTCTGAGCTTAAGCTCCATCCCTTGTCACATAAAAATGGTGAGACTGATACGACAATGTTCCAGTGAGGAGAAAAAACTTTTTTTTTTTTTTTGAGACACAGTCTTGCTCTGTCACCAGGCTGGAGTGTAGTGGCATGATCTCGGTTCATGGCAACCTCTGCCTCTCGGGTTCAAGCAATTCTCCTGCCTCAGCCTCCCGAGTAGCTGGGACTACAGGCTCACACCGCCATGCCTGGCTTTTTTTTTTTTTTTTTTTTAACTAGCGATGGGGTTTGACCATGTTGCCCAGGCTGGTCTGGAACTCCTGAGCTCAGGCAATTCACCACACTCAGCCTCCCAAAGTGCTAGGATTACAGGCGTGAGCCACCACGCCTGGTCAAGGAGAAAATTTTATATATTGAGTGCCCAGTGCAGTGCCTTGCACATATTAGGTGACAAATTTTTAACTGACCCTTTTCATGAATCTTCTAATTCCTTCCAATCAGAATGAGCCCATGCTCTCTCTATACGCAGGTTATTATCAATACAAAAACACTAATCGAAATTTGTCTTTATTTAAGTTGTCAAGCTGTCCTAACTCCTTACTTGTATATAAATTATGTGAAGGGAAGGATTCTGTCTTTTTGTCATCTCTTACCCTCCCCAGTTCTTGGTGAACAGCAGACAGTCAAAAATGACTAGAAGACTGATAGAATTCACTGTCATCTGTTTAATAATGCCTTCCTTGTTTCCATAATATACCACCTCCCAACTTCCCAGGAAATCTGAGAGTGCCCCAAGCCTCAACTTCCAATATGCAACTCCTTTATGGGCCTTCTGCAATACTGGCCTCCTCTTACCTTTGGAACATAGAACTTTTGTCTCTGGCAGATGAGGGCTTTTTAATCTAGAATAGAACTGGAACAAATCCTCTCTCACATCAGCAGGAGCACCTATGAACACACTGATCAAGTGTTGTTGAGACACAAGTGTTGTCTCTGTAGGGAAAGGTGTGGAGACAGAGAGTCCTGAGAAGGCAGAATTGCCAGGTGAGATGTCAGGGTGGCATTGGCACAGGCCGTTCAGCTGGGGAGGGGTGTGCACTGCTGAGCCACAGAAAGCGAGCTTTGGATCCAAGGAACAATACATAGGATGTGGATTAAATGTTTGCAAAAAATAGAAACCATCCTCATAAAATTAATAAAACTAAATTGCTAGATTTTTAAAAAGAGTATAACCTGTAAGTAGAAGCATAGCTAAGTTGTTAACCAGCTTTCCCTAAAGCCCATTTTCTTTTTTGTTGTTGTTGTTGTTTTGAGACAGTCTCCCACTTTCACCCAGGCTGGAGTGCAGTGGCGCCATCTCGGCTCACTGCAAGCTCCGCCTCCCAGGTTCACGCCATTCTCCTGCCTCAGCCCCCCTAGTAGCTGGGACTACAGGCGCCTGCCATCACACCTGGCTAATTTTTTGTATTTTTAGTAGAGTTGGGGTTTCACCATCTTAGCCAGGATGGTCTCGATCTCCTGACCTCATGATCCTCCTGCTTCGACCTCCCAAAGTGCTGGGATTACAGGCGTGAGCCACCGTGCCCAGCCAAGGCCACTTTCTTATAGCTGCTTACTGCTTCAAAGTCACCCCTGTCACAATGTCCTAACTTCTATGGGGAACACCTTTGATCTTAAGAAATTTCAAGTTTTTCATTTTGAGCTGTTTTCAGATCCTGCATTTCAATGAGTCCACTGACACCAGCCAGTCTGAAGACCCTCTCCAAGGAACTGACTCAGCACATGAATGTGAATGTGGTTTCTTCATCTCCGTGTCCCATGATTTCATCCCTCATGTCTTGACCAATCAGAAATATCCACACTTTAGCTCATTACTCATCCTTTAAAATCCTATCCCCAGTCTTCTTGGGGAGGCAGATTTGAAGTTTCCTTTCATCTCCTCATTTGGCTTCCACATGATTGTTAAACTCTTTATCTGCTGCAACTCCTGCTGTTTCGAAGTATTGGTCTGTTACTGAGCAATGAACAATTGAACCTGGTGGCCCTATAACAAAATCACTAAGGACTCAGGTAGACTTTAGTACAATGCCCCGTGTACAGCCTTAATATTGCTCACTGTCAGCTACTGCATCCCCTAAATGTGGACGTATCCAGGAAGCTTCTTCCCTTGCAGAAAACACACAATACTGAGCCCTGGAGAACAAAACAAATGGGGTGAGGCTAATGGGGAGTGGGGAGATGTTGATTAAAGGATACAAAATGTCAGACAGGAGGAATAAGTTCAAGAGATTGAACAACATGATGATTATAATTCATAACAATTGTATTCTTGAAAATAAGAGAGTAAATTTTATGTTCTCATCAAAAATATGATAAGTATGTGAAGTAATGTTTAACTACTTCAGTTTAGAAATTTGACAATGTATGCTTATTTCAAAAATGTGTGCATATTTCAAAAAATACATGAAAATATATATAATTTTTATTTGCCAATAAAATGTCCCAAGTGAAAAAGCAGAAAATGTTAAAACTCCACATATGATTATGCCACTAAATTGATGGTGTCTATATTTTTATTTTCAAAAAAAGCTTAAAATTGAGTTTTAGAAAGCTGTTAGCTGTCCATGTGCTTTGAAAGGCTCTCCAGGCCTCTTGAACCCCAGAGTGATTTTAGTCCATTAGTCTAATTATTTATGATTAGGAGGCAGAAACAGGGAAATTATTAATCATAAAAGATATGCCTATCTGTTTATCTTCAGATTTACAAAAAAGCAAATGTTTCATTGGCAAAATTTACATCTTACTGCATGTACACAGGAAAAAAATAAGTACTCTCACATGAAACAAGCTTAAGGGACATTCACTTGGTTTTACTTTTCCAGTAGACAATCTTTGTTGAACTTAATCTATGATAGCATTGGTGAATTCTCATGTTTATATTTATACTATGTGGAAAGGTCAAGTCTAACTGTAGCTTTTTAAATAATTGAGAGGAAACAATGTAGAGCCTCCATGAGAGTTTTGTATAAAGATAAAACATTTGAAGAGAGAATTCTTTTTCACCACCAGTCTTATTGATTCTAAACACAACTTTTACCAAGCAGACAAAAACAAAACTGCTGGATGTACATCATCACCCTCAGAAAAATAACTTTTGTAAAAGAGAACTGACAACATTCAGTCTTTAAAAAGGAAAATTTCAGGCACTGTTCCACACATGAAGATAACCCCACATCAGTGAATCAAATTTAATCCAAAAAATTGACATTAGACAGGACTACTGAGTAGTAGTATGTCAAATGTTTGAGAAAAATTCTGAGTCAAACTATGGTAATTATGAACCATTAATCACCATCAGTAAGGAAACATTTTCTGAGCTGCATCTACATTCTCCTGTGTGATCTCAGGTAAAACACTCCTCTCTCAGTTCAGTTTGCTCATCTGTAACCTGAGGCTAGAGGGAGCACCTCCTCATAGTGCCATGGAGGAGGGAATGGAAGGAAGCACAGGCAAATGTGTGGCAGGTAGCAAGTGATCACTCACCTTAGTTGTTATGATTTTAGTCAACCATTGCACAGAGTTTTCTCTGAAGCATGTGGACCAGCTATTTTCCACCTTGACTAATAAATTAACAGAGAAGGAAGAACCCTGCAGATCAAAATCTTGTCAAATGCTTATCACAACACTGCAGGTTTCAGAACATGTAAACTAGTTGAAATCTCAATTTAATTTTGTGCGTGCTTAGTCCAGCAAAACCTGGGATGGACAAATACATACTGTAAATCAGAAGAATGATTGACCTTTGGTAAATTGCTGATGTTTCTAAAAAGGTAAAGTATTTAAGCAGGTAGAAAGTCAGCTAAAACACTCATTCAAGGAACACACACACACACACACCAAAAAACATAAACAAAATTGTTTTCTCTTGGGTGTTTATAAATACAATCTTAATAGAGAAGCAACTGTAGATTGTAGGTTATCTCTGCACCATGAAAGTATAGATACTCAGTACTTGCTCTGCTTCATGGCTCTGTCTGCTTTAGGTGTTCATAAATTTGGTTGAGCTGCAGAAGATTTTTTTACATTGTTAGAAGAGTAGCTAAAAAGACTATGAAGACCGCTGAATTATTAGAAAGTATGAAATGGCCTCTCATGGATTGTAATGAAAACATAGTCCAGGCTTTGTGCTTTGAACAAAATACAGTCATCCCTTCTATTTGTGGGGGATTGGTTCCAGGACCCTCATGGACGCCAAAATCCATGGATGCTCAAGTCTCTCATAGTGTAGTATTTGCATATAACCTATGTACATCCTTTTGTACAATTTAAATAATCTCTAGATTACTTATGATACCTAACACAATGTAGATGCTATGGACATAGTTGTTTTACTGTATTGTTTTCCATTTATATTTTTTTATTGTTGTGTTTTTCTTTTTGATATTTTCTATCCATGGTTGGTTGACCACTGGTGCAGAACCCATGCATGTGGAATTGGAGGGCAGACTCTACTAGCCTTAGAGTCAGAAGAACTGAGTTTTGATTGCCACCTGCTGTGGTCCATCCTAGAGTATGTTGCTTAGCTATAATAATGGTTCAAGTAAGATGCTATCCAAGCTGCTGTCTTCTAGCATGTTCACAAGTTCTTCTGATGACAGACCATTCTGTCACCAGACCCCAACTACCTAGGAATTTTGGGTTCCAACTTTAAGAATTGTTGGTTTTATCCTTGATATAGTTTGGATATTTGTCCCCTCCCAAATCTCATGTTGAATTGTAATCCTCAGTGTTGGATGTGGGGCCTGGTGGGAGGTATTTGGGTGGTAAGGACACATCCCTCATGGTTTGGTGCTGTCCTCATGATAGCAAATGAGTTTTCATAAGATCTGGTCATTTAAGTGTGTGGCACCTCTCTCCTCCCTACTCTCTCTCTCTTTCACCGTATGATGTGCCTGCTCTCCTTCCACCTTCTGCCATGATTGTAAGCTTTTTGAGGCCTCCCTAGACGCTGAGCAGATGCCAGCACCATGCTTCCCATACAGCCTGCAGAACCGTGAGCCAATTGAACCTCTTTCATTTATAAATTACCCAGACTCAGGTATTTCTTTATAACAGTGCAAGAATGGCCTAATACAGTCCTCCTACAGAAAAGTACTGTGATCGAATGAGAAACTTTGTAAAAGGATCCAAAGGAAAGAAACTACCCAATTGGATAGGATCAGAAAAGAAAAGTCCTGCCTCTCTCTGGGAGAAGCAGTGACCCTAGGAACGATTAATGTAGGGCTATGTTCAGGTTCAGAGCCAGGTGAAGGTAACAGTGGAGGGAGGAAGCAGGCAGTGAGGGAGAAGAGTGGTTTGCAAGCAAATCCTGGTAGGAGTCTAGAAAAAAAAGCAATACACTGGAATGAGAAATAAGCAATCTCTTTTAATGACTGGGAGTTAATGTTCATAAACGAGTGTTACGCATCCCAGATTCATCAAATATTAAAAATGTTAGTAGGAGCTCTGGGACTACCCTTCTTTCCTCTATCTCCTTGGTCCCTTTAACATCCAACATGCCAGAATTTTGCCTGCAAACTGTACCCAGACCCAGAGGTTGCAACTTAGACACACCTTGGTATTCATTTTCCTTGAAAAACTGTGAATTAAGCACTTCTCAACAAAGATTTAATATATTATTTTAAAGGACCTATCTTTTTTCCAACACTGTAGATATGGGAGAGTCATTTAAGTTCTATTATTTTTCAGGGGTGTGATTGATGTGATGAGTGCCAGGTGGAGTTGAAATGATGGGCTCAAATTCTGACTTGAGGTTGGGCATTCAAATGACAGCAATAGGGAACCCAATCAGGCTCACACTATGATGAGTTTGAGCAAAGGATACTTATAAAAATGTCTTAAAAACACTTTCATTTTATCTCTTTAAATTCTAAAAACAGATTTAATGAAACGGTGTATACTTCCAACAAGCCATTTATATGCACTGTCAAAGTAAACAATGTAATCACACTACATCCATTAGCGTTTTGAAGCAATGATGAATATTTATGCATTTAAAACAATTTGAAACAATGGCGTGGATGTCACATTTTTGTTTACATTGTAGTGTGTCTCTTTGATGCACTGTAAATAGGATAAGAATGTTATTTTTTAGCAGAATTTTGGACTTGTTTTTCCTCAGATGGAAAATCACAGTTTAAGTTTTTTGTTTTTTTTTTTTTTTTTTTTGTTTTTGTCTCTTGTACATTTTCTTTCATTCATATTATCTGCTGCCTGAAGGGAACCAAAATACACCACTGTGACATAGTGATATTTTGAGCTAAAAACATTGGAGAATCAACAGGTACAGAATGAGGTTTTTTGGTTTGTTTGTTTTTTCTGAACCTTCCTTATCTGCCTAAAATCAGAGCCTCCAAAAATAATTTAACTGTTATAAATATCCTCCCCAGTAGTTTCAACCAAGGAAGATGGACTCCTATCACAGCAGAGAAGTTGGCACTAGGATAAGAAATCACCAAAGCAGGTACACAATTTAGAGAAAGCAAAGGGAAAGAACCAAAGTGTGCATTCAACAAATGCAAATTTTGTGAATCTTCATTTTTAATGATCTTTACGTATATATATGTGTATATATATATGTTACAAAACAGTAAACGGTCACTGTGTAACAGTTTAAATTACCAATGTATTTGATTTTACTGGAGAAACCTAGGTGCCAATAAATAAAAGACATCACCAAAGCAGACATTGTCACAATGCTACTGGATCTCCCATCTGTGCTCCGAAGGACCCATTTATCTTTCCTACAAGTCATTTCTTTTCCCATGTGTCCTTTCTCCCTTTTCCCTTCCCTTAGTAAGATAATATATGGGCCCTAAATTCTAACCTCCTCTTTGAGCCACATAGTCTGTGAGTTCCCATGTATGTTCATAAATAAATGTTGCCCTTTTTTGTTGTTGGTTTAACTTACAGGCCTCAACCACTGAACCTTAAAGGGTAGAAGGAAAGGTTTCTTCCCCACATGCCCAAGAGCCAACAGTAGCTCTGCAAAGTCTGCATTTCTCACATCCAATTTTCTTTCTTTTTTTTTTTTTTGAGACGGAGTCTCACTCTGTTGCCCAGGCTGGAGTGTAGTGGTGCGATCTCGGCTCACTGCAAGCTCCACCTCCCAGGTTCACGCCATTCTCCTGCCTCAGCCTCCCGAGTAGCTGGGACTACAGGTGCCCGCCACCACGCCTGGCTAATTTTTAGAGACGGGGTTTCACCATGTTAGCCAGGATGGTCTCGGTCTCCTGACCTCGTGATCCGCCCGCCTCGGCCTCCCAAAGTGCTGGGATTACAGGCCTGAGTCATGGCGCCCCGCCACCTAGAGCTTCCTTTTCTAATGAGCAGTGACTAACGGCATCTTGGGTCAATCAAAGGGTTTCATTTTCATAATTTCTGTGATGTCAAACCAACCCGTGAAAATCACTGCTATTTTCAGTACTTTAACTTCTGCATTCATACAAAAAGATACTGAAAGAAACAAAATCCTCAGAATCAAAGCATCCATGACCATTGCACAATGCATACATTTCCAACGGTCCCTAGTTGGTTTCATGTGAGTTACATCATGTACTGGTGCCAGGAATGCCTGCCTACAAGCAGCAATTACAATACTTTTTATTCTTTTCTTATCTAAAGTAAATGGAAGGCATTCTTGCTTTGGCCTTGATGAGTGACAGTGCCCTTTGCAAACTTTGAGAGGCTTCTACATTTTCCTTTGTGCTATAGTGATGAGAAGGAAATGCTTTAGAATACTTCTCATTGGAAACTAGAAACTCTGAGATAGGAGAAAATTCTGCAAGGTATTGATTTCTCGGGGGCCGTTTTCCTTAGGGACTAGAGAAATTCTCTTTAAATCCTGTAAAACACAATCATTACTGCTTTGTACCCTCTCTGTTAACCAGAGGGCTTGGGTGATTATAGATCATAGACTCAGCAAAAGCCTTTAAATTTTGGAAGGGAATAGAAAGCTTAAAATTCACCCTTGTGGGAACCCCTGAAGAGCAGATAAATGCCCTTTGCTTCTCTGTACTCCCCAGTGTGTTTTGCCTACTGTTTTGAATGTTCATGCTATTTTTTGCCTGACAAATGTCTACTCTTCTAAGAAACTTTATTTACTGCGGTTATGAAAGGAATTTATTTTGATTTTAGAAAATTTAAAAATATTAAAAGACATAAAGAGAAAAAAATCTCCTTAAAGCTATCCAATTATGAGTCATACAGACATAACTGCTGTTACCACTGTTACTTCTTGAGTGTGTGACATTCTAGACATTCATCTGTGTGAATACATGTGTATGCTAGTGCATATATTTACAGAAACTGTGTCTAAATTAAAAATTGGAATAATTATGTAGTTAACTAGTTATCTGTTTGCCTAGTTTGACCTCATACTATCTACCTATCCAGTCTTGTTTGATATTATTTAAAGTATAATTTTCCCCTAATTTAATAGTCCATCATATCCCATATACTGTGAACTATAATTTATTTAATCAGACTCCTCTGTATTGGAAATTTAGATTGTTCTTAATTTTTACCATTTTATTATTACTGGAATAATTTTCCTTACTTTTATTAATTTCTTGGTATTTTTGAATTTTTGACCTAGGAAAAATTCTTAAAATTAGAAATAGAGGTCAAAGGATATAATTTCAGAAGTCTAATTCGTTATCCATGGCACCACAGAGCCAGCTATAATTTTAAAAGCTTTTGATATATATATATAGCTAAGGATCCTACAAAAATGTATGTTAGTGTACTTTCTCAGCAGAGGATAAGCTGGAAATATTTCAGGCCATTTGATGTAAAAGTTTGCTTTGCTTTTTACTATTAATGTAATTATTTTGATTTCTGTGCAGTGAACATCTTGCAAGTGTTCGTTTGTTACTTTTA
This sequence comes from Pan troglodytes, assembly GCF_028858775.2. Taxonomy (NCBI): domain Eukaryota; kingdom Metazoa; phylum Chordata; class Mammalia; order Primates; family Hominidae; genus Pan; species Pan troglodytes. The sequence goes on from NC_072412.2 coordinate 22,177,515, forward strand.
TTACTAACTTGGTGTCCTTTGCTCATGTTTCCATGGTGCCATTTTTCTTTTCTTGACCATTCTGTGGCAATCAAATGTAAAATAATGTTTATCTGACATGTACTTTGAGTTTTCTTTATTATCACTTTGGATTGTTATGAAATTTTTTATACCCACCTCAAATCTGTATATCAAGCTCTGTCTCACAAACCTTGTAATTTATAAGGTATATTAGATATTACATTTCTATTGAATTTTATATCATATAAAAGAAATCTGCAATATCATATGATAATGCTATGGAGAAAAAAAGTACCATATACATTGGAAATATTACCAAAAAAACTAACTTTCAGGTAACAGGGATTCATCTTAACTGAAAATCCAGTTGTCAGATTAAAATAATTCTATTGATACTTTCCCTTACATAGAGCAAAATGAACAATTTTGAATTGTTTTCCATATTGTTTTTTGTACCACAAAGACCTGAGAGTAGGATTCCAAGATGGAACAGATAATATTTTACGCATCTCTTCATTTTCAACAACTAGCACATAGTAGCCACTCATACAGCCCTACCTGTCCCCAACCCATAAATAGAAAAGAAAATGAAGGCCGGGCGTGGTGGCTCATGCCTGTAATCCCAGCACTTTGGGAGGCCAAGGCAGGTGGATCACCTGAGGTCGGGAGTTTGAGACCACCCTGACCAACATGGAGAAACCCTGTCTCTACTAGAAATACAAAATTATCCAGGCATGGTGGCACATGCCCGTAATCCCAGCTACTCGGGAGGCTGAGGCAGGAGAATCACTTGAACCTGGGAGAAGGAGGTTGCAGTGGGCTGAGATCGTGCCTTTGCACTCCAGCCTGGGCAACAAGAGCGAAACTCCATTTCAAAATAGTAATAATAATAATAATAGCAATAATAATAATAATAAAATAAATAGAAAAGAGGCCGGGCGCTGTGGCTCACGCCCGTAATCCCAGCACTTTGGGAGGCCGAGGCGGGTGGATCACGAGGTCAGCAGATCAAGACCATCCTGTCTAACATGGTGAAACCCCGTCTCTACTGAAAATACAAAACAAAACAAAATTAGCCGGACGTGGTGGCGGGCGCCTGTAGTCCCAGCTACTCGGGAGGCTGAGGCAGGAGAATGGCATGAACCCGAGAGGCGGAGCTTGCAGTGAGCTGAGATCGCACCACTGTACTCCAGCCTGGGCGACAGAGTGAGATGCTGTCAAAAAAAAAAAAAAAAAAAAAAAAAAATTAAAAGAAAAAGAAAAGGAAGCTCTAGGCAAGAAAGAAAGGAAAGGAAAGTGAAGGAAATGAGGGAGGGAGGGAGGGAGAGAGAAAGGAAGTTAAAATGAAAAAATGAAGAATTAGTTTTTCATAGAAGATTTTTAAAAGCTCTGGTGCATTCCTGGAATCTAAAAGGCCACATGCATGTGCAGGACTGTGTACACGGCCAAGTAACACATGAAAGGGCTCTCACTCTTTTTTTTTTTTTTTTTTTTTTTTTTTTTTTTTTTTTGAGACGAAGTCTCGCTCTGTCGCCCAGGCTGGAGTGCAGTGGCGCCATCTCAGCTCACTGCAAGCTCCGCCTCCCAGGTTCACCCCATTCTCCTGCCTCAGCCTCCTGAGTAGCTGGGACTACGGGTGCCTGCCACCATGCCCGGCTAATTTTTTTTTTGCATTTTTGGTAGAGACAGGGTTTCACCGTGTTAGCCAGGATGGTCTCGATCTCCTGACCTCATGATCCGCCCGCCTCTGCCTCCCAAAATGCTGGCATTACAGGCGTGAGCCACCTTGCCCGGCCACGGTTCTCATCTTTCACCACTTTATGGCTTTGAGGATCTGCACAAATAGGAAGTAAAAACAAATACATAGTTGCAAATGGTGTGCTGGTGCATTGGAGGTATGTCCCAACACACATACTGAACCCCTAGGCAAAGGATGGGAGACTAACTGGTCTAAAATATTTAGGAAAATCTTTGTCAAAACATTAGCTGACCACTAAGCTATCCAAGCCAAGCCTTCAGTGCTACCCATGACAAATACAGAAAGTCGCTAAACAAACAGTAACAGCAGCAACAACAATCGCAACACAAACAACTAAATAAATAAACAACAAAAATAAAGTAAAACCAGAACAGAAACAAAACAAAAAAGTGCCGAGAAGTATCTGATTTCCAAAATTTCCACATTATCATATTTAAAATTATCTAGTCTTTAAGAAAAAAATGAGATATGTGAAGAAACAGGAAAGGATAATCCATACACCGAAAAAAGGCCAGTTACTAGAAATTATCTGCGAGGAAGACAAGATATTACATATACTAGGAAAATACTTTAGATTAACTGGTAATATGTTTCAAAGAACTAGCCAAAATCATGTCTAAAGAGCTAAAGGAAAATGTAAATGACAACTCACCCAAATAAAAAACAACAACAAAGAGACAAAAATTATTTTAAAAGAAGCAAATAGAAATTCTGCAGTTTAAAAGCACAATAACTTAAATACAAATTCACTGGAGAGGTCACCAGTAGAACTGGAGTGCCGGAAGAAAGAATTTCATGAACTTGATGCTAGGTCAGTTGAAATTATCCAGTCTTAGGAACAGTAAGACAAAATAATGAATAAAAAGGAATGGAGGCTGGGTGCAGTGACTCATACGTGTAATCCTAGCACTTTGGGAGGCTGAATCAGGCAGATCACCTGAGGTCAGGGGTTTGAGACCAGTCTGGCTAAGATGGCAAAACCCCATCTCTACTACAAAAATTTGCTGGGCATGGTGGCAAATGCCTGTAATCCCAGCTACTCAGGAGGCTGAGGCAGGAGAATCACTTGAACCCAGGAGGCAGAGGTTGTAGTGAACTGAGATGCCGCCACTGCACTCCAGCCTGGGCGACAAGTGAGACTCCATCTCAAAAAAGAAAAAAAAAAAAAAAAAGAATGGGGAGTCAGACAGAGACCTGTGAGATACCATCAATCATACTAGCTTATCCGTAATGGGAGTAAAAGTTATTTAAAAAGTCACACATTAAATACAAGGGATCCTCACTAAGAAAACCATCTGACTCTCAGCAGTAACCATGGAGGCCAGAAGTTAGTCAGATGACATATTCAAAGTTCTAAAAAAAGGACTATCAACCAAGAAATCCATATCTAACAAAAAACATCCTTCGAAACTGAAGGTGAAATTGACATTCTCAGAAAAACAAATATTTGGAAAACTTGTTGCTGGCTGAACTGTCAAATAAAGAATACTAAGGAGAATCTGTCAGACTGAAATTAAAGGGCACTGGAAAGTAACCTGAGTCCACATGAAGTATAAAGGGCACCATTACCAGTGACTACGTAGGCAAATGTAAAAGAAAGTAAAGCATAATTTTATTTGTGATACTTTTCTTCTGCTATCCAATTTAAAAGACAATGGAATACATCAGTAATTATAAAACTGTGTTGGTAGGCTTATAATGTCATTACTATTACATAAAACACAAAGGAGAAGAAAGAAAATAAACCTATATTGGAAGAAAATTGTGTGTACTATTGAAATCAAGTTGCTGTTGACATGCACCAAAATTTTAAAGTTAAGATGTTAACTGGAGTCCCGAGGGCAACAACTAATGGAATTGCTCAAAAAATATATAGTAAAAATAAATAAAGGAATTTAAATAGTATACCTGAAAATATTTATTTAATAAAAAGAAGCCATAATGAATGAACACAGAATCAAAAAATACATAAGACAAATGAATAGGTATATGGCACATGTAAATATTACCTTATCGGTAATCATATTAAATGTAAATTAACTACACATTCCAAACTAAAGCCAGAGATTAGTAGAACACATTTAAAAATATAATCAAACTGTCCAGGAACAGTGGCTCACACCTGTAATCCCAGCACTTTGGGAGGCCGAGGCGGGCGGATCACGAGGTCAGGAGATCGAGACCATCCTGGCTAACATGGTGAAACCCTGTCTCTACTTAAAATACAAAAAATTAGCCGGGCGTGGTGGCGGGCGCCTGTAGTCCCAGCTACTCGGGAGGCTGAGGCAGGAGAATGGCGTGAACCCGGGAGGCGGAGCTTGCAGTGAGCCGAGATAGCGCCACTGCACTCCAGTCTGGGCGACAGAACCAGACTACGTCTCAAAAAAGAAAAAGAAAAAGAAAAGAAAGAAAGGAGAAAGAAAAAGAAAGAGGAGCTCCAGGTAAGAGAAAGAAAGAAAGAAAGGAAAGGAAAGTGAAGGAAAGGAGGGAGGGAGAAAGGAAGGGGAAGGGAAGGAGAAGGGGAAGGGAGGGGAAGGGAAAGGGAGGGAAAGAGAAAGAAAAGAAAGAGTTCTAGGTTACAGGAAGTGGGCTTTTTGGTGTGACTATTAGGAAGAAAAAGTATTAACAATAATCACACCACCGTCTGTAATTTCGTAATTTAGAATAGTCCAAATAAGGAAAAAAAAGCTACACAATAAAGGTAACACAGTTAAAACAGAAAGCTGCCTATAGCTATATATAAAGTGTTTAGGACAGTAGTTGGCACGAAGCAACTGTTTGCTGTTCAAAGAACAAATTGTGTACCTGCAGCAACTCACATTTCTAGTTTTCCATCTTTCTGCAGGACCAAGGTGAGATTTTGATTAAATCATCAAATTTGCTAATTATGTCACAAAAGTAGCTATCCAAAAGTGCTGCAATAGGGAACTATTTATGCATTCTTTAATATTCTTTAAGTATCATTTAGCTAATTTTAGGTAAAAGCAAATAAATGTATAATGCTCATTTTTAATATACTTATAGTAAGTTGTTTTCTACATTGTTTTAATAAAATATAAATTATTTCTGTCATGTAGTGTTTTTGTTTGTTTTTGTTTTTTGTTTTTTTGAGACGGAGTCTCACACTGTCGCCTGGGCTGGAGTGCAATGGCGTTATCTCGGCTCACTGCAACCTCTGCCTCCTGGTGTCAAGTGATTCTCCTGCCTCAGCCTCCCACGTAGCTGGGATTACAGGTGCCCGCCACCATGCCCAGCTAATTTTTTGTATTTTCAGTAGAGACGGGGTTTCACTATGTTGGCCAGGCTGGTCTCAAACTCCTGACTTCGTGATTTTTCCGCCTTGGCCTCTCAAAGTGCTGGGATTACAAGCAAGAGCCACCGCGCCCGGCCACACTCATGTAGTTTTTAGAAGTCATCTTATCTTGGGATTGGGTGAAGAGTGAGAAAAAAATCAGTGGGAATATTCCCACAGGAAGTCTTGAATTCATTCAGGAATGAATTATTAGAACTTCGGATTAAAGTTGACTCTAGGTAAGAGTGATCAAGTCAACTTGAACATCTTCTACCCTTAGTCTTGAGCCAGGCTCTTCTATTCTCTGTTCCACATTTCCAGCTAACTTCAGTTGACATAAGGGTTGACTGCCTTCAGGTGCATTGTGACAGCTGAGATTTGTCAACCCAGGAATGAGAAATTTGTTTCAGATAACACTAAACATTTCAGACTGTATCACACAATTCTACAGATATTTAAAAATTCATTACATCTTTTTATTAAAATAATTTTGACAGAATTTAAACTATAAACAAATGCAAAGAAATAAAATACTAAGATAAAACATTAACTCCTATTAATTTTCAAGTCTTCTAAACTCTTATTGAATTTAATCTTATTAATAATTTTTTCTCTCTGACATGAGAAGAAAAAAATTGCTGTAATACTCTTTTATGAGTCAAAATCCTTCTGAAAAGTATTTATTATTCTGGTTTAGTTCTTCAGAACAGATAGGTGTTAAAATTTCTTACATATGGTTTTGACCCTTTGTGCTGCTATAACAAAATTCTACAGGTTGGGTAAGCTACAAGCAATAGAAATATATTAATAGTCTCATAGTTTTGGAAGCTGGGAAGTCCAAGATCAAGGTGCCAGCAGGTTCTGTGTTGGGTAAGAGTTGCTTTGTCTCGAAGATGGTGCCTTGTTGCTGAATCCTCCAAAGGGGAAGAATGCTGTGTCCTCACAAGTGGAAGGCATGAAAGAGCAAGAGAGTGCTCTCTTGAAACTTGTCCCGTTTTATTAGGGTGCTAATCCCATTCATGAAGGCAGAGTCCTCATGACTTAGTCACCTCCCAAAGGCCGCAGCTCTCAGTACATTAGGGATTATTCAACTTGTATTTTAGAGAGGACACCGTCATTTGAACCACAGCAACCTTTTAACTGAAAAATCATGAAAGGTCACATTTAATCACCTGTTCCTTACAGCCTTCCTAGAGAGTCACAAAAAGAGAGAGAAAAACCAAAAGGAAAAGAAAATGAACATGTACTGACCTGCTTCTAAATTACAGGCACTCTCTTAGGTAATTTACATGTGAAAGTGTATTGAAAGCAGTAGATTTGTTGAAGTACAAATCAAAAATTATTTTACTGTTTTTTTCCTATCTCTTCCTTCAAACTTTATTACATCTCTTTTGTTCGCCATCAGCCCTTTGGATAAGATTCCATCACTTTTCAGTAGTTTCCCATCTACTAGAACAGTGTCATTTTTGGAAATTATAATAGTCCAGCCGAGTGCAGTGGCTCACGCCTGTAATCCCAGCACTTTGGGAGGCCGAGGCAGGTGGATCACCTGAAGTCGGGAGTTCGTGACCAGCCTGACCAATATGGTGAAACCCTGTTTCTATTAAAGACACAAAAATTAGCCGGGCGTAGTCGTGGGTGCCTGTAATCCCAACTACTTGGGAGGCTGAGGCAGGAAAATCACTTGAACCTGGGAGGCAGAGGTTGCAGTGAGCAGAGATCACGCCATTGCACTCCAGCCTGGGTGACAAGAGCAAGACTCCATCTAAAAAAAAAAAAAAAAAAAAAAAAAACTATAATAGTCCAATTTAGTCTAAAACCTGACTTTATTGTCATATCATACTCAAATATCTGCCCTTCCCCCAATTCAGGGACCAGCCATAATTAAAGAAAGATACCTACACTTTCACCTTGCTCAGCCTTTCCTCACTCTCTCCTCCACCTTCTGACTCTTCCAGGATCAGAACAAAGAAAATGGGTGTTGGGGGGAAAGGATGTTGGAAGGATAGAGTCTTACCCCTGAGCTGGTGCTCCCCATGGTCCTCACTCAGCTGAGAATGACTGGCTGCTATGTCCTCTCTGGCAGCCTCCACATACTGACTCTCTTGTGTGGCACGTTTGTGCATTCTTCAAGGCCCAACTGCTCACTCCTCTTCCTGGAATCAATTTTGGGCTACAGATTTGCAGACTTTAAAATTCTCGACGTGGAAAGGAACACATCAGAGTCAATATTAACCTATGTTCCCTCATCCTGGGGACAGATGAGAGGTCCTCACAAGAATTATTTTGCCTTGCTCTACCTAAATGGCTGTGTGCAAATGGACCTACAATAAAACTAGCAGATGATTACATATCTTACTTTCCTTTATGGACTTTTTGTCTCCAGAAAAGTTTTCTTGGAGTATTCCCTCTTGGCCTATTGGGAGGGAAAAACATACTTTTATCTCCTAAAAAGAAAGTAGGAAAAAAAAAATCTTAACACTCTCTGCAACTTAATCCACTCCTGAAAATTCCATTAAACATTGTCCTTGCAATTTCAGATCTCCTCTTGTAGGCTATAGAAGCTTGATGGATGCTGGATCATTTCTGTTGCATTTTGGGAATTTCTGCTTGGACATATCTAATGATTCTCATTAGAATGTGGATGTACTTGTTGGTCATTTAGCAAGGTAACAGGAAAGGTTCCATCTAATATTTTATTACCTATTCAATATCTCATTTAACTCTGACAACCATCCTACAATGTACTTATTACTGTTTCCATTTATAGAGGAGAATGCCAATATCTTTTGAAGTTAAGTACCTCTTCAAGGTCACATAGTAAGTGCACCCAGGTTTTGGAGGATGTATCTGACTTAGAAGATATATCTAACTATGTATCTCTTCATGTACCCTCTGCATCAGGAGTTCTGGAACTTTAGTGTACATCAGAATAACCTGAATAGCTTCTCGTAATACACATTGCTAGGCCTCTGAACAGGTGTGAGTGAAGACCTAGAAATTTGCATTTCTATCAGGTTCTCACAGAATGCCAATGCTGCTGGTCTGGGGATTACACTTAAAGAAGCTCTTGTTGCCTCATTTATGAAAAGGTGAAAGGAAAATAACATAAGAATGTACCTCCTCCACAAAGCTGTCCTTCTGCACTGTCACACTTCTGACACCATTCTTTGGAAATCCACATACAATGTATTTCCTTAATAGCATTTCTAAATTTTGCAGTTTTTGTTTTTGTTTTTGTTTTTGTTTTGAGACAGAGTCTCTCTCTGTTGCCCAGGCTGGAGTGCAGTGGCATGATCTCGGCTCACTGCAACCTCCACTTCCTGGGTTCAACCGATTCTCCTCCCTCAGTCTCCTATAATTTGGGTTAGCCAGCAGGCCCAGCTAATTTTTGTATTTTTAGTAGAGACAGGGTTTCACCATGTTGGCCAGACTGGTCTCGAACTCTTGACCTCAGACGATCCATCTGCCTCAATCTCCCAAAGTACTAGGATTACAAGTATGAGCCACTGCACCAGGCCAATTCTGCAATTTTTATATCCTCCATTATTGACTAATGCAAACTGCTTTTCTCTTAACTGTCCAAGCTTCTTTATTTCCTTTCCCCAGGAAACACTTGAAAACAAAGCAAAACAAACATTACTACACAAAAATAGGCAGTAACTTTACCTTGCCCTTCTGGTCCTTCCCAATTTGGTGGGTCTTGGTTTCAAGACCTTTTTTGAACCAAATTTAAGCCCTCAAAGACACTAGGAAAGAAAAAGTAGAACTGCATCAAACAAGAGGGACAGTGAAGAACCCTGATAATGGGACTGGAGCACCTCTGGATTTGTTTTAGGCTCTGACTCACTGCCTCCATGGCTAGACTTCTCTTTCCTGGAAATGAAAGGGAGGGCTGTGCTGACTGCTCTTCCAGTGTTCCAGTGAAGATCTGGATTTTATCAGCAGTGGTGATGTTAGTATCAGACTCTAGGAGGTAGGATAAATCTCTAATTCATCGTTGTTTTTAATTTTCATTTTTTCTATTACATTGCTACAACACCAAATGATGTTTGATTACTTTTCTTCCTTGGAAGGAAAAAACAAAAACAAATAAAAACCAATTAGTGTGTCTAAAGACTTTCAAAATGAGGACTGAAACTTGTTATCTTTTCACTAAGGGAAAAAGACAGAAAATTGCCTCCCATTTCATGGTATTCTTCTCAAATGCTGAATATGGCACAATCTACTTACCTAATTATATATGATTTATGACCATTTCCACTGAAGCTACGGAGAGGAAGCTTGCTTCCAAAGACAATATTCAGTTTTATGAAACTCAGCAGGTACCGCATAAGTCTGCTTTTTACTGCAAAAGGCATAATTACTTGTTTAGAAATGAGAGTGTGAGAGAACTGATGAGAAAAAAATTAAAGTGAAAAACTTTTGAAACATAGTGATTTACAGATACTGTTAAGCACATTTATAAATGTGGCCAAGGTGAATAGACTGTGTGTAAACTTCAAACACAGACACTTAAAGAAGAACGATGAGAACTCCAAATGCCTTCGCCAGTGACTCGTCTTTGAGATGTTGCCAATTGGGGAAGGTCAGCGTCTCTGGGCTTCCCTTCTTGCCTGGGTAGCAAATCAAAGCCTCCCTTATTGAGCTGGCATTGATTGTATAGAAATAGCTCTGTAGACGCTCTTTGGCTTCGCACTTTCTCAGCTGTTTTCTTCAGGAAGTAAACACTTTTGTTTTAGGACTCACATCTATTTCCCATTACAATGTTCCAGAGAAACCCTCACATTGAAGAAAGGTTGGTTTGTGCAATGTAATCATCATGGCCTCTATATTTCATATTTATTTCTCTTAGGCACAAACAAGTCACTTGGTCTCACGTTTTTGTACTCCCTTCTGTTACAAATCCTGTGCTCAGAAGGCTTGCTCAACACATTATAAAATGGGCGCTTTAGCTACCACTGAATATAAGTTACATTTGACTCTTAGCACTTCCTGAAGCATAAAATCAGGGGTAAAGTCACAGCATGGTATAAACAACCAAGTAAGAGCAATAAAGAGAAAAACATCATTATGTGATTTTGGTAGAAATGGTAGAAAAAGAAACTGTGTTACATGTATCTGATTATAAATATGAGAAATCCTTCATTGACTCCCAGCTTTAACTATAAAATGTCCTTGAAAATGAATTTGAACTCTTTTTACACTGTTCACTATCTTCCAAAATATTTTTATTGTATATATTTAAAGCGCACAACATGATGTTTTGATATACATATACATAGTAAAACATCAAGCAAATTAACATATCTATCCTCCCCAATACTTACCTTTTTGTGTGTGTCGTAAAAGTACCCAAAATCTACTGTCTTAGCAAATTTCCAGTATACAATACAATATTATTAATGATAACCCTCATGTTATACATTACATTCCTAGACCTATTCATCCTTTACAGCTGCAACTTTGTACTTTTTTCCAATAAATAACAAAACTTTGGCTGAAAACTAATAATACTACATTTTGAGAAATTAGCAGCAAAATTCTTCGAGTGAAGACAAAGGCTTTTTTAAAAAATAGAGTAAGTAGTAGTTAAATGTATTTTGGTAGATTTTAGAGCTCTCAAATTTCTAAGATATTCAGTAAGTCAGCTTGAAAAATTATTTTATATATCAGATAACTTGAATCTAGAGAGGTTGCGTCTTTCACAGGAGAGGGCAGTGGAGTGAAAATTAAAACAAAATGTAAACCTCTAGAAACATTTCTTCTCCACAGAAAGACATTTATCATCAACTGGTTATATGTTGTTTAATTTCTTTCTTCAGAAAAACTCCTATACTGTCCTTGCGTCAGTCTATTCTAATGTTGCTATAAGGAAATATCTGAGGCTGGGTAATTCATAAAGAAAAGAGTTTTAATTGGCTCATGGCTCTGCAGGCTGTATAGGAAGCATGGTGCCAGTATCTACTTGGCTTCTGAAGAGGCCTCAGGGAGCTTCGACTCATGGCCGAGGGCTGAGCTTACACATCACATGGCGACAGCTGAAGCAATAAAGGGGATGGGAGGTGCACACACTTTTTTTTTTTTTTTTTTTTGAGATGAAGTCTTGCTCTGTTGCCCAGGCTGTAGTGCAGTGGCTTGATCTTGGCTCACTGCAACCTCCACCTCCTGGGTTCAAGTGATTCTCCTGCCTCAGCCTCCCCAGTAGCTTGGACTACAGGTGTGCACCACCATGCCCAGCTAATTTTTTGTATTTTTAGTAGAGATGGGGTTTCACTGTGTTGGTCAGAATGGTCTTGAACTCCTGACCTTGTGATCCTCCCGCCTCAGCCTCCCAAAGTGCTGAGATTACAGGGGTGAGCCAATGCGCCCGGCCCACGCACTTTTAAATAACCAGATCTTGCATGAACTCACTCATCACCAAGGGGATGGCACTAAACCATTCATGAGGGGTACACCCCCATGATCTCAACACCTCCTACCAGATCCCATCTCTATAACACTGGGGCCTGGTAGGAGGTGCTTCTCCCACCATTTCAACATGTGATTTGAAGGAGACACTCAAACTATATCAGTCCATAAAATATATCCCCAGATTCTGAATTCTCTTTATACCTTTCTGTAGAATAATTTTTTCTGCCTGTTCTATAACATTTATCCATTTCTTCTTAATTGCAACCCTCAAAATTATTCATAATAAGGAATTATTATATTTGATATACTCTTTTAAGGTAGAATTATTACTTAAAGGAAAGGTACAAATAAAGCATAGCAAAAAAATATGTTTAAATGGTAGCATCTCTTTTTTTGCATCTAAATTTTAAATTTGCATTTACTAATTAATTGGAGCATTTTGTAGCTAATGGTGATCCTAACTGGAAAAAACATCACATTACAGTTGTTCGGTTTGACCATTTCCTACATGATCCAAGGTCATCTTGTCCAACCAGCCAGCTCTTCCATTCATTTAGCCAATATTTATTGAGCATTTTCAATTTGTGTCAAGGATACCAACCTATCTATCTGCACCTATCTATGTATCTACCACTCCCACACACTCTTCATTCTAGAAGAGTTATGATTTGGTTAGAAAGTGTTAAGCCTATATTTGAATTATAACATGAACATACAATGGGTCTTAACCTGCCTGGGAAGGTATAAAACAGAGAACCAGAGGGGAAACCATGCAACATGTTAGCCAATGATGGGAGTGAACATATAGCAGATACTTTATATGTTTTATGCAGATGCTGCAGCTGAAAATATCATGACTGCTGGATGATGGAATTTTTTATAAGTTAGAAAAATGAATCAAATGTAAAGAGATGGACTTTAGGAGAAATAAATAACACGCATTTGGTTTCAAGAAAGTGCTGCGTGAATGGAGGATGATAAAACCGTGGAATCAGAAATAGCAGCGATGCTAGCTGGCAGTGACTATGATAGCAATGGCCTTCAGGAATCACCATGGGAAGCATTGACGTGGTGTGATCTAATAGACAAGTACCAAGCCTATTGGGGCTGCAGTAGAGAAAGAAAAGAAAGATTTCAGCCATGGCAAGACACTTGACAAAATTTGTTTACAAATATATATGGACTACCCTCTGGAGAGACCTGAATAAAGAAAAGTGTTGGGCAATTGTCTGCTCTAATGGTAGATGAGGAAAAAACATACAGGAGGGAGAAGTGGGAGGATGTTTATTCAGGAAATAAAATATGAAATGGGGAGGGTTGCTACGTGGAAAACTAGAACCAGACCAGTGATAGTAGCAGAATAGCGGTAGATTCCTAGGGTTGCTGAGATTCTCTTGAAGAAAGGAGTTTCTGGGTTTTATCTTTGAGATACTTAAAAAATTGGGCGGAGTATGGCCCAAGCATCTGAAAACAACAATACCAATTTCCTTAGGTGACCTTGAGTGCATAAGCCTGAATTCTGGAATTTTATTATTACATGCTTACATTTCTTTTTACCCTAACATTATCAGCTCTTTGAGGGAAAAAGTAGTTCTCAAAATATGAATGCCAAGATTCTCAAGAACATCAGCTACCATGTGTTGTGTACTTACTGTGTTCAAGGCACATGGTGGATACTCCTCATTTATTTTATCTACTCTTCATTAAAACCCTCGAAGTTGAGGTACTGATGGCCCTCATTTGGAGATGAAGAAAGGGGATGGAAAGGAGTTAAGCACTTGGCCAGAATCACACAGCTAGTATCAGGTCTTCCTAAAACCATAGTCATGCTTTTTTATCTTCATTTTGCTTTCTGAGCTAATTAACCAGATTACATGGTTGATAAAATAATTTAAATGTCATAACTTTGTAAAAGGAAGACAGAATTTTGTAAAAGTAGCAATGCAATTTCAATAATTAACCTTAAATGCTAAACAGTTAAGTGAAGGTTTTACACAATTTATCTAATTCAACACCATTGTCTTCCCTGGATATTTAGTTTTTCTATTTATAATGTTTGCTGTGTGCTTTTAGTTTATTACTCTATCTTACAATCCCTTATTTCAACATTTACTTTTTTTCTTTCTATAGTATTGCATTGGAATTTCTCGGTTCTTAAGAAGAAAAGATTATTTGTATTTCTATGATAGGATTAAAGAGGTTTGCTAAACAGAGTTGGTGAAACTAAAAGAGACCAGTAACGAGTCAACTGTGACTGCCATTTTTTTCAGAGTTTTGAATTAAACTACTCTAAAATTTTGTATTATACCTTGAAAAGATATTTTAGAAATGGAAGGCTTCAACTTTTATTTTTCCTCATAAATGTTTGGGAATCCTGATTTCATTCCAAATCCCCCTCCTTCCACCACAGAATCTGGAATAATGAACTCCTCTAGAGATGATAAACGTCTGTTGCTTTCGGAGGGCAATTTGTAGACCTTATTTTATTTCTTATTTTGACTCACTAAAGAAGTAGAGATATTCTTCTTATCTATTTTTAGCAAATGAGGTAATTGAAGCTTAGGGAGTCGAAGAACTTGCCCAAGATCAATAGCTATCAGGTGGTGGAGCTCTCATTCTAATAAAGCTGACCACAAAACCTATATTCATAGCTCCTACAATTGCAAGGCAAGGGACATTGAATATCACAAATGTGTGTGGTGGTTTTAACACAAATTATAGAGCACAGATCAGTGATTGAGGAGTAGAAGATATACATCAACCAAAGATAAAAGCTGGTATTTGCAAGATTGAAAAGATATACAACTACACAGAAAACATTTCCAAAACCAATTGGAAATTAATTAAATGCAGTATTGAGCAACTGTTTGGACATAATTTAAAGTTTCATTAATTGAGGAAATGCTGAAAAAATATACAGTGATATATTTTACAGAGATCAAAGGAACGATAGGATTTACATAGGCTGATTTTGAAAGGTCTTTGATTTGTGAGTTAAAAAATAGGCACATTACAAAGCAGTGTGTAGTGTATGGGTGAACACCATCAATGACAAGACTTGTGTGGGCGAGTATGTATGTGCAGTTGCTTATGTACATACTGTAAGATAAATTCTTACAGGAGGCATTCCTGAGGTATAGGTTTGCACATTTAAAATGTTGATGGATACTGACCAATATAATTCTCTCTACCCAGAGGTGGATATAAGTATGTATTTTTACATCCTCTTGCCAATCATAATTTTTTCTAATATTCTATTCACAGAATATTTAGTTTTAATTTGCATTTTTTCATTAATGTGGTATAGTACATTCCATTTGTCAATTAACTATACAAATCTTTTCTCATTTTGGGTTACTTGGTTTATTTTTTATTTTTAGGGTCTTCTGCTATATAATATATGTAACCTGTTTTAATGTCTTGTGTTGGGAACAGGCCCCCCAAAATCTGGCCATAAACTGGCCACAAAACTGGCCATAAACAAAATCTCTGCAGCACGGTGACAAGTTCATGATGGCCATGACGCCCACGCTGGAAGGTTGTGGGTTTACCAGAATGAGGGCAAGGAACACCTGGCCCACCCAGGGCAGAAAACCGCTTAAAGGCATTCTTAAACCACAAACTATAGCATGAGCAATCTGTGCCTTAAGGACATGCTCCTGCTGCAGATAACTAGCCCAACCCATCCCTTTATTTCGGCCTATCCCTTCATTTCCCATAAGGGATACTTTTAGTTAATCTAATATCTATAGAAACAATGCTAATGACTGGCTTGCTGTTAATAAATATGTGGGTAAGTCTCTGTTTGGGGCTCTCAGCTCTGAAGGCTGTGAGACCCCTGATTTCCCACTTCACACTTCTATATTTCTGTGTGTGTGTCTTTAATTCCTCTAATGCCACTGGGTTAGGGTCTCCCTGACCGAGCTGGTATCGACAAGTGGCACCCATATGTGGGGGCTCGAATCCAGGCCAAAGGTTCACCGGAGCGACAGTTGGAGAACGTGGAACTAGCTGGAGGACACCCGAGTACTCTTAAAGCAATCCCCCTGGTGAGTAAGAAGAGGAGCTCAGAAGCATCAGGGTAACAATGGGACAAGTGTGGGCTGTGGTTCGTTCACACTGATGATGTGAACTGATGATCAGGAGGAAGGAGAGTATTTTCACACTGATGATGAGGAGGAAGGAGAGTATAACGAAGTAACAGAAGAGGTTACAGAGCATGTTTATTTGCCAGCTAAAGCTAAAGTGGCAAAGGAGGGAGAGGTTCATCCCTACCCTTCTGCACCCCCTCATTGTTATTTTGAAGAAAAAGAGTGGCCTGACCCTGCAGATCTCTCTTTTCCAGAGGACACTGGGCTAAAAGTAGTTGCCCCAGGGACTGTTTGAGCAGCACCTTGAGCGACCGCTCTCAGTTCTATTCAGGCAGGAATTCAGCAAGCTAGACAAGAGGGTGATATAGAGGCTTGGCAGTTCCCTGTTAGAATACACCTGCCAGATCAACAGGGAAATATTATAGCTACATTTGAGCCTTGTCCTTTTAAATTTGGGAAAGCACATTTAGTTGATTATATCAAGGCCTGTGATGGTATTGGAGGTAATCTGCATAAGGCTACTCTGCTAGCACAGGCAGTGGCAGGACTGAGAGTGGATAAAGGAAATACTCCATTTCCTGGAGCTTGTTTTAACTGTAGGAAGCATAGTCATACAAAAAAAGAATGTAGAAAATATTAGCAAGTCAGGCTGCCAGATAGGGGAAAAAAGAAAACTGCTGAGCCTGAAATATGTCCAAAATGTAAAAAAGGAAAACATTGGGGTAATCAGTGTCACTCTAAGTTTGATAAAGATGGGAACCTGATTTCAGGAAATGCCACGAGGGGCCCATCCTGGGCCCCATTCCAAACCTAGGGATTTACGGCTTCGGCCATTCCCTCACCCCTGTACAATGTCTGTCCCCCGCCACAGCTGGTAGTGCTGCAGTAAATTTATACTGCACAAAAGCTGTGAGCCTTCTGCCTGGGGAACGCCCTCAAAAGGTCCCAAGAGGAATCTGTGGACCCTTGCCAGCGGGGATGATAGGATTACTTTTAGGAAGGTCTAGCTTAAGTTTAAAAGGGGTAAAAATACATACAGGAGTCATTGATTCAGATTACAATGGGGAAATTCAAATTATTATATCTACTTCTGTTCCCTGGAAAGCAGAGCCAGGAGAGTGTATAGCACAGCTCCTGATTGTGCCATATATGGAAACAGGGAAAAGTGAAATTAAATGAACAGGAGGATTTGGAAGCACAAATAAACAAGACAAAGCAGCTTATTGGGTAAATCGAGTTACTGATAAACATCCTACCTGTGAAACAACTATTCAGGGAAAGAAATTTAAAGGTTTGGTAGATACCGGAGTGGACATTTCAATCATTTCTCTACAGCACTGACCGTCCGCGTGGCCAATTCAACCCACTCAATTTAACATAGTTGGAGTTGGTAAAGCCCCTGAAGTATATCAAAGCAGTTATATTTTGCATTGTGAAGGGCCCGATGGACAACCTGGGACTATTCAACCAATTATAACTTCTGTATCTATAAATTTATGGGGGAGAGATTTATTACAACAATGGGGAGCACAAGTTCTAATTCCAGAACAATTACATAGCCCTCAGAATCAACAGATGATGCATGAAATGGGGTATGTCCCTAGTATGGGACTAGGAAAAAATTTGCAAGGTTTGAAAGAACCACTTCAAGCGGAAAGACAAAGTTTCCACCAAAGATTAGGATATCGTTTTTGATGGCGGCCATTGTTAAGCCTCCAGAACCTATACCTTTAAAATGGTTAACAGATAAGCCAATTTGGATAGAACAGTGGCCACTAAGTAAAGAGAAACTAGAGGCTTTAGAGGAATTAGTTACTGAACAATTAGAAAATGGGCACATAGCTCCAACATTTTCCCCTTGGAATTCTCCAGTTTTTGTAATTAAGAAAAAATCAGGCAAATGGAGAATGTTAACTGACTTAAGAGCCATCAATTCAGTTATACAACCTATGGGAGCATTACAGCCAGGATTGCCTTCTTCTGCTATAATTCCAAAAAATTGGCCTTTAATAGTCATAGATTTAAAAGACTGTTTCTTTACTATCCCCTTAGCTGAGCAAGCCTATGAACAGTTTGCATTTACAATTCCTGCAGTAAACAAGCTGCAGCCTTCTAAGCATTTTCATTGTTTCACAGATGGATCTAGTAATGGTAAAGCTTTTTATTCTGGTAAAAAAAAGTAAAGTTTTCCAGACACCCTACACTTTAGCTCAAAAAGCAGAGATTGTAGCTGTAATTGAGGTATTGACTGCTTTTGATATGCCTATTAATGTGATTTCTGATTCTTTATACATGGTCCATTCCACACAGTTAATTGAAAATGCTCAGTTACTATTTCATACAGATAAACAACTGATGGCAAAAACAAAAAAGGGGGAGAAATAAGGATTATAGGACAGCCCATACATAATTGAATCTGGCATTATTAACTTTAAATTTCTTGAGCCTGCCCAAAGGCCAGATGTTATCAGCAGCTGAACAGCATCTACAGAAAACAGCTGCAAAGACAGAAGCAGAACAACTGATTTGGTGGAGAGATCCGATAACAAAAAGTTGGGAAATAGGTAAAATAATAACTTGGGATAGAGGTTATGCTTGTATTCCTCCAGGCCAAAATCAACAGCCAATTTGGATACCATCAAGACACCTGAAACCTTATCATGAGTCAGATGCCAAGGAAGAGATTCCGGGAGGATCCCGAGGACCCACCAGTTGCAGCCATGTTGTGGCTGATGCTGAGGAGGACCCCAAATGTCATGAGCAACACCTGTCAAACACAGCCACCCACCTGGGGACAGATCAAGAAGCTGTTACAGATGGTGGAAGGAAACCTGAGGAAACCGGAACAACCAGTCCCAATGAGTAATTTAATGGTAGCTATGATAGCGGTGATCACCATTGCCATGAGTATTCCTTCAACAAGGGCTGACAGAGAGAACAATTATATTTATTGGGCATATTTATCAATCTTGGCTGGCAATAATGCCTGGATGTAATCACTCTATGACACAGTTACACATGCTTTCTAATCTCAGTATTTACCGTAACAAATCTGCTCCTATAATTGAGGCATACCGCCCTCAAAAACCTATTTGTAAACAAAATAGAACCTGGCCAGAAATAATGAACGTACTTGTTTAGGAAGATTGCATTGCAGAACAGGCAGAGGTGCTGTGCAATGATTCCTATGGAAACATTATTGATTGGTCCCCTGAGGGGATGTTTAGCTTAAATTGCACCTCTCAGTCTGCGTGCCATGGCCACACTATGTTCAGCTGATCTGAACAAAATGATCAGATGGTAGAAATGATAAGAAGTATGGCAAAAGTTCCTATTATCTGGAACCATGGCGGTATAGTGACACCTCAACCTCAAATGATAATGGCCCGTTGTAGGAGCTAAACATAAGGATTTGTGGAAACTATTAATAGTTCTTAATAAAACCAAAATTTGGGAAAGAATAAAAAAGCATCTAGAAGGACACTTTACAAACTTGTTTTTGGATATTGCAAAATTAAAAGAACAAATATTTAAAGCATCCCAGGCACACCTGACCTTAATGCCAGGAACTGGAGTGCTTGAAGGAGCTGCAGACAGATTGGTAGCTAATAACCCATTAAAATGGATAAAAACACTTGGAAGCTCTGTGATTTCAATGATGATTGTGCTTTTAATCTGTGTTGTTTGTCTTTGTATAGTCCGCAGATGCGGATCCTGACTCCCGTGAGAAGTAGCTCTCTGTGACAAAGCTGCCTTTGCTTTTATCACTTTGCAAATCAAATAAGGGAGACATGCTGGGAACAGGCCTCCCCAAATGTGGCCATAAACTGGCCACAAAACTGGCCATAAACAAAATCTCTGCAGCACTGTGACATGTTCATGATGGCTATAACGCCCACGCTGGAAGGTTGTGGGTTTACTGGAATGAGGACAAGGAACACCTGGCCCACCCAGGGCGGAAAACCACTTAAAGGCGTTCTTAAACCACAAACAATAGCATGAGTGATCTGTGCCTTAAGGACATGCTCCTGCTGTAGATAACTAGCCCAACCTATTCCTTTATTTCGGCCCATCCCTTTATTTCCCATAAGGGATACTTTTAGTTAATCTAATATCTATGAAGCAATGCTAATGACTGGCTTGCTGTTAATAAATATGTGGGTAAATCTCTGTTCGGGGCTCTCAGCTCTGAAGGCTGTGAGACCCCTGATTTCTCACTTCACACCTCTATATTTCTGTTGTGTGTCTTTAATTCCTCTAATGCCACTGGGTTAGGGTCTCCCTGACCGAGCTGTTCTTGGCAGTCTTGCATATATTTTTTCAATCTGTCTTTCATCTTTTTTAACATAAAGCATCTTTTGCTTGTTAGAAAACTTTATATTAGTTTGTGATTCTATTTCCTAATTTTTCTCTTGGGCATTGATTTGATGCCTAGAAAAGACTACTAGCCTAAGATTATATGAAATTATTTACTTATATTTGTTTTTAAAATATGGTACTCAGTTCTTTAATCTCTTTAAAATACTTCTGTATGGTGAAAAATGAGGATATAATTTTATTTTCTTCTAAATAGATATTCTACATTACCAACATGTGTTATCAAAAAATTTTTACAGTCTTAGTTCAGATTTCTCAGAAGCAGATTCTAAAATAAGAATGTCTATGCAAGTAATTTATTAACAAGTTACACCTAGTAGTAAGAAGTAGAAGAAGCAGGAAAAGGAGGGGAAATAAGCCAAACAAGGTAAAGTTCAGGGCTCAGCCTGATCCCACGAGAAGCCTCAGAACATACATTTCACCGTGGAGTTTGTTGCTTGTGGAGGCAAAGAAGCTGGGCTTTCATCCTCTTTCAGCAGTCAGTCATTGGAAGTGGGCTACCTGGAGGGAAGTAGAACTACCAGACACTTGTGACTCTTGGTGCAACAGAGGAAGCAGCTCCAATAACCTAAAAGTAGCCCTTTAAAGAAGTTTGCAAGTGGGTAGCCCTTTAAATAACTTTGCAAGTTTGGGGTGGGGCGCGGTGGCTCATGCCTGTAATACCAGCACTTTGGGAGGCTGAGGCAGGCGGATCATGAGGTCAGGAGATCGAGACCATCCTGGTTAACACGGTGAAACCCCGTCTCTACTAAAAATGCAAAAAGCAAATTAGCCGGCCGTGGTGGCGGACGTCTGTAGTCCCAGCTACTCAGGAGGCTGAGGCAGGAGAATGGCATGAACCCGGGAGGCGGAGCTTACAGTGAGCTGAAATCGTGCCACCGCACTCCAGTCTGGGCAACAGTGGGAGACTCTGTCAAAAAAAAAAAAAAGTTTGCAAGTGGGGACTGGCAGGAGTCAAACACACAGAAACTGGAGATTAGGAACACAGAATCCACAGGAGAGACACATGGGATCCACCCACAGATACTGACAGTGTCTAACAACATCCATCCCTTTCACTGCTCAGTCCCAGTTATTGCTAACGTTAAGTTTATGCCATCATGTCACAGTTTCTTCAAAATTATAATGGTTAATAATTTCTAGGTTAAAAACTTCTATAAGATGATAGTTAATGGAACAACCTATAACCCATGATTGAAGTTATTTCCAAGGTCATAGTTATCAATACTTGTTTTATCTCTCCTCTACCACCCATACCCAATACTCTCATCTAGCATTTCTTCTGGCCCAGATGTCTTGTGTGGTGGTTGACTGACTTTCATCCATAAAGGATCTGAGCCCATGTTAATGCTCTTGTTAGATGGTAATTACCCATTCCCAGTTAAAACTGAACATGACAACACCAAGAGACATCCCAGTGGATCACCTGATGATCTACTCTAGGTAGGAGTGATTCCTCTTTACTGATTTTAAGTGGCTTTGACCCTATGTCATCATGACAACAAAGGTAAATTACCCCTGTGTGACAGTGATTCAATTCTTTACCTGTTTGTACAATATTATGAGGAGACCAGTATGAACTGGTGGCAGATAGTTTTAAGTTTAACTTAAGCCTGCTTGGGTTTCCTGGTGGAATTATCCTTCTGAGAATGAGGACCTCTTGACAACAGAGAGTTGAAATGATACAAAACACAAACAGCCCCAAATGGATCAATGAGAGTGATGAGTTCACAGAGTCATTCCTACTTCCATTCCTTGAATTTTGGACCCACGTATTCTACCTCCTGAAGACACAGACTGTATTATATAAGTTATACTGTCTGTTACATATCACACTTGAAGGATACATATCACACTAAGTTACATATCACACTTGAAGGATAACATCTCAAGCCTACACAGGCTCTTCTCCAAGACATCACCTTAGTAGTATCTTGAAGCATCTATTTCCATGCCCTGCCAGACTGGAAGCTTCTGGATGGTGTGATCTGTGGTAGTACCAAGGGATCCAATGCTATATGCTCAGTGTCACATACCCTATTCGGCAAGTGAATTCTTTGGTCCCAAACAGCGTTATGAAGGAGTTCATGTCTGTAAATCAGACTCTCTCTGAACCACTGAGTAATGGTACTGGCAAAGGCATTTGGGATGGAAAGGAAAGGTAAACCTGTATTCAGAATATATTATGTCTGATAAGCATGAATCGCCTCTCTTCCCGGGGTCGAATCCATTCAAGTAAAATTGCCATGAAATGGCAGGTTCATTTCTTTAAGTCACAATACTTTATTGGGGACTCAGTTTGGGTCCCTATCTCTGACACATCAGAACTTTGGCAGCAGTAGTAGCTAGGTCAGCCTAGATGACAGAAAGCCCATGCTGTTAGCCCTAAACTTCCATCTCTGCAATTTGGCCACTCTGTCTGTGAGCCCATTGCATAAGCCCTGGGGCAAGTGAGCACAGAGACTAGCTGACAACTCTAGACAAGTTCTGTCCTACTGGTTCTTCCATGTCTGCCCTGAAATATGTAATTTATAGGGCACATCCATGTCAAATACAATGATTGCCATGCTTTCTACCTACTCCCATAGCTCTAACTGCATGTCTTTTCCACAAAGGCCGCTGGTCCTGATTTTCCAAGCATCTTCCTTTCAGGACTCTTGCCTGAATTGCCTGAATTTTAATTTTTCAGACTGTCTTCTGTTACTTACCAATTTACATGTAAGGTATCTCTATCTTTTTTTTCATGTCTCAATAGTTCATTTCTTTTTATCACTGAATAATATTCCATTGTATGTATATACCAGTTTGTTTTTCCATTCACCAATAGAAGGACATCTTGGTTACTTCCATATTTGATGATTATTAATAAAGCCTCTGTAAACATTCTCATGTAAGTTTTAGTGTGGACATAGTTTTCAGATCAGTTGAGTAAACGCCTAGGAGTGTGACTGCTGGATTATGAGACTATGTGTAGCTTTGTAAGAACTGCCAGAACATCTTCCAAAGTGGCTGTACCATTTTTCATTCCCAACAGCCTGAACAAGAATTCCTTTTGTTCCATATCCTCAACAGGATTTGATGTCATCAGTATTCTAGATTTTGGCCATTTTTTTCCAACTTTTATTTTATATTCAGGGGGTACATGTGCAGGCTTGTTACACAGGTAAATTGTGTATTGGTATACAGATTATTTCATCACCCAGGTAATAAGCATAGTACTTGGTAGGTAGTTTTTTGATCCTCATTCTCCCCCCACTCTCTACCCTCAAGTAAGCCCCAGTGTCCATTGTTCCCTTCTTCGTGCCCAAGTGTACTCAACATTTAGCTCCCACTTATAAGTGATAACATGTGGCATTTGTTTTCTGTTCCTGCATTGACTCACTTAATTAGCTCCATCCATGTTGCTGCAAAGGACATGATCTGTTTCTTTTTTATAGCTGTGAAATACTCTGTGGTGAATACGTACCACATTTTTTCCAGTCCACCATTGATGGGCGTTTAGGTTAATTCCATATGTTTGTTATTGTGAATAGTGCTGCAGTGAACATACATGTGCATGTGTCTCTATGGGAGAACAATTTATATTCCTTTGGGCATATACCGAGTAATGGTATTTCTGGGTTGAATGACAGTTTGTCTTAAATTCTTTTAGGAATCTCCATACTGTTTTCCACAGTGGTTGAACTAATTTACATACTCATCCGTGGTATATAAGCATTCTCTTTTCTCTGTAACCTCACCAACGTCTGTTGTTTTTTGGCTTTTTAATAATAGCCATTCTGACAGGTGTGAGATGGTATCTTATTGTGGTTTTGATTTTTATTGCTTTACTGATTAATAATGTTGAGCATTTCTTCACATGCTTGTTGGCTGTGTGCATGTCTTCTTTTGAGAAGTGTCTGTTCATGTCCTTTGCCTATTTTTTAAAGGGGTTGGTTTTTGTTTGCTACTTTGTTTAAGTTCCTTCTAGATTCTGGACACTAGGCCTTCATTGGATGCCTATTTTGTATCTACTCCCATTCTGTAGGTTGTCGTTTGCTCTGTTGATAGTTTCTTTTGCTGTGAAAAAGCTTTTTCATTTAATTAAGTCCCATTTGTCAATTTTTGGTTTTGTCGTAATTGCTTCTGGTGTCTTCATCATTGTATTAGTCCATTTTCACATTGCGATAAAGAACTACCTGAGACTGGGTAATTTATAAAGAAAAGAAGTTAATTGGCTCACAGTTCCAAAGGCTCTACAGGAAGCATGGCTGGGGAGGCATCAGGAAACTTACAATCATGGCAGAAGCAAAGGGGAAGCAAGCACATTTTCACATGGGGGCAGGAGAGACAGAAAAGGAGGAGGTGCTACACACTTTTAAACAGCCATATCTCATGAGAACTTGCTCATTATCACAAGAATAGCAAGGGGGAAATCTGCCCCCAAGATCCAATCACCTCTCACTAGGCCCCTCCCCCAACACTGAGGATTACAATTCAACATGAGATTTGGGTGGGGACACAGAGCTAAACCATATCAATCATGAAATTATTGCCAGGATCTATGTCCAGAATGGTATTTCCTAGGCTTTCTTCTAGGGTTTTTATAGTTTTAGGTTTTATATTTAAGTCTTTAATCCATCTTAAGTTGATTTTTTGCATCTGGTGAAAGGACAGGGTCCAGTTTTAATCTTCTGCGTATGGTTAGCCAGTTATCCCAACACCATTTATTGAAGAGGAAGTCCTTTCCCCATTGCTTCTTTTTATCAACTTTGTTGATAATCAGATGGTTATAAGTGTTCTTTAGCATGTTCCATTGGTCTATGTGTCAGTTTTTGTGCCAGTACCATGCTGTTTGGATTACTGTAGACTTGTAGTATAGTTTAAATTTTGGTAGTGTGATGTCTCTGGCTTTGTTCTTTTTGCTTAGGACTGCTTTGGCTATTCAGGGTCCTTTTTGGTTCCATATAAATTTTAAAATACCTTTTTTCTAATTCTGTAAAAAATGTCATTGGTAATTTGATAGTAGTAACATTGAATCTGTAAACTGCTTTGTGCGATATAGAAATTTTCAGAACATTAATTCTTCCTATCCACAAACATAGAATGTTTTTCCATTTGTTTGTGTCGTTTCTGATTGCTTTCAGCAGTGTTTTGTAATTCTCATTGTACAGATCTTTCACCTCCCTGATTAGCTGTATTCCTAGATATTTTGATGCTATTGTGCCTATTGTGAATGGGATTGTGCTGTTGATTTGGTTCTCAAGTTGGACATTGTTGTATATAAATGCTACTGATTTCCGTACCTTGATTTTGAATACTGAAACTTTGCTGAAGTTATGTATAAGATCTGGGAGCTTTTGGGCAGAGACTATGAGGTTTTCTAGGTATAAAATCATATTGTTTGCGAAAAGAGGTAGTTTGACTTCCTCTCTTCCTATTTGTGTGCCTTTCATTTTTTCTCTTTCTTGATTGCTCTGGCTGGTGCCTCCATTTCTATGATGAATAGGAATGGTGAGAGTGGTCCTCTTGTCTTGTTCCAGTTCTTAAGGAGAATGCTTCCAGCTTTTGCCCATTCAGTATTATGTTGGCTGTGGGTTTGTCAGAGATGGCTGTTACTATTTTGAGGTATGTTTTTTCAACGCCTAGTTTGTTGAGGTTTTTAACATGAAGTGATGTTGAATTTTATCAAAAGTCTTTTCTGCATCTATTGAGAAGACCATGTGATTTTTGTTTTTTGTTCTGTTTATGTGATTAATAACATTTGTTGATTTGCATATGTGGAACCAACTTTGCATCCCAGGAATAAAGCCTACTTGATCATGGTGGGTTGGCTTTTTGATGAGCTGCTGGATCCAGGTTGCTAGTTTTTCGTTGAGGATTTTTGCATCTATGTTGATCAGGGATATTGGTCTGTAGTTTTCTTTTTTTGTTGTGTCTCTGCCAGGTTTTGGGATGCTGGCCTCATAGAATGCATTAGGGAGGAGTCCTTCCTCCTCTGTGTTTTTGAATAGATTCAGTAGCATTGGTACCAGCTCTTTATAAGTCTGGTAGAATTCACCTGTGAATACACTTGACTCAAGGTTTTTTTTTCTGAGTGATAGGGTTTTTTGTTTGTTTGTTCTGATTCAATTTTAGAACTGATTATTGGTCTGTTAAGGATTTAATCTCTTCCTGATTCAATTTTGGAGAATGTCATGATTCTAGGAATTTATCAATTTATTCCAGGTTTTCTAGCTTCTCTGCATAGAAGTGTTCATAATAGTCTCTAAGGATTTTTTGTATTTTTGTTGGGCCAGTGGTAATGTCCCTTTTGTCACTTCTTATTTGTTTATTTGGGCCTTCACTCTTTTTTCTTTAGTAGTCTAGCTAATGGTTTATCAATCTTATTTATTCTTTCAAAAAAACAAACTTTTGATTTTGTTGATCTTTTGTATTGTTTTTAGCATTTCAATTACATTCAGTTCAGCTGTTATTTTGGTTATTTCCTTTCTTCTACTAGTTGTAGGGTTGGTTTATCTCTTGTTTTTCTAGTTCCTCTAGGTCTGATGTTAGGTTGGTTGTTGCGGGAAGTCAGGGACCCCGAATGGAGGGACCAGCTGAAGCCATGGCAGAAGAACATAAATTGTGAGGATTTCATGGACATATATTAGTTCCCCAAATTAATACTTTTATAATTTCTTATGTCTGTCTTTACTGCAATCTCTGAACATAAATTGTGAGGATTTCATGGACACTTATCACTTCCCCAGTCAATACCTTTGTGATTTCCTATGCCTGTCTTTACTTTAATCTCTTAATCCTGTCATCTTTGTAAGCTGAGGAGGATGTCTGTCGAAACAAGACCCTGTGATGATTGCGTCAACTGCACAAATTGTTTGTAGAGCACATGTGTTTGAACAATATGAAATCTAGGCACCTTGAAAAAAGAACAGGATAACAGCAATGTTCAGGGAACAAGAGAGATAACCTTAAACTCTGACTGTTACACTATTACACACAGTATAATTACACACATTGTATCACACACTGTGTAATTCCACACACTGTGAATTGCACACAGTATCACACACACGGTGTAATTGTACACACTCCATTACAAACTGTGATTACACAAAATCACACAGTATAATTGCACATGCCATATCACACTGTGTAATTGTACACGCTGCATCACACACGGTGTGATTACACACTGTATCACACACTCTAATTGCACACACACCATATCACACAGTGTAATTACACCCTGTATCACACACACTGTAACTGCACACACTGTATCACACAGTGTGATTGCACACACACTGTATCACAATTGCACACACTGTATCACAATTGCACACACTGTATAACACACATGGTGTAATTGCACACACTGTATCACACACAGTGTGAGCTGTGGGGATTGTTTAGCTGCTCCTTACTGATGGCTCTTTCCAGACTCTCAGTAGTTTCCACCCACCCATGCTCATTCAGTGCTAAACCAAAGACCAGAGGAGATCCCTCTACAAATCTCCAGACCTCTTTCCCTTTCCAGCATTTTGTCCTGCAAATTCTGGCCACTGTGGCTCCCCTTGTTCTGAACTCAGTTTCCCCAAGTCAGTGAGCTCACTGGGCTCTCTTTGGATTCCTCCTGTGCTGCAGACCAGAAACTCTCCAGGAAGCACACGGCACTTCTAAGCCTTGCCGCGTTTATTTGCCATCTCTTAGCAATGTTGGCCAACATCTGAAATCTACTGTTTTATGTATTTTGCCCAGTTTTCCACTTGTTCAAGGTAGAAGTTGAAATCTGGTCTCTGTTATTTCATTGTAGCTGGTGAGTTTTTTTTCCCAAATTGGCGAGATGTAGGTGTACACAAGTACAGCCCATATGTATTTAGATAATGGGCAAAATTAAGCTATTAGAGTGACAAGTGCTTTTATACACTATTTAGGGTATGCGTATTGGTATGGTTCCTGAAACAGCATATATCCTGGAGAGACATATAAAGAGTTACATTTCTATCCAGCCAGTAAGGATGATTCCTGTTGTTTATAATACAGTGGGGAAGGACAACTTCATGTCCAAACAGAACTTGTGTTTAACATTTTTTGATATTTGTTTATAAATTTTGATATTAAAATTAAATAATCCATTGAAAATAATGTGTTAAAACTATGTAATGAGAAGGACTTATGTTTATAATAAATTATTAAATGAAAACATATACTTCCAAGATACCATCTCTTTTCCTCTATCTTTCTGCATTTGGGAAATGCAGTCTTAGTGACTTAGGTGAACTGCAGCATTAATTTACAAATTTGAAAAAAAGATTTAATAATTCATGAAGGTTATCTGAAAGGGTAATATATAATAAACAACAGATATGCCTCTGAAAGAGCATATGATGCCACTGGACACACCTCTAAAGAATACATTTTATTGCATTAATCACATTTATGGTGCCTTTATTATTTCATTATGTAAATATATAATCTTATCAAGGTTCATTTTATATTTAAGAACAATCCAATTTTTATTAATAAATTGAATACCAATAGGAAAATAATAGCATGGGAAAATCTAATCAATGGATAATTGAGGCCTAAAGCAAAGTTAAATTATTTTGCAAGATTTAATCCCAAAGGAAATTAGATTCTGTATCTTGCTTTTATAATTCTCATTTTAAGAAATTAAAAATTTTGTATTAAAATATTAGAAGATAAATCCTGTGATCGTTTTGGGTATCTTATTATACCCATTAAAAATTCTACTTAAAAATGTATAACTCCTCATATGCTAATTTGTAATGTTTACGCTTGTAAGTATTTGAGTCTATTAACGAATTTTATATGGCTCTATTAATCATTACAAAAGATATACTCACCAAGCCCTAAAAGTAAGTCCCAAAGATAAAAAAAATCTGGAGAACTGTAAAAGATATTAATTTTTGGTTCCAAAGAAAGTCAAGCAATAGAATTACAATTCATTCAAAAAACTATTTTCATTTTTTCTCTGTAGTTCCAAGGCTTTGTGACAATTCTAAGAGGTATCAGACACTATCCTATTTCAAGTATTCGGTAGATAAGGGAGTTGGTTTAGAATCAAGCAGACTTTGTTTTGAACTTAAATTCATTTTTTGCCTTATTGACTTTTGACTTTTCAGTTTATTTTCCTGGATTTCCATTTTCTCATCTATAAAGTGGTGATTCTGGCATATCTCATTGTCTAGTACATAATAAGGGTTCAGTAAAGCTACTAACTTACTGAAAGGAAAATATATTTCTAATGTCAGTGCCATGGTGACAACAGCATCATAGTAAATAAAAAGAACTAAAAGCTCAGGTGGTTGTAGAGCTTGTGTAAATGTGCGGTCCATGTTCATCATCACTGCCATCTAGTGGCAATGTGACAAACCGCACTGTATACTCTCTTCCTCTTACAAAGCCACCAGTCCCACTCCTGTGACAACCCACTAATCCATTAACCCATTAACCCATAAATCCATGAATGGATTAATCCCCTTCTGAGGGCTCTGCCCTCACGACCCAATCACCTTTCAAACGCCCTACCTTTCACTTCTGCCACGTGGGGGAATAAATTTCCAGATGAGTTTTGGAGGCAACAGATAAACCATAGCAGTTTGGTGATAGAGAATTTTAATATCATATAATTTTATGATAAAATAAGACAATTAATGATAGTCTGCTTAACAAAGGTAAAAATTACTCTCCAAATGTGATCATCATAGCAAGCCGAGGTTTTGCTGACAAAGTAAGTTTCATTTCCTGAGTAATTTCATAAATCAATGGAAATTATCTTTTTTTCTGGATCTAGTAGACATACTGACTATTCCTTTGAAGCCAAACAGTGCTAGGACTTTTTCCTGTGAAGTGGTATGAGAAGTAAATCCTTTCTGTGTAACACTGGCTATGAAAATTATACTATAGTTTTTAGTTTATCCAATGAAAGAAATTCTCTTTAAGAGATCATTTTTACAAATTTTAATAGCATATTGGTAGTACATTCCTTTAAACAGGTCAAAATTTAGTTCTTTATTAAGCTGATACTAA
The DNA here is from genome assembly GCF_028858775.2 of Pan troglodytes. Lineage (NCBI taxonomy): Eukaryota > Metazoa > Chordata > Mammalia > Primates > Hominidae > Pan > Pan troglodytes. Next base: position 22,207,483 of record NC_072412.2, read on the forward strand.
TAGTTGTATAGCAATCTTTCCCATAGTTTATTAATTTATGATCTCGCTGAACATATTTGTTTTAAACACATTATTTTTTGGGGATGTGTTTAGACATACAAAAGGGATTCTTTTTATTTTGTTGATTTTCCCTATTCTAATTTTTTCATAGTCTTCCATTAAGGGCTCCTCTTTGAATGATTATTTTAAAATTTACCTTCCTCCTACATTGTTTTCCAAATCGATCTTTTTCCCTTTCTAAAATAGTACTTTTGGGGCCGCGCGCGGTGCCTCACGCCGCAATCCCAGCACTTTGGAAGCTTGAGGTGGGTGGATCACGAGGTCAGGAGATCGAGACCATCCTGGCTAACACAGTGAAACCCCGTCTCTACTAAAAATACAAAAAAATTAGCCCGGTGTGGTGGCTGGCGCCTGTAGTCCCAGCTACTCGGGAGGCTGAGGCAGGAGAATGGCGTGAACCCGGGAGGCGGAGCTTGCAGTGAGCAGAGATAGCGCCACTGCACTCCAACCTGGGAGACACAGCGAGACTCCGTCTCAAAAAAATAAAATAAATAAAATAAAATAGTACTTTTATTTAGTTAAAACAAATGTCATAATAGGAAGGTTATCAACACAGAATAGTAGTATACAACAGGTTTTGATTTTGTTTGCATGAATCCTCGTCAATATTGCCTCTAAAACTTCAAAAACTAACCAGTTAATAAACATTAGCCGTCTTCACCTTAGCAATTTCACATGAATCCGTGGAAAACATATGCTCCTGACATATTCATATATCCTAAAACGCTTTTGTGCTGTATGTCTATTGACAATTCGTACGGTATTGCATTTTGATTATGCAAAATGACATACAGAGTAATTTATTCCTACGTTGGAAATAGAAAAGTTACCTAAGCCACAAGCCCCAGGGTACTGTTAGCAGTGTCTGTTCACAATAATCACAATGAATTTCATGCCTGTGGCCTATTTTCACATTGCAGTATTCTGGGCCCAGAGCTCAGACAAGCTGTTCTGCTCTGAGGCACGCGTAACAACTAGCAACAAGCATTTGGAGCTTCCTATTGAACATCTGTTGCAAGAGCAGAGAGATATAATTACAACGCAGTGCCCCATTTCTTTCCTCCTAATCCACCAAGAATCATTTTTAATAGTTTTTTTCTATTATTTACATGGTTTAAGTAAATTATTCAAGGAGATGTTGATTGTAAAATGGTTCTTTTGTTCCCAGCCTGTTTTCCTTGGGTTCGTTGTCAGGTGACCTGAGGTCCAATGCCTTCATTCCATCTCATCAGTGTCCGCCTCTCCTCTCTCTCTTTTTTATTATTTCGTTACTCTTCCACAGACCTTCTTTTTATACCTATAAAAGTGACCTCACATATTATTACTATTCTCAGTATCTTCTAAAACATGAGATTTTTTTTTCATACTTAGCACATTTATACAGGGCTTCCTTTATATAGATTGTGCAAAGCCATTGATTGGTTTTCTCTTTCCACTTCCTTCTTTTTTAAAAAAATTAATCTGGGGAAAGGAATGTAAGCTTCCTCCCAGGGACAGTGTATGCAGGAGATGCTGCTACTCACTATCTTCACTTTAACAGCCTCACCAATATTCACACCAATATGCACGCACACACACATACATGCATAAACAGGCGCACACACATCTACACACACACCACACACATGCACACACCACACACGCACACACCACACACATGAACACGCACACCACACACATGCACACATGCACCACATGCACACACACCACACACACGCACACACCACAAACATGCACACACATATGCACACACGCACAATCTGTCTTTAGTCCTCACTCATCTAAAATTGTTTTCAAAAATGTCACTCAGTGTGTCTTTATGTAAAGCAAAAAATATATATTTTCTACTTATTCATGTAATCTATCTTTTTTTCTGAAATGCTCTCTTTCCTCTGCTTCTAAAACGTCACGTCCTCTTAAGTTTTCTCGTAGCCATTCTGGACACCTTTTCTCTCTTAACGGTGATATTCCTCAGGATCTCTTCTTTTCACATTCTATGCTGTTGAAATTCAACCAGAGATGAACTTGAGAATCACAGGTGCCAGATGTCACTACATTCGAACTGAATGTGAACACAAAGCGGCATGTCCTTGACAAAGACATTTAAAGAAAGCCACCCATGCACACCTGTTTCTTTTTTGTTTGTGTGAGGTGGAGTCTCACTCTGTCACCCAGGCTGCAGTGCAATGGTGTGATCTGGGCTCCCTGCAACCTCTGCCTCCTGGGTTCGGGTGATTCTCATGCCTCAGCCTCTGGAGTAGCAGGGACTACAGGTGTGCACCACCACATCTGGCTAATTTTTGTATTTTTAGTAGAGATGGGGTTTCACTATGTTGGCCAGGCTGGTCTCGAACTCCTGACCTCAGGTCATCTGCTCACCTCAGCCTCCCAAAGTGCTGGGATTACAGGAGTGAGCCACTGCACCCAGCCCCCATGCACATTTAAGTTCTCATCTGGGAATATTTTCCTTCTCCGAAAAGAATATGCTTAATATTTCTCTTAGTGCAGATTATCAATTTTAAAAATCTTTTTCTCTTTCAAATGAATTTTTAAGCACGTTGTTGAAGTAAACATTGAATTCTACATTGACATTATTTTATTTTATTAAATATATTATTCCATTGACTTCTGACTTCCATTTATCATGTTAAGAAGAGACATTTCACAACTTATTTCACACCCACTAGAATGACTATATTAAAAAAAAAATAGGTAACAGTAAGTGTTGCCAGAACCCTCATACACTGATGATGACAATGTAAAATTGAACCACAACTTTGGAAAACGTTTGAGCAGTTTCTCCAAAAGCTAAACATACAGTTACCATGGACTCAGTGAGTTTACTTCTTCATTATTTACCCAAGATACGTGAAAACATATGTTCACCCCAAAATTATAAACAAATATTCACAGCAGCATTATTCATAATAGTCACAATGTGGAAACAATCCAAATGCCCATCAAATGATGAATGGATAAACAAGATTGAATATTATTCAGCCATACAAAGGAATGAAGTTCTGATACAACATAGATGAAACGTAAAACGTTTTGCTAAGTGAAAGAAGCCAGTCGGAGAACACCACAGATTATATAGTTTCACTTATATGAAATTTCCAAAACAGGAAATGATATAGACAGAAAGTAGATGAGTGGCTGCATAGGACTTGGGGACAGAAGGATTAGGGGTGACAGCTGAAGGATATGGGGTATAAAATGTTCAGAAGTTGTGTTGATGATTGCAAAACTGTGTAAATATACTAAAAAATCATTAAATTACACACTTTAAATAGGTAAACTGTATGGTATATAAACATATTTCAGTAAAGGTGTTACCAAAAAAAAAGCCAGGTGTATGTCTAAAACCTTGTTATAGTGAAAATGTATATTTTCTTGAGTTTAACATTTTATTTTTGTCTTTGTTTTTATGGTTTTATTATGGTATGCCTACATGTGATTTATATCATTATTTATTGTATTTATTGTCTGTAGACCTTTTTAAGTCCATGATTGGTTGACTTTCTCCAGTTTTATACAATTTTCAGCCATAATAACTTCAAATGTTGCTACCATCCAATTTTATCTTTCACCTCTTTTGGATACCTTTTGGACTTTCTCACTATATTCTAGATGTAATTACTGTCTTTGGCACTTCTCTCTCTGTGTCTCTCTCTCCATCCATCTCTCCCTCTCTATATTCATATGTAGAAAGATACATACATATATATACAGTGTGTATATATTATATAATATACACATATACATATATGTATATTTATACACATATACATATATGTATATTTATACACATATACATATATGTATATTTATACACATATACATATATGTATATTTATACACAAATATAGTCTCATTCTTATCTGTGTATTAATAAATGGCTATTAAAACTGTAGACTGAGTACTTAATTTCAGTTATTTTATGTTTCAGACTTAAAAACTGATCTTGATTGTACTTTTTAGAGTTGACAGTTCTCTGCTGAGACTCTCAGTATTGTATTTCACATCTTTGACTGCAATGATCACAGTTATATTGAAGTCTGTATTGGTTTATATTAGAACTTGAAGTTTTATGGCTCCTTTATCATTTGAGTGGGTTCTAATGTACACTGTCTTGTCACCTATACTGTTTGATGCAGTCCTATATCTGGTTAGAGCTATTTTCCTCCAGAGAGGATTCCTGACTGGGGTCCTAGAGGTACAGGACCCCACCAGACACTGGGTCACGTAAAGTGTGGATGCAGTCATTGCGTGGATTGTGTTACCCCTGTTACTCTTATTTGTAAGCTTCAGCTCTCAGCATCTCAACTCAAAAGCCTGGAGGTTTTACCAGGATCCTCTATCATTATATTAATGACCTCTGGCTTCCAATTTCAGTCCCTCACCCAGCCTTGGGAGTTTGTCGGAGATGCTACCCAGCCTTCCATCTGTACATTTCTATAATCCGCAATCAGCAAACAACCCCATAGAAACAGGGATCCCTTTTCTGAATTTCTGTGTCTCAAATTTTGGTAGGTAATTTTTCAATATATTTTTAGGCATTCTGTGCTCCCAAAGAGGTTTTCCCCACCTAGCTTTTCTCCTTTTCTCAGCAGGGTGAGGGATGGGATTCTAAATTACCTAGTGCACCGTCATTGAAAGCAGTAGTCTGTCCTCCCAACTTTATTTCAGCTAAAGGATAAGTTGTACCCTTTAAACAAATCTTTGACATTTTCAGGTGTTTATATAGTATAGTTCCACGAGATAAGATTTTCTCCTTCCTTCTATTGCCTAAGTGAATGGTAAAAAGGAAATTTCTTTCAAGTAATTTGAAAGCGCTTAAAGTAGAATTTTAGCTATAAGTAATAAATGAAAGTACATACCTTAATGTGGCCTGAAGCCCCACCCTTCCTGTGGCTGTCCACGCCTGTTTTTCACTGCACAGCTCAGAGTGTACTATGCCACTCTTGCTTCATTTCACACGTGGGCACGCTGCATTACTGGACGCTGTTATATTCTGATTCAAAGGAAAAAAGAACTGACAAGGAGGCAGAAGTGGGAAAATTATCTGCCTCCGATGTACTATCCACATAAAAAGTGAACTGCAGGATTTTTTGTTGATTCAAATCCCAAGTCTCTAACTGGGGCAGGGGGGGGAGCGTGATACGATCTGGATTTGTGTTCCGGCCCAAATCTCATGTCCAATTGTAATCCCCAGTGTTGGAGGAGGGGCCTGGTGGTAGGCGATTAGATCAGGGGGTGGTTTCCCTCTTCCTGTTCTTGTGATAGTGACTGAATTCTCACGAGATCTGATTGCTCAAGAGCGTGTAGTACCTCCCCCTTGCCCCTGTCCCCTCTCCCTCCTGCTCCTGCCATCCAGGACATATCTGCTTCCCCTTCACCTTCAGCCATGATTTTAAGTTTCCTGAGGCCTCCCAAGCTGTGCTTCCTGTACAGCCTGTGGAACCATGAGCCAATTAAACCTCTTTTCTTTATAAGTTACCCAGTCTCAGGCAGTTCTTTATAGCAATGTGAGAATGGACTAATAAGGGGGGCATACAGAGTGAGTAGATAGAAGCCTCTCCTTACTCCCTGCCTTGCTATTTGTGTTGCTGTCTTTCTGGTCTAAGACAAGCCAGCCAACTATCAGTCATTTCTGTTTGGTGTAAATGGGTCTAAATGAGGCATGATTCTTTAAAGAGATTAGAAAGATAATCAATTTATATTCCCAATGTTGTTGCAAATCTACATCTCTTGCCTGGTTTCTTGGTGTTTCTGTGGAAAAAGTAAATCTATCCAAGCCAACAAGCTAAAAGCATGACCTGAAAATCTGATCTTTATTAATTATAATTTTTTTCTTCACTCTAACAAAAACTAATGTAGAATAGCAAAGGTTGTTGCAACACAATTAGAATATGTAATTGCACACTGGGTCAGCTAAAAGCAATTTGGTATCTAATTGTGATTGTGCAAGCATGTCTCACATCTACTATCATTAAACAGTCAAATACAGGCATCTGTGGCTATCTAAACCCTCTCAATCCAAACTCAGTAACTAAACAAATTTGGATCATGGGAAATACACGTGTACCTAATCCGCGTAGCCACTGTCTTTCTTTTCAGTTGACCTGCATGTATCAAATAACAACAGTTCAAAGAATGCCTGGGGAATGAATAAGAGAACAGTTACATTATTTAATTAAACAGCTAACCAATCAAATCAATCTATTTATAGCATTTCCTGAATGTTGATGGCTTTGCAGAAGTTCATTCTAATTAGGCCATTTGGTTACCACTTACAGAGACTACCTAAAAGAAATGAGAAATGGTGAACAGATATGAGGCACAGCTGAAGGCAGATACAGGTAAATATGTCCGTATTTTTGGAAATTCTGGACACACATGGAAGAACTTACCTCATTTCAAAGATCAAAACAAACACTCGTATTAAAATTATGCTGTGGATCTCAAAGAAATCAATAAACTACACAACTCATTAATTTTTGTAAGGTTTTCTAATACTAGACAAAACAGTGATATGCTACATCCAAATTCTTCATTTTCTTCATCTTTTTTTTTTTTTTTTTTGAGATGGAGTCTCACTCTGACACCCAGGCTGGAGTGCAGTGGCACGATCTTGGCTCACTGCAACCTCTGCCTCCCAGGTTCAAGCAATTCTCCTGCCTCAGCCTCCCAAGTAACTGGGATTACAGGTGCCCACCACCATGCCTGGCTTATTTTTTTGTATTTTTTGTGGAGACGGGGTTTCACCATGTTGGCCAAGCTGGTCTCAAACTTCTGACCTCAAGTGATCCACTTGCCTCAGCCTCCCAAAGTGCTGGGATTACAGGCCTGAGCCACCATGCCCAGGCTTCTTCATCTCTTGATGTGAGCAAGAGCTGAAAATACTGGACAGGAATACTGGACAGTAAAATAGACATTAATAAAAATCCATCAACTCTATATTTGCAAAACTGCAACAAGCTTTCATTCGAATATTAGATATTATAAGTTGATCAAAACACTAAACTCAATGTCTTTTTAGCTTTTTTTCTAACAAAATATTCTATTATCTAAACATATTATTTCTGACCAAAAATTCAGTGTGGATAGGACTCAATGTGTGAAGGTTTAGTGCTCCAAATACAAGCTCCAGGATAATTAAAATAGCAAAGAATCATTTGTTTTTAATTTATTATCCTTTCAGGGATAGTTGGTCTATTTCAAGAATAAAGTCATTTAATATCACCAGGAGAAAAAGAAGTGGGTTGGGTGCTGGAATGTGCCTTCAGGCAAAGATTGCTATTATAGATTTAACTATAGGACTGTGTTTAATTAAACTTTATTACTTTATTTGCTTTCTATCATATGAAGGGAAATAATTTGCATTAAATTGTTAGCCATTTAAAGATTATCTGTTTTGACCAAACACACATTGTGTATGTAACTGACACCTCCTCGGTTCAGCCCTGCCTGGAGTTGTGCAAAGACCTAAAATTAGGTTCAAATTCGAGAAGTTCTGAAACTCTTTGGCTACTAAGGTAAGCTCTGGACAAATTAAGGGTCAGTGAGCAGCGAGACAGAAGTCAGAATTTGAAAACCAGATTAGAACCAGAGAAATATCTCAGTCAAAACATGAGCACAGAGAATGCAATACTCGGTCCAATTTAACGAGGTTCCAGATCACCAGGCTTTCATTCTCATTTAGTCAACCATGCCAAAGCTCCGGCCCTAGAAGGACTAAAAGGCACTGCAATAGTTTGAATATTTGTCCCCTCCAAATCTCATGTTGAAATTTAATCCCTGTGGGAGGTGGGACCTAATGCGGGGGGTGGGGAGGGCAGGCGTTTGGATCATGGTGTGAGTCCCAATGAATAGATTATTACAGGGGACGGTGAGTGAGTTCTTGCTCTATTAGTACCAACAACAGCTGGTTATTAAAAAGAGCCTGGCACCTCCATGCTCTGTCTGGCTTCCTCTAACCAAGTGATCTCTACAGGCTGGCTCCCCTTCACCCCATGCCATGAGTGGAAGCAGGCTGCAGCCCTCCCTGGAAGCAGATGCTGGCACCATGCTTCTTGTGCAACCTGCAGAACTGTGAGCCAAATAACCCTCTTTTCTTTATAAATTACCCAACCTCAGTTATTCCTTTATGGCAACACGAATGGACTAAGACAGGCACTTAGCAGCTTCTGACAAAGACAGGATTCTAGTGCACGAGGAGAAACCAAGAGAAAATCAGTACTGAAAGGAGAAATCCAAATACATAAAAAGACACTTGCCCCAGGAGATGGCTTATTAACTGTGGTGAAGACCAGAAAAGATGAGCCACAGATTGGAGAAAGATATCTGCAAGGCAAAACCAATACAGGAATATTATACAGAATACATATATGTTTTATTAACCTCATACAAATGGGGGCAAGGAAAAGACAAACTAGCCAATGTTGTATCAGCCAATATACTTTCAAGGGATACAGTGGGCATCCACAGAACTTGAAAACTATACTGCCAACAAACAGATTTTAAAAATTGTTCAAACTCTCTTATAATCAAATCCAAAAGATACTATTTTATAGTCATCTGATTGAAAAAAACAAGTTTGATGTACCAAATGTAGATAAGAACGTGTGGGAACAGCAATTGTATTATTCTGGTGAGAATGTGAATTCATACCTCTACTTTGGAAAACAATATAGTAATAACCATGAAATTAAAGATGAGGCTATCCAACAATCTAACAATTGCAGGTCTAGAGATGACCACACATTCATATGGAGAACATACTGGGGTGTTCATTACAGAACTTGCTGTGAGGCAGGAAGAAAAGGGAGACTGTAATAATTGTCCCTCAGTTGGGAACTGGGCAAGGGCACTATGGCATTCACACAATGGAGACCAATGAAGTTGCTGAAACGAAAAGTCCAGAGAACATGCTTTTTTTTTTCTTTTTTTTCTTTTTTTTTTTTTGAGATAGAGTCTCTCTGTGTCACCCAGGCTGGAGTGCAGGGGTGCAATCTCGGCTCACTGCAACCTATGCCTCCTGGGTTCAAGAGATTCTCTACCTCAGCCCTCCCAAGTAGCTGAGGTTACAGGCATGTGCCACCACGCCCAGCTAATTTTTGTATTTTTAGTAGAGATGGGGTTTCACCATGTTGGCCAGGATGGTATTGATCTCTTGACCTCGTAATCCACCTGCCTTGGCCTCCCAAAGTGCCGGGATAACAGGCGTGAACCACCACACCCAGCCAGAACATGCATTTTTAAAAATGTGAAGAAAGTGTACTAAGACTAGTCACATACATTTAAAAAGCAATTTCTCTTTTGAGTACATACATAGACGACATTTTTTTTTATGCATAGTAGTTTACTTCATGTCTAGAGTTGTGTGAGCTGGTGACAAACAACTCTGTGAGTAACTGCCTACTAAGGAATGGAAAGAAAGGGATCCAATGGGGCTGGTTGGGGTGGTTCATGCCTGTAATCCCAGCACTTTGGGAGGCCGAGGCAGGTGGATCACTTGAGGTCAGGAGTTTGAGACCAGCCTGGCCAACGTGGCGAAACCCCGTCTCTACTAAAAATACAAAAATTAGCTGGGTGTGGTGGTGTGTGCCTATAAGATCAGCTACTTGGGAGACTGAGGTAGAGAATCCCTTGAACTTGGGAGACAGAGGTTGCAGTGAGCTGAGATCGCGCCGCTGCACTCCAGCCTGGGCGACAGAGTGAGACTCCATCTCAAAGAAAAAAAAAAAAGAAAAAAGGAAAAGAAAGGGATCTGATGGGAATGTGGAGTTAAACTGCATATGTAAATCTTTATTTTCTTGAATTGAATCAAAATAATTAAAACATTTGTAAAAATATGATAAATGTTAAACCAGATTTGTCAAATCTGGTTGATGTGACATTTGTCTGATATATAATGTTATTTTCATTTGAAATATTACATATTATACAGTTACAAATTTAAATTATTTAATAAAGAAAAA